>NW_012148063.1:10582518-10655240 GCF_000956105.1 Propithecus coquereli
GGAGACGAACTCTTGGATTCCCACCTATGTATTTTCAGTGCAAATCCACCTGATTCTGGAAATTCAATTCGGACATTTATATTTTTACATGTATTTTTATTCAAATGCTACTTTCAGAATTGTTTTCCAATTTATTCAACAGGCAATTTTAGGTAATATATTTTAAAATACAAAAATAATGAATTTTGTGATTGTTTCCAGTGTAGTCATATGAATTCTTGGAGTTTCTAAAAGGGGAATTTTTGATATCAGTTTAGATCTCATTTCACTTGACAATTTGAAGCATCCAAAATGATACAGGCAAACTGGATGGATGACTCAATTACATACAATGGAAGTCAATCAAGACAAATGCACATGGCTGTCTTGAGCAGTCACGATCCTATAAATACAAAGTAAGAAAGAAAACCAATACATTTCGTATGGGGAAAAGATGAAGAGGTTTTCATAAGTGATAACTGAGCACAATTGGGAGAAGAGCCAATATTTTGTGCCGTGTCAATAGAATTGCCATTGAGAGTAAGCTGCATGGAGCCCTTCTGCCTCAGACTACAAGCTCTCAGCCGCAGGGCAGGCTCCACAGGGGGCACAGTTTGGGGAGAGAAAAGCAATGAGCTCCAACAATGGGCAGAAACCAGAAGATTCGAGGTTGAATTAGAACAGCAGTGATCTTGCGCCCAGTGGTCATGCATCTCTGAGGGGAGGTGGGTCAAGGTCTGTGGAAAGAGCATTTTAACATCTCCTCTCCCCAGAGTGGGTCTGTCCCAGCCTTGGCTCTGGAATCTCCCTAGAGTCAGGACCACCTGGCCAGTGGAGTAGCAGTGCCCTTAACAGCGGCCCCGGTGCAGCCTCCTCGGGGCAGCCGCGCTGAGTGGTGCTCAAGCCAAACAGAAAGATCAGGGAGACAACGTGATGGGTGCCTACGGTGCTGCTTTCTATAAAAGGCTCTCGTAGGTACTCTGTGGTCATTCGTTCCCCAGTGCCACTGCAGGAATGACGAGGAAAATGGCTAACAGTCTAGATATCCGGGTTGACATTAGAAAGAATATTTTGGCGGCTCAGGGAGAGTCTCTGACAGTTCATCTCGAAAGGTTATGGACCTTTCCTCCCTGTAGCACGTAATGCTTAGTGAGGTGGCCTTCTGGAGGAGTCCCGGCATCTCCAGCACTGAGAGAAACGGAAGGATCATAAAACTAAAGGGGGAAAAGGAGTTAAATAAGCCGCACTGATTTGCCAGAAATCACTGTACTCTGGATGTTGCCTCCTGCTCATATGCTATGAATGCTTGCCAGATTTTGCAAATAAAAATACAGGATACCCAGTTAATTTGAATTTCAGATGAACAACAAATAATTTTTTTTAGTATAAGTATGTGTCATGCAATACTTAAGGCACGCTCCACTAAAAATTTTTTATTATTTATCGGAAATTTAAAGTTAACCGAGCCTCTGTGTTTTATCAGGCAGTCAAAGCAATAACCGCATGCCTCTTACACGGTCTCTGTCCTGTGGTCACCTACACGTGACCTGCTGAAACTATCACATCAACAGAACAAGCCCAAATCCCCTATCTCTGAAATGCTGGAAGTTAAGTTATCACCCTAGAGGAGATAAGCACACACAATTTTTTTAATTTAATATAAAAAATGTACATATACACACATATGATAACTCATAATGCAAAATGAGTTATCCTTGGCCTCCAAAGCCCTCACTCCTAGATTATTGAGTTAATTTCCTAGCAGTACTCCTGCCTTCCTGCTCTCTCCCTGTACCTCTCCTCTACACAAAACTCCAAATCAGCTGGTGCAGAGCCTGCTTTCCCAACGTCACTTCCCCACTTAAAAACTCCAGCGCACATCCAAACAGGCATAAAAGAGCTTCACTGATCCCCCTTTGCAAATATTTATCCTTCTTTTGCCCCTGAATGGCGCCCTGGGCTAGGAAGTTACAAATGAGGCTGGGGAGGTCAAGGTGACACCCCATCAAGCCGGGAGGGTGGTTGCAACTCGAGGGTTCAGGGAGACGGCCTTGGAACTGTGCTTCAAAGAAGGAGTAAAGTTTGGACATAAGAAGATGGGGAATGAACAGCCTGGCAGGCCAGGGGGAAAGGCCTGGGCAGGGACATGTCTTGTGTGTTCTGAGAACGAGAGGCCCTGCTGGGCTGATTGTGAGAGGATGCCCAGATTCAAGGAGATATTGACCTTTTTATCATCTATAGAAACTTTTTGGGTACCATGTCACAATTAGGGCCCTGCAATAGGAAAATTCATCTGCAGCTATTTTAAGCATCGGAAACTAGGAAGTTAATTAAAAATATCTCTGATCTGTGCCTTTAAAAATTCATTTTCAATATCACTATGAATCTGCTCAACTGGCTCCAAATTACCATGCACATTGCAGAAATCTTTCTGAGTCTCTGCTCTGTCCTATCGCCACTCCAAGTGAAGATAATGTTCCTGTGATCCCCTCTGCCCTTCCGCCCCAGCTCGTCCTCTCACTTCGCGTCCTCCGTGTCCACGGCTTAGCATGGTGGCTGTTCAGGGGCTCGTCTGGGTGAGGCCTTTTCTCACGCTATTCCCTCCTCTGGGATGCTCTTTCCCTTTTATTCCCTGAGTTCATCTTTCAGGACTCACACTAAGTCTCATTTCCTTCAGGAGCTCTTCCTTGAGCCCTGCCAGGCTGTGTCCCCTCTCAGTGCTCTCCAGGGGACATGCTCCGGACGTTTCTCCCACCCCGCAGGGAGCTGCATGGCCTCTCTGCATCTCGGCTGCTGCAGCCTCCTTTCCTCCATCAGGGCTTCAGCCACCACCCATGGGCTCATGACTCCAAAATTTCAGCTCCGAATTTGTCCCTAAGCCACAGGCCTGTAGAGGTACAGGAAGAGAGGAGGAAGGCAGGAGGTACTACTAGGAAATTAACTCAAAAGTCACTCCAACCTCAAAATGTTTAAAGCTAAACTCTCATCGTCCCCAAACTTACTGCTCCTCCTACGTTGCCTTCTCCATCTACCCAGGCATCAGAGGCGCCTGGGAGCCGTTTTAGACTCTTCTCCCTTTTCCTAAAGCAGCGCCCGGTCCAGCTAGTCACAGAGCCCTCTGAGTGGCCTCCTGCATGGCCACTGCACCCAGCGACTCTCTTCCTTCTCACGGCTGCTGCCTTGGTTCACGCCGAGGAGCTCTCTCTTCATGGGCTGTGTTCCTTCCACTTCAAGCCTCCCCCAAACCATGTGTCCTGGTTTCCTTTTGCTGCCGAAACAAATTTATGAAATTAGTGGCCCAAAACAGCACAAATTTATTATTTTACAGCTCAATAGTCCAGAAGCCCAGATAGGTCTCACAGGGCTAAAATCAAGAAATCTGGAAAACTATGCTCGTTTCTGCAAACTCTACCAGAAGATCTGCTTCCTGCCTTTTCCAGCTTCCATTCCTTGGCCCATGGTCCCCTTCCTCCATGTTCAAAGCCAGCAAAGTTGCATCTTCCTGACCTTTCTGCCTTTTTCATCTCTAGCTTTCCTCTCTTGCTTTACCTTCCACTTCAGGGACCATCGCGATTACATTAGATCCATCCAGTTATCCGGGATAATCTGCCCGCCTCGAGTTCCTTAACACAGTATGTCTGCAAAGTCCCTTCTGCCGCATACAGCGACATTGAGGGCACTCTGGTGGTGATGGGCCTGTCATTCTGCCTACCACACCATCTCTGGAGTGATCTTTCTAAAACACATCTCTTCTCCTACTTATATCACTAACACTACCTGAGGAATAAAGTCGAAACTTCCCAATCCGGCGTATAATGCTCTCCGTCCTCTGTCCCAAGAAAGCACTGGCATTTGCTCTGTCACGGCGTGATATTGTATGCCTACCATATGCCTCTGTGACTTCACCAACTCTGCTATCCCAAACACGAGTGTTCCTCCCTTCAACAGCTCCCCCAATCCCTCCTGTCACTCCTCTGCAAAGCCTTCCCAGACGGTCCCTCCAGGCTGGAAATGCGCACGCGCTGCTTTGGGCGTTGCTGTACTTACACCTACTTCTTCATATCCCTTCTCCCAATGTCATGCACCTTACTGGTTACCTGTGGAGCTCCCTCTTCCCACAAGGCAAGCCCCTTGAGGACAGGGAACTTGTCCCATCTGTCGCTGCAGCCCCAGCACTGAGCATGGTGACTTAGAAATGCTGTACTAGTTGAAGGGGTGAATGGATGCGACGAGGGGTGAGAGCCCGTGTCCTGCGTGTGGTGTGCGTGCTCTCAGACCAATGTGAGACCAGTTATCCAGTGAGTTTAGGATGTAAACAGTTATCTCTCAGAATGAAAAAGGACACAAACCAACTGTTCACTGTACTACACCGTTAGTAAATTGAACAAAACCACAAGCACTTGGCTTGGAGGAGTCTGTCGTTCCTTATGTTCTGTTCCGCAGTTTTGGTCACTTAGTATTTTGTTCAGTCAGCCCCTCTTGAGTGTTAAATAGTTTATGAAAATTGTCACTAGACTAAGAACAAGTGGTGTATAGTTGACTCATTAGCTGACAACTAATGAATATTAGCAAACTGATAGACTTTAGCCTTGATGTTTCTATTAGGACCTAAGAATTCATAGAAAATACAGTTCTTGGAAAGGATGGAAAACAAAACACTTGCAGGTTCACTTATAGAGCCTTATGGATAATATCTCTGCCGTTCCTCACCATGACCATGTGAGATCGTAGCTCTGAGAGACCGAGAAACTCTCCCACGTTCTCCAGTATGTGGTGAAGTGGAGATTGGACCTTCACCTATGTTCTTTCTGCCTCTGCCGCAAAACGAGGTTGACTGTGTTACGACCTGTGCCTACAGGGAGTGGTCACCTTAATTCATGTTGAGGCTGAGGATATACCGAGACGAGCTTGAGTGGAGAATTTCAGTGAAAGCAGCCACAGTGAGATGGAGGAGGGAACGGGGGTTTAGTGACGGCTTGTGCATGCCTGAACTGAACCACTAAACCCCTCTCACTCATCATTAAGTGTAGCTCAGGATGGAGAATGAGCTAATAGAGCTGATGAACCCTTAAAGAGCAAAGCTTCCATTTTTATGCAAATAGCCAAGAGCAATAAAACCTGGGAAAGAAAAATCGGGAATATAAATTACAGTAGGATGTGATCACTGAAAGGTACAGCAAGCACGGCTGTTATTCAGAATTAAACTCCTGGCAATGACAATTTTTTGAAATTTGTGTTTTAAGTTATTTTTAAATAAGAAGAGATAATGGCAAACTATAACCCTGAGTTTCCATGATTCTATAATACAACATAATCTTAAAATGACATAACTATGGAATTTTGAATTACATATTATTAGGAAATAATATTGCAAACTCCAGTGTGCCAGGTAACTCCTCACACTGCAGCAGGCAAGGTCTGTGGTGCCGAAAGCTGTTAGAATCCGACATAAGTACCATTCTCAAACTAACCCTGCCTTTAGTTTTAGAAACCCATCTTGTAATCACAGCAGAGTAATCCAGTTATTCATTGTGCTGCCATATTAAACTGTGGGGCTACGTAAGAAACCATATCCAGATTCTTCCTGAATAGACCACTATCATGTTGTTCGGAGGTAGAACATTCCCCTGTGAGTAAACTGCTTTGAATGCCATTAACATGGGCTTTGGAGTAAAAAAAAGCTAGGTGCACTCACAGATCTCCTGCTTGCTAGCTGTATGACCTCAGGCAATTTAGGTGAGTTCTCTGAGCCCATTTAGTCATTGCATTCTGTTGTGAGGGTCACATGATATAACATTTTTAAGGGGCTTAAATGTTGCATCTGTCTGGCTCTTAGTTAGGGTTTAAAGATGTTGTTATTATTATTTTTAGCTAAAATGAAGGACTTTATGCTTTAAAGGAAAAGTTATTCTACCCTTATTATAATTTCATTTATAGAACTTATTTAAAAACTGGTGTTGACTACCTAGTGGAAAGAGCACCAAACTGACTCCCAAGTCATGGGGTTTAGTACTGGCTCTAACCTCGCTAAATTTTTCTACCTTCCTCAGCGAGTTTTTAATATAATGAGCATTCTTCTAAATTCTTTGCACAGATTATCTTTTATTTACTTTTACAAAGTCAGGGGTGATGTTGACCAAATTACTTATCCTTCCCAGATTCCTCTTCTGCAAAATACAAGTGTTGACTGTGCTCTCAGGTCACTTGTGCAACAGTATTCTAAAGGAGTGCCTGTAGCAAATTGTTTTTTAATTTTACTTTGAAGAATTGCAGAGATGACAATACTAGAGTTTTCATGGCATCAGCAGACATGTCCCCTTCTTTGGGTGG
The DNA here is from genome assembly GCF_000956105.1 of Propithecus coquereli. Lineage (NCBI taxonomy): Eukaryota > Metazoa > Chordata > Mammalia > Primates > Indriidae > Propithecus > Propithecus coquereli. The sequence continues at coordinate 10,588,828 of NW_012148063.1, forward strand.
CAGCGGCTGTCACTGTGCTCCCCTATCTGTGACTTCCTCTTCCGCCTCCTTTGAAGGTTGGCAACCATGCTCAGCCCTGCTCTCTCCTTGTTAGCACTTCTCAGACAGAGCCTGGCTTCCTCCTCCGGATGTTGGTTAACTTTTGTCCATATCTTTAATTATTTTTATTTCAATTATTTTTGCTATGTGTCTAAGACCCATTATTAGATTAAGAGACTTAAATCAAAGAAATTACTCTGCAGGTATCTGTCCTGCGCCAAGTCCAAGAGAGATGGCTTCATTGACATCTTTTGTATTTTTTTGGACACTAATTGGATGAAATTTCTTAATTTTGACAGAGTTAATGCTTCCAGAAAACTTAATAAAGATTCTACAGCCATTTTAATAATAACGAAACTATATTGAAACTATGTGAGTCAGAAAAATCCGTTCACTTGAAGCTGTCACTACAGACTAAATAATAATGTTCCCCACCCAGCACCTTTTCTGTACCTCAAGATATCTTGTCAAGTGTATTTAACATCCGGGATATTTAATTTACCACAGAGCTAACTCAAATATGTTTGTATTCATTTTCCTGTGGAGTTTCACAAGTCACCAGGACTTAAAGTAATGGAGGTTTCGACCTGTAGGTGAATAATTACTTTTTCTCTTTTCATGTACTGTATCCACTAAAATATACTGATGAATTAATAAATGACATACCTTTTGTACTAAATTTTAACAGAATATTTTTTATAGAAGCTTGAATTATAGCATGCACAGTATTGGCAGCATGATAGGAAAGTTAGACATCTTAATAATTAAGTTAAAGTTATTTTGCCCCCACAATTCAATTTTCCTTCCAGTTTTCCAACCCCAATTCAGAATTACTGAACCTGAAACGTGCTGAGAAAATACATGTACTCGGCTTAATTTCCCCCTTTAATGTGCTTAAGGCAGCAAAACCCTCTCTTCTTGGAGGAATTCCCGCTACGCTGCCTTGATTTCCTTCCCTCCTCAGCTACAATATGAAGCATTTACTATCCTGGGCATTCTACAAGCCTCTTTCTAACTATTGTCTTACTCACAAGCAGCTTGTACGGAGATGAAGCACCTGAAGCCCAGGCTACAATCAGGAGGGGCAGGACCAGAATTCTAACCCGTGTGTTCGAAGTGTGTACTCTCTTTGCTCCACTGGAAAATGTGCTGCCCGTTAACATCTTCCGTCTGTGAAATCAACACCACTCTATCTGCCTCCCTTTCGTCTGTCGTATCTTAATGGAATCCCAAAGCCTGGAGTTCAAGGTCCTCCAGGACTCGGTTCTTACTTACTGTCCCCACATTACTTGGTACTCCTGAGTCTGCATCTTCCCTGTCAGTAAGGCAGACCTTTTTATCCCCCAGACATGCCATATTGGCATCATTCTTGATAAATGTCTTATTTAGGGTGATTCATTTTCAAATTTTCAGGAAGTGGTCGTACTGTTTCTTGACTTTTTCTTTTGTTTCTGTTTTCCTTTTAATGTGATACCTGGCAGCATATTCCATATAAGGACATCCAAATGAACTCATTTATTTGAAGAGTGGACAGATTTTTCTGTATGGCTCTACACATACATGTGACCAGCTTTTCCTTGATGGACATTAGGTTATTTCAAGGATCTTGCTATTGAAATAATACTAAACAACTTGTATTTTGTGCATGTGCATATATTGTGTGCACTTGTGTGGATATATCCAAACAATATACTCTTCAGAATAGAATGTGCATGTTTCATTTTGAAAGATATGGCCCTTGACACTTCCAATCCTCCAGAAATCTAAAAGATCATTTAGCAAGGCCCTCATCTTCTTCTTAATTTTGAGTCTTGCCTGTGGGGGCTCTCTAACACTGGGGTGGGAGGGGGCTTGTTCCACGTCTCCGTGGACTAACAGCTCGTGCAGTCTAGCACCCTGTAGCAGTTACTAATAGTTGCATGGACCTCTCAAAATCCAGGGACTGCTTGTTTAGAATTAGAAAGGGATAAAATTGTAGACATGTGTTTGGTGTAGCCATAGAAGTGATATCTTGTCAAATGGATTTGCATGAAATTTTAACTAAGTCTAGATCTTTTGAGTGGAACAGACTGGATGTGTACCGGCCAGGGAACATTTGGCCCAAAGGGTCAAATAGAGCTCATTAGGAGAAACATATAACTCCATTGGCAGAAAACATCTGTCCGGCAGCCTTGGGTGTGGGGCCTGCTGGAGCCTCCAAAGCCTGGACTTTGCTGCAAGAAAAGCTGGAGGTAACTGGCCAGCTGTCGGGCCCATCCCAGCCAGGAGAGCCAGGCCTCGGCAGGTGCCGACCTAGAAAGAGGACCGTCTTGCTAGGCTGGGTGTGGTCAGGGAGAGACAGCTACCCACGGCCTTGGAAATTAGTCCTCATTATCAACACGGCTGGGCGAGCCCTGGTAGGACTGTGGTTCTCAGTTTTGCCTACACGTTGAAATCACATGGGAAGTTTTAAAAGTTCTGATGCCTAATTCTATTCCCACTTGTTGTGCAATAACCCCAACCCCCTCAAATGCCTCCAAATAATCTCAGTCACATGTGTTTGACACAGTCTTTTCAGCTTTCATTTAGTTCCTGCCAATTTCCTCCTCTCTTGCTCGATCTGATCCCACAGGAGAATAGCCTCTGAACTGGCCAGCACAGATGACCAGAGTGGTAACTGCTTGCCTGAGAAAGACCCCAGTTCATGTTGTCAGTGGGTGATTTTCTCCAACTTTCTGGTCCCACAGAGATTCAGGTGTAATGTCTGGAGCTCAGCCGGGGCATGGGCATTCTTTAAAGCTTCCCAGGTGGTACTAACTTGAAGCCTAGGCTGAAACAACTGCAGCAGGACCTCGGCCAGCATAAGGCCCACGGAGTCCAGCCCCCAGAGCTGGCAAGAGCTAGTCAAGGGTCAAGGGCCCAGCAGACCAGGGCATGGTGGTCTCCAACCCTAACTGTGAAACTGGAGTCGCAGGCGAAGTGCTGCAGACAGAAGCCAGTTACAGGGACTGGGTAACACAGCTGGGTTGGCAAGGGCTGCATGGGGCTGGGGAAGTGGAGCTGCCTCCAAACTCACTGGAGACCGCACAGCAAGACCCACTCCGGATCTTAGCAGCCTGGCTGCTGACGGCATTCTGCTCTGACCAAGGTTCACTGGGAAATGAGTACAAGTCTGCCTGCAGGTGGAGGGCGCCAGCACCTCCAGCAGGGAGGGACTAGAGCAAATCAGGACCTGATCGACCTCCTTCTTTAGAAATAACTGGGTCTGTCCTATGCACACAGTCCAATATGCAGCTCCCACCTGGGGCTGTTCAACCGTTTCCACACCTACTTTCCAATTTCAACTACTTTTTTATCAGCTCCGTTTATGAGCTAGATTTAAATGCTGAGGATTTTATTAGTGTAAAAAACATTATTGTCCATATTTTATATAATATTCTTATATCTAACTTTATAATTATATTTTTAAATTTAAAAATAGTCTGAGTAGTTCAAAAAAGTATTTAGTAGCATATTAAATATTAAAATTATTAACACAGTTCATACTAAAATAGATTTAGACCTTCAGCCTGAATTTCTTTCAGTGTAATAACTTTTATCGTAAAATGCAAAGGTTGATAAATAATTGCAAAGTTAAATTTTCAAAGGAAAAAATAACTTCTAGATCTGCATTATTATTTTAAACCTCTGAATACTATATTTTAGAGGTAAACAGATATTGTGATTTGTTTTTAAGTTGTCATGAATCAAAGAACAGCCTTTCTCAGATAAGCAGAAATTGATTAAAATAGACATTATTTCAATGTTTTATTGTTTTTCTGTTCTCATGCTTTCTTTTGTTTTTCTGTTCTCATGCTTAATTGTGAAATTCTACAAAGTTTCACATTTTTTAAAGAAGTTTGGCTTTTAAAAAAATGTAAAGTATTTGTTTTTGAAAATGCTAAGGGCTTATTGGGAAAGGTAATTGGGAGATAAAAACTGGGTCACAACAAGTAACAAAATAGTATTTGTTTGTTGCTATTCCCACTTGCTCTGTAACAACCTTAATCCTCTTAAATTCCTTCAAATATCTGAGTCACATGTGTTCATGACACAGTCTTTTCAGCTTCCATTTGTTTTCTGCCAAGTTCTTCCTCTCCTCTCCATCCAATAAAAGAATATCCTCTCAATCGGCCCAGGTCGCCCTCCCAACCCCTGCCCACACTCTAGGCTACTAAACTAAGTCCCCACTGTATGCTGCCGCAGTGTGAATTTTCTCCCAGGTCTGGACAAGACTCTGCCTCGGCTTCCCATCCGCCTCTGATGCGCGCTCCATGGGCTCCGGGGTTTACTGCAAGGGGACCTCTTGCTGTGCCCTCGCTTGGGTTAGGAGAGTGCACAGGCAAGAAAGGAGAGCTGCCCTCAGATCACTTTGCACCTCTCCTCAATGCAGGAATTATGGGGGCTGGATTGCAAAAGTATCAGATTAACAAACAATGTAGCATTGAAATTTGTTCCACCTCTCATCCACTGGCCCATTGGTTTAGGGCCATGGATTCAAGATGGGGGCCCTGTCACACTTAATAAAAACCACTGTGAACTAGATAGGCCACATAGCTTAGAGACAGAAACCCAGATTTAAATCCCGATTATTAGTGTCAGCTGAATGGCCTTAGACAAGTCCCATTCTGAGGCTTGTGATATTGACCTTATTTCATGGTAGGGCTCCTGTGGTGATTTGGCAAGGTGATGTGTGCTCAGGGGGTGTGTGTATTTGTGCATGTATGTATGTGTGTGTGTATATGCGCATACCTGTGTATGTGTGTGCGCATATATATATATATATATGAACCAGAAAGTACTAGAGGAGGGTTTGAGACTGTTATTTTTAACAGAAGTTTGATGCCAAAAGCATGTGTCGAGCCCCTCCTGAATGCCTCGCACCTATGTTAGGGTCTATGGTAGTCTAGGGGAAAAACGTGCCAAGACCTAGTCCCTGTCCTCAGGGGCCCAGAGTCTACCCAGGAAAGCCGGTGCTGTGCGGTTGCAAATAGAATGCAGGTGAGAGTCTTAGAAAGGACTGATGAAGAAAGGCCCTAAAGAGGTGTTACGATTTCTGGAGACGCACATTAAATGCGGTCTAGGCATAGGAACAGCAGAGAAGAGGCACCGAAACAAGGAGGATGTGGCGCCTTTTCGCCACGTAGGATAAATAGTTTAGTGGCCCAGAGTGCAGGCAGGGGTTGGCACAGGGGAGCTGTGGAGGGGGGGACGAAATGGCCGCGAGGGTGCCACAGGAGAGAGGCCTGCTGCACCCCAGAGAATCACACCAAAATTCAACGAGAAAAAACCGACGGGGACTGACGTCTCTCGCTCCGTCACCCACTGCATCCGTGGTGGTGGCCGAGAGGCTCCAGGTACTGGGAACGCACCGGTGAAGAGACAAAGGCCCGACCCCCAGGGAGACTGCCGTCTCGAGGGGAAAAATGGACAAAATAGTACAAATCTCCATCCTCTTGACAGATGCTGAGACGGGGGGAGTGCAGAGACTTGGGGCCGCCCAGCGAGGAGGCAGAGGTCCGGCGTGGGGTGGCCGAGGAGGGAGTCCAGAATTCCAGCCTTCAAGGCTGGCCCTGTCCGGCCTTCAGGAAAATAGCTGGGGGGCCGCGCAGGACGGGGAGCCGGGGCGAGGAGCATCGTTCAGAGACCGCTGTGGTGCCCGGGCCGGAGGTCAGGAGGCTCACGCAGGACGGTGCGGGTGTGGACGAGGGAGGCGGGGTGGAGCGAAGGCATCACTGCACCAGCGCACCGTAGCTGCTCTCCACAAACCTCCCCAGTACAGAATGCAGCATTCCAGCGATGCGGTTCCTCTGATGGGAGGCTTTCACTGGTCTTGCCCATGAGCTCCCTCGGCTCCACCCAAACACAGATGTCGTGAAAGACAGACGCGCTGTTCGAGTAACACAGAAGCCCACGTGCCCCGGCCCTGTGAGAGGGTTTTGTGCTCGTTTCCTCCGCATCTGCTGGGGCAACACTGAACCTGTCTTCTCGCCCTCTTTGACTGTGTTGTTTGTTCCATTTGCCCTGAACAACAACAACGGCAAAAAAATGTAGCTTAGAATCAACTCTTTATTTCACCAGCAGTGAAAGAATTATTTTGTCAATTGGCATATTGATATCCCAAGAACTGCTTACTGTGCCAAGTTATTAAGAATAAGTAGAAGAGGGGCAAATTAAACTTTGAATCACCTGTTCCTTTGGGCAAAATACATAAACCAAACCGACTGCAGCCAAATGTCGTATTATTTACATGGCGTGCACAATTTATTTTCTAAAAATGTGTGCAAAAAAAGGTTTGAATTTGCTCTTCAGCGTATAATGGATCCCACTTAATAGTGGAGCTCTCTTATGTGCCCTTCTCTATAATTAAATCATATGGAAAAAATGTCACAAAGCAAAATAAAATGTATTTATTTCAGCCATATCTTCCCACAGCATGACATGAAGTCTGAAAAAAGAATCGCTAAGCATTTTTATGCCATCTGTGCTGGTAGGGGATACATTTACCAAGCATGTCACTGTAAAATATTCCATTTTGAATTAAGCATAGTCTACTTATTACTATATAGTGTCTGGCTGAATGAGTACAAAATTGGACAAAATTCTGTATCTGATACAATATTCTTTCCTTGTTTTTATTTTGTAGCAAAACTGGTCCACCATAATGTCTTTTACTGAATTTCAGGAAATCCAAAAGAGAGGAAACGTAAATAAATTATATTCATGTTAAAATCTCCATGCTTTTTTCGTGCAAATACTGATAATATTTTCCAACAATTGAAATTATAGCTTCTCAGAAGCAGAGTATGTATCACTGTGACAACTTGGATAATGATGCTATTTGAGTGTGATAATCCCTATTGCAGAAGGAGAACTAAAATGTCTGCACAATCAAAAAACCCATTGTTTCAGTTAGCTGTTAAAGCACAAAGTCACGACCATTAGAATTTCTCTACCTTTCTGACAGAAGAAACCTTAAGCTTATATTTCGCCATTATCATGACTAAATGTTATTACTTACAGAGTTTTTTGTTTTCTATATTGAGTTAGGCCTTTCTATGGTTTGTTTATGAGATGTGAACATCTTGTAACTTTTTCAGAAGGCCACTGATCAACTCGGAGAAACAGGAGGTCCCAGCTTAAACACTGATTCATTAAGTAACGCTGGTCTGTTTTATCCTGCCGAGTGTTTTACCAAGCTGATATACATTGTGGCATTGTTTTGAGATGCATATGAATAATAAAATGTGACAGTTTGCAAATGAAAAGTGCTTTATACTATGTTGAGCTCCTTATAGTTGTAAATCTTCCCAACTCAATAATATTCATATTAAATGTTCAAACCTAGCTAAATTACAGCGATATGATTTACTTTAAAGTAATTTAACATAAACTCGTATCCTCTTAATTATGATTATACAGAAAATGCTACAATTTTTCTAAAATGGAAGAAATTATAAATTATACAGTTTTTTATAAAACTGAAGGGTAGATTCACTTAATAACTTATCTCGATTCTACTCAAAACTCTGAAAAGATTTAAAGTTCCATAGAGTTTTTGAAGTCCCACTTCCTTTAAAACCAGCCCCACCATCTCCCTGAAGCCATTTTTGGCAATGATAATGCCCATGGAAGTGATTTATAAACTATTAAATGAGACACGAAATGTGGCTGTTGTCACTAAATAATAATATTATTGTTAAAATTGTTGCAGCTACTCTTTCCAATATTGATCCCATAGGTTCCAAACTGAACATAGTATTTTTTCCTGTTTTCCTATTTTTTTCAATTGATTGTATGTATTTTAATTCTTGAACTACAGATCAAGGTCCACACCACAGATGTTGAAATTATCCTGTGGGGAAACAGGACAGGCACTCCAATAAACATTTATAAAAGTGTGGAATGAATTCTGCTTCAACCCCTATTCTAATTTAACAACAAAAAACCTGAAAATGACTTTGACCACAATTAATTTAAAATGTTACTTCCTTTGGCCTAGCTATAATTACTTATCGTTATGTATATGTCTGAGACTAAGTGTGCGTTTTCAATATAATGAAAGGGAAGACACCGCTAGCAACAGAACAAATGACTTGATTTCAAAGTTCTAACTTTTATCCCTGTGAACTTCATTCTCCAGTCACATATACTGAATATTTTTAAGTGGGAATTTTTGAAGTGTTAAATATTTACAACTATGTTTCCCTTCCTAACTTATATGGAATAATGGAGGTGTGGTCATAATATTTTAGCACAAAATATGGATTAACTTTCAGTGTGAAAATTTGAAAGTTAATATACCGATTTTACCAGCTGCAAAAGATGTCAATATTTGAATAAAATCTGGCAGAACTAAAGCTAATACAATACAATAGTATATGCAAAATAGTATATTTTCTTTCTTTTGAAACCCAGAAGGGCAGAGGTCTATATGATCCTAATTGTGTTGTTAGTTATTAACCTATTTTCCCTAGATGTTCTTCTGAATCTTCTTTTGACAAAATATCATAAAACTGCCAAAATGGGAAGCAGTATTGACTTGAATAAAAGGTTAATTTTCAGTTGTACCTTTTTTTAAAAATTAATAACAACTGTGATATCAGTACACATTGCATTCCGGCGTGTATTGTGATAAAATTAATGCAGTGCACGGAATCACGTTTGCTGTTCAGGGAGCTCACCCAGAGAAGGAAAGGAAGCGCCTTCCTCAGCGTGGAGAAGATGAGGTGTTGAGGGTGCAGAGTGCGAGTGAAGACGTTGATGTCTGATTTTCCAAACGAACTAGAGACTGGGGTCAACTCCTGGGTGAAAGAGCAGAGATACAATTGGTGGATTAGGATGAGAGGTGCAGGTTTGGAATCGCCATGGAGCTGGACACGGGGAGCTGACCAGGGACAGGGGACAAGTTTCCTGGGGACACACAACTGGCCCCACTTCACAAGGCTGTTTGCATGCTGTGCTCCTGCAGCAGCCTAGCTGTAGAAACAGAAATCATCACATGATCTCTGGGTTCGATTATCCCAGGTTAGCAATTAGCAGGAGGGATGTGGCAAAAGGATACGTCTAGAATGTGCTAGGAGGAGCTGGCCAGAGAGTATAGGAGAGAAAGGTCACTCAGCAGGCTGGGAGGGGCGGGAAGCCATATAGACCCCGGAGCATCTCAGTCAGCCTGGGCTGCCCCGACAAAGTGCCACAGACCAGCAGCTCTAACAGCGGACATCTACTTTCTCACCAGTCTGGAGGCCGGCAGTGCAAGATCAGGGTGTGAGCAGGACTGGTTTCTTCGAGACCTCCCTCTTGTCTTGCAGACAGCCACTTTCTCACTGTGTCCTCACAGGTTGTCCATCAGCCTGTGTGTTTTCTGTGTCCTTGTCTCTTTTTGTAAGCATTAGTGCCCACCCATGTGACCTCTTTAAAGACCCTCGCTCCAAATACAGTCACAGTCTGAGGAACTGGGGATCAGGACTTTAACATACGGATTATAGAGGGAGGAGGACACAGGTCCAGTTAGTTGTAAGCGGTGACAAGGGCCTACTTGGGGCTGTTTCAAGTGGGAGCTGCGGTGAAAGGGACCCGCACGTCTGAGACTTCCAGAACACAGGGGAGAGTTAGGAAGGAGGAAAGCTCGCTTCTGAAGGCAAGTGTCCCACCCGAGGTTCTTCCACCTTTTCTAGACACCGTCCAAGACAGACGGCACTTGAGGATAGGTAGAAATCACCTGTTCCACGTCGCTTTCACCCGGTAAAATCCCTGAGGGCAGAATCACCTCCATGCATCTCTGGTTGCCCAGCACTGTGGTCCCCAACCCCTGGGCCTCAGACCTGTTGGGGACCGGGCCTCAGAGCTCCACCACGCCACCCCCAACCCATCCATCCGTGGAAAAATTGTCTTCCATGAAACTTAGGAAGGGGGTGCACACAGCAGGAGGTGAGCAGCGGGTGGGAGAGCGAGGGAAGCTTCATCGGTGTTTACAGCCACTCCCCATCACTCGCATCACCGCCTGAGCTCCGCCTCCCCGCCCCGCCCCACCTGACCTGTCCGTGGAAAAATTATCTTCCATGAAACTGGTCTCTCGTGCTAAAAAGGTTGAGGACGGCTGGCAGCACACAGTCCCCTGTGAATATTAAACTGAAGGATCCATTCCCTAGCGCATGTCTTCAGATTGAGGGTCACGTGCCTGCAGTTTTCTCCGAATGCCACTAGATGGTGATCCTTCTTTCTGGTCCCTTGACCCTGAATCTCCTCCCATTGGTCTCAGGACCACCCTGGACATCTCTCAAGGGTAAACCTTACTCTATTGTGCTACGCAATCCACTGACACGGAGTGAACTCACCTGTTCTGCTTACGCTTCTAGTACCTGATAACTTGGAAGATGGCCGTACATCAGATGAAAATACCTCCACCGATGGACCTTTGTTCCCAGCCTGGCAGTAATGGCCTGTCTCTAGTTACTGTCCCTCACATGCATCCGGGTTACTTCCTTTCCAAGGCTGACTCTAGGCCTCTTCCCTGGTCTGCTTTAGGGTTGCTCCAGTTCCTACCTTTTTAATTTATCACTTAGACCTTTCTTTTTATTAATCCCTGTATTCTCCCATTCCTTCTCATCTGTGCCCTGTGCTTATCAGGAAATCTCTGTATTACTTTATAACATAGCTCCTAAATGTCAACTCATGAAATGAAATTAAAGGATTTCACCTTGTGCTGGATTATAGCAAAATTCTCAGAAATTATTAGACTTGCTTTTCTGTGAAATATGAGCATAAAGACTTTTGTATCAACTAATAGTAAGATAGCTAATTTAATTTGCTTTTCATATTTCAAAAGATCAAAAATGCAGATTCAATTGTAATTTTTAAAAGCAAAATAGAACATGTTGGTGGCTACATTACGAACCCATTCAATGACGAGTAGTATTATAGGTGAAATGGTCATTATAATGTAATGTTGGCCAGCAAGAATTCTGAAGAAAGACAAGAAGCTTGCCACTCAGTAGTCAACATGAGAGGAAAATGCAAATTGAAGGGGGAGGTCCCAAGGAAGCCTAACCACAAAGCCAACAGCTGAGAACAGCTGACACTGACTGAGTACACTAAGCCATTTATTTGCGTTAATTTATTTATCTCATATACTTGCCACCTGAGGAGGTAGGCATTGCCTCCCATTTTATAGATGAGGAAGCTAAAACTCAGAGAGGTTAAGCAATTTTCCCAAGATCACACAGTCTGTCTTCTCTAAAGCATAAGATCTTATCTACTCCCAATGATATATCAATAGTAACACAATTACAGCTCTTCTCAAGTGCAAAAGGGTTCAAAATTAATCTGGAAATAAAACAACTTTTTCCCCTAATTTCTCACAGAGTGACTAAGCCCATTCTGGTTGGCTGTGCCAGCTGGGCAGTGATAAGGTCAGGGATGTATACGGAGGGGTGAAGAGAGGAGAAGAAAGACACACAGATTGAGAGAGAACAGCTTCCTTCCTGGTGGAGTGGGAGCCCGCGGGTCATGAGCTCCTCCCGGAACTGGACCCTGGACCGCGCCGGCCCAGACTGGTAGCACCACCTGTGGAGACCCCTCCTGAGAGTGTAGAAGAGGCTCCCCTGTGAGAGCAGATGGGTGGGGAGGGGGCATTTTCCGTCACAGACTCTACCACTGATTTATTTTCATACTACAGTAAATCATAAGTCCTTCAACCTGGCACACAACGTTAACGGACCTGCCCTCAGTGAGGGCCCTGTCAGCCCTGGGTCTTCTCCTCAGCCAGGGTCCCTTATGTATGCAAATTCCAGAACTGTCTTCCAAACATAGAAATACCTTTCATTATAATCCCAGGAAACTCTCAGCTTCGACATTTTATTAAGCCACAGTTATCACTTTAGAACAAGGCCATGTGCCTTTTGGTATACATTTAAAATTTGTAAATTGTTTTGTAAGGTCTGATATTTGTAGTCAGCATTGGAAATTTGCAGTTCCCCTCCCCTGATCAGCTCAGAAGTTTCCTCCCCCTCACCCTAAATAAGCTGACCTTAACTTTGCATATGATTCTCTAAATGGGAGCCACCAAAAACACAACAAAGATAACTGGATTTTTGTTACTTTAGTTATTTTAAATGTCAGAAATTATCTTTTGCTTCAGCATTAGGGTAAATAGCAAGCTGCCCCAGAGAAGGCCTTTTGACCCAGGTCATGGAATCATTGTTGTCAGTGCGCACACGCACACACACACACACACACACACACACACACAATCTGAGAATGCGTGAACACCTGTGCAGACTCTCGGGCCGGGGGGAGACGGATGCAGCACATAGTGATGAACAAAATTTCTTGCTTCCTTCCCTTTTGCTGGGTCCTGACGCACACGTGAGAGCTCACGCTCGGGAGTGAGGGGAGCTGGCTTCGGGACACACTTCTGGCACTAAGAACTATGTGATCTCCAGAAAATTCTGAACTGATCTGGCCTCAATTATTAATCTCTAAAACAGAGACTGGTATGCCAATTATTAATAGATTTTAAAATATTGGCAAACTTGACCTAATCATTTTAATTCTAGGGCTTAAACCTAAGGAAATAATTAAAGATGGAAAGAGACTCAAGTACCTAGATATCTTAAATCTGTTTTAATAATAGTGAAAAAATGACTATAAGTTAAACACCCACCAATATGGAAATGGTTAAATAAATTATGTTTTATTCCTATGATGGAATAGTATGTTGCCATTTAAATGAGTGAATAATACTTAAGGACATGATAAAATTGTCATAATATAAAATTAAGTAAAAAAGTATAAAAACATATTCTATAATCTTACTTGCGTATTATTGTGTGTGCATTTTGAATATACACACACAGAAAAGTTAAGAAATACATTTAAATGGCAATGATGGCATATCTGAGGAGGAAGAGTACAAATGATTGGGTTTTTATCATCCTTCTCTTCCATAATAAACTGTATCATCAGAAAAATGTTATTTTGAAAATATTAAAAATAATCATTTGGTCTAGATTATCTCAAATTTTTTACAATATGAGCATCTATTCCATTTATGAACCAATAAAAAAAATTCAAAAATCACAGGTAGGTTTTGGAATTTTCAAAAACAGTTGCTCCTCAGAATAGAACCATTCTGGGCCATGTTCTCATCCCACCCAGGTCCAGACCGCAGAGGATTTGCATGCCTAGGCCTTAGAGGTACCATAACCCATTTCAGAAACCAGAGCATTCCTGTTCTCCTTAGTGGCATAGGTACAGTTCTCCCCTTTGCTGCCTTCAGCCCTGGGACTCGTGCAATCACGAGGCTCATCCTAACTCACGAATCCTCAGCATTTTGCTCATGTATCTCCCCACACGTTACAGACGACTTTTGCCTCGAGGCCTCCAGGACTCAGGTAGTAACTACAGTTTCTGCTTCCCTTCTTATAGAAAATACTTTCAAGGTTATTACTCTCTCCACACTAAAAGTCAGGAGGGTGCTTCAGTGGGTGTCTGCAGGTTCCCAGACCAGCAGTTTTCACCCCTATGTGACGGGCACTTCGTGGGTTTCTGGTTCAAAACTTAGAGCTAAAGAGTGTTGGTGTCTGGCCCTTCCCAGGTCTGGAGGCGTCGCTCTGCGCTCCAGACGTTAAAGGAACTTAAGTACGTGAAGGATGGCATCACCGTCCGGAGCACATACCAGCTGAACATTTATGACTCAAGGCTAAAAATCCAAAGTAGTCAAGCAGTTCTTTGACTACCCTGTGCAAGAAAATGCATTACTCAGGAACGTGTAGCCATCCGTGGCACTTTTTTCAAATAGTTCTACTTACCTGGAAGTGATTTCTTATGTAGAATATCCTTTTATGGTTACTGGGAAGGTTCCCTTTGCTTTCCAGCCTGAGAAATTCTGAATACGAATGACTCTTCGAACTGCAGGGTCCCAGTGCCTGGCCATAGGGTCATAGACACTTTATTACAGTGAATATCTTTTTTATTGCTGTAGACAGAATGAATATAATCATAGTGCAAGATAGTGCAAGAAAGCACCTTCACAAGTCAACCGGTCTGTCTCATTGCCTTCAGACTCAGCCGCACCATTGCTACCTGATAAGAAGGGCCCCTCGCAGGAGAAACCCAGACCCCCCCAGAGCTTGCCAGTCATCACTCCCAGGAAATTATTTCACGTATTCCACTTAAACCTCTCATAAGAGTCTGCCAATTTCTTCTCATTGAATTCTCATTCAAGGTGGCAAACATCCGGGCACTGTCCACCGTCACCATGTCTACTGCTAGTACTAGTACTGGTGCTGCCGCTACCGTTTGGGGCTCCTACAGTGGTCGGCAGTGTACCTCGATTGCCTCACTGAATCCCACAGCAAGCATAAGAGGGAGGACTATTTTAACCTTTTTATCATAGGGAGGCTAAGGTGCAGAAAGATGAAAACATTCGTTCAAAGCTTGTTGGTAGCAAAGCCGAAATATCAACCCAGGTCTGCCAGACTTTTTCTACAACACCGTGTCGCTACATCATCTATTTTGTATGATTTGAAAAACTGTTTATTTTCCTGCTTTGTTACTTCATTAGGCGAAATTATCCTGGTCTCTCATCCTACTTCCTGACCTGGACTCTGTACCCCTCAGAAACGGCTGCTGTCTATCTGGCTGCTGGGAGGAAAGGGGACCAGACTACGATCTGCCCCTCTAAGATAACTGGGTTTGAGCTGGGGAAAGGAGAGTTCATTTTAAATCCAGGGGAACAACGTCAGCTCCTGAATCTCTTGGGGGAGCCGTCTGGTTGGCAGTGGCCCAAAGGGACTTCGCTCGGAGCTGCAGAGCAAGCCTGGGGTTTTCACTGAGATGAGGCACGAGTTTGAGTTGGCTTGGTGGGGGGCGGGGGGAAATTATGAAGGCTGAGGGGGGTGGTCAAAGAACACTCCCATGCTCCATGATGCCGCCCCTCATGAGGGATTGTGGTAACACTCACCTGGGGTGGAAAGGCTCGGTGGGCGCCTCTGGTAGCCCGGGGCCGCGGGAAAGCTCAAGGAGCTGGGAAACAGGAGCAGCGGCCAGGGGCGCGTGGTTCGGAGTGAGGGGGACCCAGTGGCACAGAGCGTGTGAGCTGCACGTCAAAGAGGAATTTCCTGAGCCCTGACCCATGATACCACGAAAGCTAAAGGAGCATTAAGCCAGATAAGGCCTGGACAGCACCAGCACAGAGAGGATACCTCTGCCTCCTCAGGCAGTATTTCCATCCACAGATCCCAGCAGTTTTCACTTACAGCTCAAGACTTCGCTTCTGGGTCTTAGTGGACCAGAAGACAAATGGGCCTTTTCACTTTTAGATTTCCAATCTTAGATGCTAGAATCATTCCCGATGTAAAGCACAGTCTATGTGTCAGTCCTCTGGGGCAAGGCCCAGGTGAAGAGTCTGTTCTGTTCATTTCTGAGCGCATATCTAATTCAGAGATGGGGCTTCCCAGTCAGAATTACCTTACTCAAAGAAATAACAGGACACAAGTAGGTCAGTTAAGAGTGCTTATAAAACGTGAGTTGCTCCACCTTATTTTTCCCCTACTTGCGAGGTTTCTTTTGTCAGTCTGCACGCAGAATCTCACTTCTTCATTCGAACGGCTTCTTCGTTTCTTCAGGCAGACGTGCCTGTCCCTGGACACAGAGGGTGGCCGGAGCAAACATACAGACAGTTCAGTGGTGCCCTTTTCCCGCTTGCAGTTGCTTCAACAAAAGTTGTGCAATCTTGGTCTAAGTCACAAAAGGTAAAACTTTCCTGCTCTTTAATGAGTGACGTTTACAGAGAGCAAAGGAAGTAACAACCAGGCGAAAGGAAAACGCTCACCCACACAGGCAGTAAGCCAGCCCCATCATGACCTTGATTCATTTTCTCTTGATTATCATTTGTTTATTCACTCGGTAAATATTTATTGAACACCTATCAGGTTAAAAGGCACCGTGCTAAGAGCTGGAGGTGGAAAGGAAGGACGGCAAGAGGGAAGGAAATGAGGGAAGGAGGGAGGGAGGAACTGCAGTCAAGTTCGGGAAACTACATATACGAAGACAATGAGAGTGATTTAGAGGAAGTGCTCTTGGAGCCTGGCTTTAGAGATGAGAGAAGTTTTCATAAAACATTTCACCTAGACTTGAAAAGCTGGGAAGATGGGAGAAACATATTCTAAGCTGTGGAAATAGTGTGAGTAAAGTCTTCAAATACAAGCAACAAATTTGCAGCAGAAGTTGCATGGAAAAGACCGGAGAGAGAGAAAGCAGAGAAGTAACGGAGGGGGGTTAATGACAAGCCCAGGAATCTGGGATAATCAGCTGCGTTCGAAATATCAGCAAATGACATCAGAAGCGGGCTTCAGACCGAGGGAAGTGGCAGCCACTTGTATGAAGACGAAGACGTTTAGGGAGCTGGACTGGAGCTGGGTAAGGCAGCCTGGAGGCTATTGTCGTATCCAGGACAAAGAACAAGAGACTGAACTAGGGCAGAGGCAGTGGAAACTAAGAGGAGAAGAAAATGCAAGAGACAATGCACAGGAATCAGGACATAATAGACACCCCCAGGGGTCACACACAGCGGAGCAGTTAATTATACAGTCAAGGGAAAGACAGAGACAGACGGAGATATTTGGGAGTGTCCATATGAAGCCAATAACTACGAATGTTAAAGTAATAAAACTGCAAAAAGTCTTGTAGTCGAAGACGGAGAGTGAGCCATGAACAGTCTCTGTTTTACAGCGTCTGTGTTTGAGGGACAGACGGGGGCGGAAGTTAAGCCAGAGGGCGACTTAGAAAGTACAAGCTGGGAGGAGAAACCCAGACGAATCGCACGTTGGAGAAACCTGCAGAACAGAGCTTGCAAAGCCAGGCTCTGGATGCCCTGGACAGCTCCGGGGAGGAAGGAAAGACCAAACCTGAGGAGGAGCTGCAGGCTGCAGGGTCTGGGCCTCCCTGAGGGGAGTCACAGGAGGCCGCGGGGCAGAGCCAGGCAGCAGCGCACTGGGTGACCGGGGAGTTGTGGGTTATAAAGCCCTCTTGTGAGGAACAGTGACATGGAAGGAGGGAGTGAAACAGCGTTAGGGAAGGAAGTAGAAAAGAGACTTTTAGTGGGTGAGATTCAACCATGTTGAGGAGAAGAAGAGTCTGAGAAATGTGCCCCAGGCCAGCCCGGGTTCATCCCAAAGTGACCCCACAGCTTCCCTTCCCTCCATGCCACACGCCCCCACCGTGGACACAGTGGGCCAAAGTGCCACCGCTCTCTTCCCTGCTTGGCCATTGTTCACCACGGTCACAAACTTGCTCTGTCTCGTTCACCGCCTGACACGGAGCAGAGCTCAAACCTGGGCCTTGACTGGAGCCTCAGGACAGAGCCAGGAGCATTCGCCACAAAGTTTCCAGAAGAGGGAAAGCAGAGAAACAGGAGGGGGCGGTACAGACAGTGGGGCGGTGGGGGGGAGGGTCCTCCTGCCCAGCATGAGGCTGTCACCGCCCGTTTACCGCACACTGAGGCAGGGACTCCCTTCCTCGCTAGCGGTCAAGCCCCCGTGTTGTCCTGGGCGCCGCCCCCAGCAGACTAGATTCCCGGCCACACCGGCATCTGGGCCCGGGCATGGGACTGCGGCCAGCGGAGAAGGGGAAGGGCCGTGTAGACGTCAACTGGCAGGGGCAGATCTTTTGTCCTTCCTTCCTCCTGCCTACAGCCTGGAACTCAGGTGAGAAGGCCAAGGTTCCAGCAGCCACCTTTGGCGATGAAGTGATCTTGAGACAGAAGACAAATGCAGGACATTCTCATCCCAAAGTATTAAATAGAAGTCCAGTCCTCCTATGACTTCACAGGGCCCTTGGACTTCGTGATGGCCAGATTGCTTCCTTCCAGACTGTGTCTGACAGGAGAAAAATGAAACACCTGCCCTGCCTAAGTATTATGTCGGGTTTTCTGTTAATCTGCAGCCAAGGTTTGCGCGTTGCTGGGCTGTGCTGCTTCCCAGGCTCCCCGTGGCGGGTAGTGACGTCCACCGCCCAGCGCCCGGCCCCCCGACACCCGCCACGGACACAGCGCCGCCGGGGAAAGGGAGAATTAGGCGCGGTACTGTGAGCATCTAGCGATCACTGACAGTCTTGAGGAATTCGGTGTCTCCGGTGTGTTTTCAATTGCTGTTCAAAAATAAAGCACTCATGTAATACAGTCAAATCTTGATAAAATTACATGGGACGATTCCTATTTGGGTTGATGGAGCTCTTTCTTTAAAAGGGCCAAATTTCTTCTGTTCTTATAGAATTAAAGTTCTTACTTGTCATTTGTTACAAGTTGGATTTTCAGGTTGATGAACTAAGTCAGGAGATTTACCACTCAGGACTTAAAAAAGCTCAAGTTTTAAATGGTGGGTTTCCTTCTTCAGGAATGGAAAGCTTGTTTCACGGTGCAAGCTCTGTGGCTGCGTTTGCGCTGATGTCCCGTTGCCCTTCCCTGGCGCGCTCGGTCTGGGGCCGCGGCCCCTCCGCAGGCTCTCCTGCCCGGAGCCGAGCCTTCGCTCGCCTCATGCTTGCACCTGTGGCCCCTCCCTGGAAGATGAGGCACAGAATCCTCAGAGCGGCCTGGGTTCAACCCACTCATTTAGTGTTCTTAAAAAAACAAAACAAAACAAAAAAAACTTCCTCTTTCTCTAGCGCTTCTTGCACAGCCTGTGTTTATGGTCAGTTCCCATCCAGACTAGAAGCTCCTCGAGGGCAGAGCCGTATCTGACAGTTCTTTGTAACTGTCATGGGGGTCTCCCAAGTGCAAGCCCCGAAACACCATCTAATTTGTAAGTGGATGGCAGGCCAGGCCGGCAAGGCTGCTGCCCACGGCCGCACAGGCAGGGACGCCCAGCCCCGCCCTCCTGACGTGCTCCTTGGCACGTGCTTGGCCGGCCGATGCGACTTATTCACGGTGTCCAGTGGTTACTCTGACTTCGGGAGGTCTTTCTAGAGATGACGTTGACTTTGTTATCACTTATATTATCCAGTTATCAGCCCTGATCACTGTGATCCTTTCCAAGCCATACTTAATTTTTGTTTTGCTCTGTTTTCACTTACTCTTAGCGTGTTTTTCCATCTGTCCTGGGTCTCTGTTTGAGAGGTTGTGCTTTTTGCTCGAGATTTCGTTTTTGCTGCCTGTTTCATGGTGCTCTTGCTTCCCCAATGGAAAGCTGTGGGTGAGGCACACGCCTGACTGATACTTTCTGAAAGCTGAGAAATTTGTGAAGAGGAATAGTTCTCTCCACTTGGAGAACATCATGCTTGGGTTTATTGACAAGTATACTAGTTAAAATATTGTGAAGCCTTCACAAGATTTTCTACTTACTAGTACTAGCCAGAATAACTTTTATGTTCCACACTGAATAATGAATTTGCATCGGTTGTTACATAAGTTATTACAAGACTATAATAAATAGATCACGGAAAATACAGCTAAAAAGTTCCATCGAATTTGTGAGAGGGGTTTTTTGTATGTGCACCAAAAAGCAGTTTAATTCCTTTACTCTTATGAGCAACTTATTTGGCTCTTCAAGCACATAGAAGCCAAAAAGCACTGTTTCTGTGGGTTGTAAATGTGCAAAAAATCAGGTTTTACTTTCCTTTTCTTAAAAATTATTCACAAATTACTAACAACAAATGCTGCCTCACATGGAGTAACACATGCCAGTGCTGTGTGTGTTTTACCTGACTGCTATTTTAATCCTCGTTTTGTGTGTTTGAACGTTGGGGCTCCAAGCAGTCACTGCACTCACCCAGGGTCACCCGGATTACAAATAATAGCACCAGGGTGTGAACCCAGATACGTGGAACACAGAATTTGTATCTCTAACTACTCGGGTTAGCAACAGGCTAACAGCCTCCCCCTGAAGTCAGAGCAGCGCTGAATCATTCAGTCAGCTGCTCAGGCGCCCGCGTGGGATGGGACGGGGCTCAGAGAGCCTGACACCACGTTGCCAGTGGATGCTGGAACCAGGGTTCGAAACTGAGTGAGGCTGCCCCTGAAACCTGTTCACCTGACCATCTTGCTACCACACCACAGGCCGTTTCGTAGATGAAGGGTTAAGGAATGCATGATGCAACCTTCTACAACAGAAAGCATTGGGGAACTTTGACCTACACACTCGGTGTCTCTGTGGCCACCTCCGTGATCCAGACGGCCGCTTGGGGACAGCAGAGGCTCAGGGGCGGTGGAAGGGAGATGAAAGAGCCAATTCTCCATTCTTCTGTGGTCCCCAGAGAGGAACACTGTGAACTTGTTCCCAGTCTCTGTGGCTCATGCCAGGGTCCTCCGCCTCCCCCTCCTGGGGACAAGTCCACCGGAGAACTCGTCCCTTGAAATGTATCCTCGTGTGCGGGGGAGAGAGAATAGGGGATTGTTTACTTGAGGTGGCAAAAAATATATATACACGCATCTTCAGGCTTTTTAGACATATTTTTATTGTTTTACAAACTGGACAGCAGAGTTTCATTGTTAGTACAGTGACCTACTATGGTTTGTTTTGTTTTTTTTTTCCTCTCGTCATTAACCATTTAGTTACTATAAATGTGTTTTAACTCTCTGGAAAAAGGTACTGGCATACCATAATAACCTGAGTTCCCCCTGGTCAGTGCTGAGGGGCAGGTTGCCAAGGCCCGGGAGGTGCTGCGCTGTATCAGGTTGCGATTCAGGAGATAGCACTGGATCGGGACTCGGCCACACCCCAGAGCGCTATTCAGAGCGATTTCGCCCTGGACGGTCCTCCCTTCTGGATGAGGCGAGGCCTGAAACAAAGCTTCTAATCACTTCTGATCCCTATAGCTTTACTGCTCTTAGGTAAGGTTTAAGGATTCTTGGTCAAATTTCAACTCAAATGGGTTACCTTATTCTTAAGGCTTAACCTACTTAATTCTTTTTGTAATTTCAATTAAAAGCGATAGACTCTTCTAGGCTCTTTGTATTCCATTGTTGGGGGGGAAATAGCTGCTACCTCTCTCTCCTTACAGACCTCACCACTTCCCACCAATGAGTTAATTTCTCTTGCCCATTTCTGAAAATTTGTGTTCATAATATCAGCTGATGGATGAAAGTTACTGAAGAAATTTCTAACAATGTGGAGGCTTTGCTTAAATCAATAGTTTGTTTTATTTGATTCTAGTTCTCCGTGAAAACGCAGGCAAGAATGGTCTTTGGAATGTTCTTCTGTCTACAAAGTCAACCCAAACAAAACTATTAATGGGAGTCGTGATCTTGCTAGTATTGATAATAACCATCACCACTAATTTCTGTGTGGCTGAAACAATCACTAGAATCATGACATATCCAAAAAGAGACTCTTGGTGTTTAACGTAGTATCTGCCTTTAGCATGAGTATCTTTTACATTCACAGGTTTCATGAGAAAGAATAATTTCGAAGTATTTAACTAAGAAAGTTTAGAAATTGCACATTTAAGCTTTGACATAGTTATGGAATAGTAATTTCTTACATAAACATGGAACTTTCACTTTTATTATCTCATTTAATCTTCACAAATAATCTTGAGGTGTAAATATTTCCCTATTTGATAGACAAGGAAACTGAAACTCTGGGATGCTAACTGACCTGTTGGAGGCCACAGAGGTTGTCACTTACGGAGTGCAGTCTTGCTCTGATGATTTTTACTCTCAGTCCAAAGCAAGGGCCTCCACTTTGCTCAGCACTGGAAGAGTGGAAGATGAGTCAGCACTGTGAGTCCCAAGAGGGGGAGATTCTACTGGTTCTTAGCATCTAAAGAAGCCTCATGGAAGAAACATTTCTTAAAAAATGGATAAAATCTGAATAGTTTAGAAGATGCAGCCATGAAACCATGTGGCTGGTCCATATTGCATGACCAATAGATATTTGTTAAACAAGTGAAGGATGAATGAATGAATGAGGATGGAAGGCATCTGAGATCAGGAAAATGATCTGTGAAGGTGTGAAGGCAAACATTCCCCTGGTGTGTTTGAGGGGCGTGAGTAGGACCCGCTGGCTCTGGGAGAGCATCCCTCAGACAAGCAGAGGGAAAAGGCCGGGAGAATATTCTGGGAGTCTGGAGGGCATTGAAGGGCATTGAAGGGGAAGCTAAAAAGTGTTCACTTTGCCTTGTAGAGTAGGTCAGGGTTCCAATTGCTTTTGTTTCTGCTTTATCCTGATAAAGAGAAATCAATGACAACTTGTAGGACATGATATGACCAAGCCCAGTGTTTTAGGAAGATGAATAGGGAATGAAGCACAATATATATGGAGAGTGTGTGACGCTCCTGATTTTAAGAACCTCACCCTGCATCTCTCTAAAGCTTCTCTCAGCTCTTCCCATCAGTGGGAAGCAGAAGATTTAAAGGTCAACCTGGCTGGAAGGGATGGGGTTCAAAAAAAGAAGAAAAAGGAAAGAAAAAGAAACATTTCTTTAAAACTTCCCGTCCTTGGTTTGTACCAACAGATATCTATCATATGGTGACTCTTTGCATTAGGGTTTTTAAGTTAATCTGTACAGTTTACTAAAGAACTGCAAAGCTTTCACTACAGTAATAATTACATAGAGTAATTTCCTATATAGAAGATGATCAAATATGCTTCTAAAATTAGGAAAATGCAGGATTATGATAAAAATACAGCTTTAATGAAACTATGTCTTTTATTGATTTTATTATAAAATATTTCCTTTTTGCATTCTTAATTTAAAGCAGTGAAATGCTGGTTTGCTTTAAAATAAAATATGGAAAAATCCTTGTACTATAGGAAATTTGTCACTCTAATGGGTGTCTTACTCACTGGAACAGTATTTTGGCTGTATCGGAGCACATTGAAAGGAATTAGATTCAGCTTTGCCAAAATTTCACTGTGAAAGAGTTTGCTATAACAGTGTTTTATTATATTCTTATTGAACTTCAGCCAGTTGAAAATAGAATCTCCTCACCATCCTTTTAAATTAGCCTTAAGCTACAGATAAAAAGACAAAAATCAATGTGCAAATTTAGCTCTTTGTGCTTGCTTCCTTAAGAAATTTACCC
This sequence comes from Propithecus coquereli, assembly GCF_000956105.1. Taxonomy (NCBI): domain Eukaryota; kingdom Metazoa; phylum Chordata; class Mammalia; order Primates; family Indriidae; genus Propithecus; species Propithecus coquereli. The sequence goes on from NW_012148063.1 coordinate 10,611,908, forward strand.
TGGTGCTCATACGCAGGACTCATAGATAATAGAACACAGAGTAATTGGAAGTTCTCAAGTAGCATTTCTTATTCAATTTAGGTCTATTTAAGTGTCTGGTAAGTCCTGTACATAAATTGTTTCTTTAATGCTACAGGTTACACTGAGTCTACATACGCCTCCATCCTAGCTCAATCACAACATCCCTGACATATTTTATGTGGCCATGACAATTTATGGTGACATTTTGAATGTCAACCTATAATGAAAACTATTAGAAATGAGTAGTGCCTACGTAATGGTGCAATCTATTTAATATTATATTTCACTAAGAATTGCAAAGAACTTTGAGTATCCAAATAGGAAAAGGAAGCACACATACAAAAAAGGTATTATTCTCATTGGCCACACCCGGTTTAATGACTCTGATTGTTCTAAGTGGTACAGATGCTATGAGTTTCTAAACTCTTCTTAGGAAAAAAATAACTATGAGTTCCTAAAAATATCCATCTGATTGAGAGGAGTTGATTCAGAGGCTCGAGTGGCTGCTGTCCTTCCACAGTGGGTAAGAAAGGTTGCAAGCTGAGGAAATACAACTCGGCCTGCCTTCAGGCATTAACACAAAGAACCCTATGCGAAGGCACCCAGAGACACAGGAGGGAGAGAAAGCTGACCATCCCTGGAAAGGGAGGTCCTGCAGGCTCCACGCACTACACCAGTGTGCGGGAACGAGAAGAAGAGAACAGTTTGCACGCAGAGACCTGGTGGGCAAATGGAAACAGGACAAGCAGTGGAAATTAGGCCAGATCGTGGAAGATTTGTTTTATTTCCATGGCATGATATCCGCAAGGCCAGGAAGGCTCAAGCCAGAAAGGCAATGCAATTAGCAGAAACCAAAAAAGTAATTAATTTAGCATGCCATCATCTATAAGGCAGAAGCAAACAGTGCCGTCCATCGCGAGTGACGGGAAAGGATCTTAACCACATTCCAGGCAGCTCAGCACACGGCACCGCCGGAGAGAGACAGATGCAGGAGGAATGCAGCCCCGCTCTGGGAGTCGTCACAATTGATTTTTACTGAAAAAAAAGTAAGTGGGAGCAATTGGCCAGAATAAGCCTGGATTGTAATAGAAAATGAAACTGAAAAAGAAAGATCAGGGGACCTTGTTATAAAACAATCCACATAATTCCTGTAACACGGATCCGCCTTAATAGGATATCCTGAAGCTGGGTCTCAAGTTCAGCATGAGTGAAGTTCCAGGATAGTTCAGGGTTGTCACAGGAAATCTAGATTTTTCAAATTAACACAGATTAATGATGTTACACGTGGTTACTTTAACAATTGGTACATTTCACTGCAGAGATATAAGCCAATTTGGGGAAAATATTAGATGGTCAGAGAGAATTCCTTAAGAAAAAGAGCAAACTGGGTAGCCACAACATAAACTGGTGGCCTAGCTGCAGATTCACCATCCGTAGCTGAGACGAGACGCTGGAGGAAATAGCTGCATCATCGATTTAATCCCACAGGAAATGCAAGGCGACTACCTCAGCTTCCTTGCAGTTGTACAATGAACTTCGCAGTTGCATAGTGAGAGGGCAAAATTAAATGTTCTTTGTTTGTATGTATCTCGATTTAGCTTCCTGACCCTGAGCCCCCACACTGCTTGGTGAGGGCCAATCAAGTGCCTCCCAGTCCACCCACAGGAGAATTTCGTTGCCCTCAGGTTTAAACCTGCTTCCCTGGTGTCTCCTCCCCCAGTACAGAGAAGCCTCCATCTAGTCCAAGCCCCAGCAAATCACCCCAACACCCCCAGGCAGTGAGGAGGAGGAGGGGGCATGCTCCCCACCTCTCTGTTTCAGGCTGGCGTGCAGGACACAAGGCTTCCCACACAAAGACTGGGCCATTGTGCCAGCCCTCTCAGCTGGCAGGCCCTGGCACCCTCTGAGATGCATGCACCCACGACCTTCTAGAATCCTTGTAATGTGCCGCCTAGCCTGGAGGTTTTGGTATATATCCCCCTCCTGCAAGCTTTCAGCTCTCCCCTACTGCACTCAGAATGCAGCCCTAGGGGTTGATTCCAACATAGCCCAGCAGCCACAGGCTCTGAAGAGCTGCTGATCTAAATTAAGCAACTGGAAAGCAGTATTCAGATTGTCTCCACTCTCAGATCCCCCTCGAATTACTAAGGGAATTCTCCCATGTGCACCTTTCCCCTAACACACACACACACACACACACACACACACACACACACACACACACACACATTCTCTCTCTCTCTCTCTCTCTCTCTCTCTCTCTCTCTGTTTGCAATTCAAAACTCTCCACCCCTCTCCTCAGCCTGGAGCTGGTGTGCTGGAGAGACCTGTTTTGCCAAGCTGTGGCCCAGTCTGATCTCTACTGTCTCATATTCTTACCGTGCATTTGGGATCTCGATTCCCTCAGCCATTTCTAGCAGCCCTCACCTGGACATGGCCTGTCTCATGGCCCAGTGGAGGCTGTCACATGCAGGTGACATTTCAAACTACTCCTGAGGGTGACTCCACTCCCCAGCCCATCTCATGGGCTAAAAAATGATGGCATTCCCTTGCTCCAGTTTAGTTTGATACAATCCAACTCGGCAAATATTTACTAACCACCACTCTGTGGTGCCCCCACCTGGAGGTGCCATTCTGCTCCAACTCCTGAGTGGCATAGACAGGAAGGGTCTGATCACCTGTGTCGCCCACCTCCCAGGCATACATCATGATGACTTCGATGGTTATTACTGAGCATCCGCTCCTTGCAATTTTGACATCTCTGCCATGGACTCTGTGCCTTCAGCTCCCCTCTCCTTTGCCCTGACTCATACCCCCTCCTCACCCCGCTCTTCCTGCTCTGCGGTGACGATGCCCCCAGCCCCTGAGCTCCACGTGCTTCGGGCAGTTTCACACATCCACTCCCATGCCAGTGGTTCTCAAATCCATTTTTCTAAAAGTCCATTCTCTCCTGAACACCAAACTCAGGTTTTCCACTGTATTTTAGATACACTAAACTAACTCACTGTGGCCAACATGAAATCTGTCTGGCCAGCCTTTTGCCTCTGCCAGAAGCTCAGCGCCACCGTGGGTGCCACCCTCACCTCACTACCCCGGCCCAGTCACTTTGCTCGGTCCTGTGCTTCTGCCTGGGAAAAGGCTCCCAGTCTCTCCTCCTGCCATGGCCACCACCCGGCTTCAGGCCTCTCCTCACCTCTCTCAGGGACTGCTGAAGAGGCCTCCTTCCAGCGGACACACCCGCGCTCCGCCGTGGGAACGGCCCAGCCCTTGGAGCTCATCCTGGCACTGCCTTGTGATGCCACGTTGCCTGCAGGACACAAGGACCCCATTGGATTTCCCAGTCTGTAGCCCACTTTTCCTATTTCATCCTCTTTTCACTTAATGGGTTTTCCACACAAAAAGTAGATTCTCATATCTCCGTGATTTATCAAAGTCCCACTCCTCCTCCCAGATCCAGAAGACTTTCTGCCGGGAGGAGTCCCAGCATCCCGGCAGTCGCCCAGCAATGCCCTTCAGTGACACTGGAGCAGCACACATGGCCTCTGCCTGCGCTTAGCTCGTTCTGTTCCAGGTCCCGTCCCATGGCTGCCTCTGTCATTACGGGAAGAGCTCCTTGGAGGCAGGGCTTTCTCCTGGTCACCTTCACATTCCTGGGGTCTAGTGCATGCCTCACACTAAATCAGTACTAATAACCGTCCACTCTTCAATAAGGTGATAAACAAATGATGAGTGAGAAAAAGTCCCATCATGAATCATATTTCTTTGAAAGACCACTTATAATATTGTTTTTATAATTCTAATTGTCATTTTTCAGCTATGTTGAGGTTGTGTGCATTTACATGAGTATCTTCTCCCAAATGGGATTACGTGATCAGTGCAAATACAGTCCCCAAGCACAGTCCTGGTTTGCTTCATCACATCAGGGCCACAGGAGCCCTGGATCAACCATTCTGTGTATAGAAAAAGCTCTCCCAAGTAATTATTGTCTTTGGCATGGACATAGTGGGCATTTACCAAATGTTTAGTCAGTACTGAATTTATATATTACTGTATACATTTTTTTATGGTAGTCGATGCTAAAATCCTGTACTCGATCAAAATGATGGATTACTAGCTTTAAATTTATTTAAGCCCCCCAAAGCTACAGTAGAAAATCTAATGTATTCTCTTAGAGGTGGCTTCGTTAAAATACTAATTCGATGCCATTTGTGAGTCCACCCTCTCCTTTATCAGAGTCAGGCCACTAACCCTCAGGTCTAAAAGCTCCTCTCTTGGGAAATAGGGGTCACGCCAAGGGCTTGGCCCGTGAGCGCGAAGGTCGTCTCCAGCTTGGAGAGGTGAAGAATCTTTGATTCTATGGTTCTAAAGGGCAGCCTAATCATCTTCTTTAAGTGGCCTCTCTCACGCTTTGTCTAGTTTCATTTTTGTTACATAATCTGCACCGAAATTCCCTCAGTAGTTGCAACAGCGGTTTAGTTCATGTTCGACTTTGCATATTGTTCTTGTATTGTGTTCAAGATCTGAAAAACAGTGGTCATTGTCCATCCAGATAGAATTCAGTATTGGGGATAGGATTCCTTTATACAAAGCAAGCGTGGGCTTAGGATCTTCCCAGATGCTATTCATTTGTAGATATTTACTAAGAACAAATAAGGAATGTGTGCTAGAACTTGAAAAACATCTTTTACGTTTTTATTCATCTTGTAAGTGATCAACATACTTTCCTTTGATCAAATAGAGACCATACCCTTTTAGCCTAATAAGACAAAAGAGGGTAATTCTTAGAAATGTCAAAGATGGTTGGGGAATGGTGAAATGGTTGGGGAATGATACTGCCTAAAACATTTTGCCAAAACAAATTGAAGTGGAGATTTATAATTCATGTATAAAGCCCTTTTGTACAATCAAAGGAAGCATCATCTGTACCGCTAAATTCTATGTAAAACATAATTTTGTTGGAGAAAAGTCAGGCATGAGATGAACCGATAAGAGATTTGCTCACAAATGCATAATAGCTGTAATGACTAATTCTGGTTGTAGGCAGTGCGATTCTAGCCAGTTTGTTAACACAGTGTTTTAAGAGTCTCTTATAGAGAAATGGAAAAAAGGGAATTATCTATCTCTGATGGGCATTTCTTACATAATATATTGGAGAATAATGGAGGTGAACTAGATGTTTCACGCTCTGCTCGTTTATTATCTGATACCTGTAAAGGCTGAATATCATTGTTTATTGTGGCAAGTGAGTGCTTCAATCAACTTTTAGTTTACAGATTACTAGTCTCCCTCGTGTTCTCTTTTACACAAAACAGCAACACATTCCATTTCATTTTCTATTAAAAAACATTATATCATAACCCCCCAACCAGCTAACTCCCCTTGGGTTTCTCTGGGGAGAGATGCGGGGAGTTTTGTGCAAGTGTGTTTACGTGCGGCTGTCAAGCCCCGTCGGCGTCAGTGGAGCATCAGCTGCTCGCTACGCCATGCACCCGGCGCCCGTGACTGACGAGGGCCACGTTCGCTGTCCCGGCTTTATGTAAATGCTGACACACTGGTCACCGAGGACATGCTGTTTGCTGCTACTCAGTTCATGCTTGCATGGTCAGACTCCCAGGTGGCCTGTCACTTATTTCTGTGAGATCTGGTAACACCACAAAAGCAGTAAAATTCATCTATGTGAAGTAGAAGTAACAGAATCCAAAAATCAGAAAGTTTACTCCATGTAGATAAGGACAATCCAATAGAAGAAAGTAGGTTTCTAATGCAGGTCTTAATTATACAACTGGGTCCAGATTGCATTAAATTGGTTTTCCCTTCCAAAAGGAAAAACGTCTTATTCTCATCCTAACTGAAAGTTCTTATCTGTAAGCCCCCCAGCAATTACTCACTAGTATCCTGTTAGGAGCCAGAAAACTTGCCTACATATAACATAAATAGAATTTCAAATGAAGACATAAACATTCCTAAACAAAACGTGAAGTCCCCAACATGTACATTTGTTCTTCATAAGCAGAGTCATAAGGATGAGCCCATTCCGCAACAGTCTGCCTTGAGCCAGATGTTGGGATGTAAGGTTTCTAGGGTGAACATGCTGGTTGGGGCACAGTCTGGTTGGTGCAGAGGTTTGCACTAGACAAGAGCAGTCGGACCTCACAGGAAGGGCCTCGGCTCTTAAGCAAAGAGCCCAATGCACTGAGGTAGCTCTGAAGGTTAAACATCTGTCTGAAAATAATCTAACAGCCCTGCCAGACAGCACAAGGGACTTTAAAGAAAGTTCTTTCATGTGAAATTTAGATTTCTTTTCTTAGAGAAGGTAAAAATGATCTATTTTCTACTTTTCCTCTGATTGGACTGCAGTGATCAAAAATATTTATGAGAATAAAAGTTAATGAGAACAATCTAACCCCTCAGAACCCTAGTAAAACTTTAGAGCCCTGAACTAGAATTGGGCAAAAGTGTAGGGTTCTTTTATGTTAAAAAATACACTCAAATGTTCTGTAAGCCCACCCCAAAAGACAAGTCGAAAACAACTTAATCTTCTCTCACTGATTATTTCCGTCCGATTTTGCCTGTCGCCACTGATGTCCACATAAGCAACTCCAAGTGTGCTTATCCGGTGCTCATGGGCTGCTTCTCAGGTAAACTGTTTATTACCCAAACCATCTCTAGTGATTGCTTTGCTCCTGAAACAGCCCAAGTCAGAAATCCCTTATTAAGCATCTATTAGAATACTAAATTTTAAATATTATTTACATATTATCATTTCAATGGCTTGGAAACAAAATGTTACTCAAATTCAAGTCAGGAAAGGGATTATTAATCAGTTCTTAGTCCAGGAGGACCACATAAAATACGGGCACCTTTTCCTAAACCATTCCACCTGGATGGACATTAGCACTTCAAGATTGCAATAGAAAAACAAGAAAGAAAGAAAGAAAAGCAATAATTAAAAAACTAAATTCACGATCATCTCTTACCAACCCTCCAAACCAAATTCTCTCCCAGCCTCTAAATCAAATTTCTGTGAAAGATCACCCCCCTCCAGTCTCACATGGTGTCCAACCTAAGTGTCAATGATCTTCCCTTTGTCGGAAGCCCACCTCTTTCAACAACTTCGAGATGCCCGGCCATGCCATGTGTCCTTTCCCCATCTCCTGCCTTTGGCATTTATGTAAATGCTGACACACTGGTCGCCGAGGACATGCTGTTTGCTGCTACTCAGTTCATGCTTGCATGGTCAGACTCCCAGGTGGCCTGTCACTTATTTCTGTGAGATCTGGTAACACCAGAAAAGCAGTAAAATTCATCTATGTGAAGTAGAAGTAACAGAATCCAAAAATCAGAAAGTTTACTCCATGTAGATAAGGACAATCCAATAGAAGAAAGTAGGTTTCTAATGCAGACCCCTGCGTACTCCCATCTGGGCCACTGTCCCTTGCTCTGCCCCCACTCTGCTTTCTGTGCCGTCCTCTGTGGGAAGCACTGCTGCTCTTGGGCACTTTAGAGAGATCGTTTATAAGCCTTCTCTGAGCTCTAGGATTTCATGAGGCTGTCCTTCGGCTATAAGACCCTGTGAGTCTATCTTGGGTGGGCCCTTCAGGCTCCATGCCATTGGGACGACGGCCCTGGGGACCACCCTCCACGAGGACCTCTGTGCCCAGGTTTCTCTGCCACCCTCTCCTCCACTCCCACCTCCAGCCACAAAGTACCCCTGCTCTGGGGTTGTCCGGAATTCTCTAATCTAGGACATTTCCATCCATGTCTCTGCCTCTAAGCCAACATAACATTTCAGGACAGTCTGTCTTAGAAACACACACTCCACCTTGTCTGCATTGCGCTTGTCTCAAGCCCCAAAGTAGACTGTAAGCTCCTTGAAGACTGTGTCTCACTGCTCGCTCTCCGAACCCCCTCCCAAATCAGCAGTGCCTGCAACCAGCAAGTACTGGGGAGTAGTTGTTGAATTGATTTCAATTAATTCAGTTTTTAACTGAATCGAGCAAAGGATGTCACAAGCTTGCTTTTATAACTAAAGAAAGCACAGTTGTGCAGCTGTCTACAGAGTCTCTGGGGGGTGGAGGGAATGAAATAGGGAAAACCCTCAGAAGCCAGCTGACTGCTGGTCAAACCAGGTGCAAGTTAGGAAAAATTCTATAGTGAATGAGGAAAAATAAGATGCACAGGGGAAAGAATACCAACATTCTTGCAAACGAACCTTGAAGTATGATTTTTGCAAAGAATGCAAGGATTATTTCAGTCCCCTTGTTGACTAATTTGTCTGTTCTTCCTACAGATACTTTCAGAAAAAGACCTATTGTTTGTTTTTCTCTGCGCCGACACAGTAGCCATTGTGCATAACTGTAATCGCAGCACACATAGTTGGAAATGTGGGCTTCGGGACAGGCTGTATTTCCCCCTCCAGCTCTGTGGACAGTGAATGCTGTGTTCTTTATCTCTTATCACAGCCCTTTTGTCAAACATTTAATGATCTTTTTTCCCCTAGACAAATTTGTAGCTTGTTGTGAACCATAAAAATGTCTATTGCCTTGTTTTTAAACATTTAAACTTTGCTATGTATGTCTCAAGATGAGCGTGAATTAAGGTGTTTATTTCATTTTAAATACATTTTTTATTACAGCATACAAAGCTAGATTTCCACAATGTGTATGGCTTACATGAAACTCTATTTAGACTTGATGAAAGTGTATTTTATTTTTGTAAGTCTGTACTTCGGGGGAAGATGGTTATGCCTGTTGGCGCCCAGGTCGGGTGTGTTGGGAGCACTTGTCAAGTGCTAGACAGGTGCAGACATCTGTAACTTTCTGCAGCATGTGGCTGTCACTAGATTTCCTGCATAGAAACGATAGAATGACACACTTCTCCACCCTTGGGGTCTCCATTTTTCCAAATGCCCGAGACTTTTTACTATTCTATAATTCATAAACATGATCCCAAGGCCTGTGAGAGATAAAAGCTTTGTTTTTTAAACCTAATAAATAATAACGCTTTGTTGTTCCTGGTTTCAGAATTGTAATATGTTACTTGATACAGACATTTGAAGACTTTAATTCAAATGAAGATTCATGACAGAGAAACAAAAAAAAATTTCAGACACATTGGCATCTAACTTCAGGGCAATTTTAAAGTATTCATTTTATACCCTGGGGATAGAATCAACAAAAAGTTTTAATGTTCTACTTTATATTTTATGAATATCAAATTATCAAAAATATATTTTGTGTTCTAATCATTTCCATGAGGCTTCACTCAGACTGAGGGGATAAAAATGAGTGTCAGTCTTCAAATGCCTAAAGGAAAAACTTTAGTTTTTTTTTAAATCTGTTTTTGAGGGCTGATTTTAACTTTTAAAGACAATGTATGAAAAGTTAAGGTCAGAGTTAGTACTTTCACCATTATTCAACTTGCATTCCTGTAAATTCTCTTATCAAGTGTAGAAAACTATCAACAGGGCAATTCTTCCCAGGGGCTGTCAGACCAGATATGTCCAGACTGACAATTCTTAAGAATCTAGATAAAGAGTAAGAAATGTGTGCAACATGCTCGTCTTCCCAAGAACTGGAAGGAAAACACTAAATAAAGATATGGACTCTGAATTTTAGCTGAAGCGTTTCATTTTTTTAAATTTTGTATTATTTAATTCAATGACTTTTCCTCAAAGATATTTTTTTAAGTTTTTATATTCAAAGTTAAAAATTGCACCAGCACATCATCATTTGAAAGTATTCCTGAAAAGCATTTCAAATAAAAATATACTTTAAATGTAGTGCCTATTTTACACATGTTGGAAAAAATATAAAATCAGAGACTTTTCCAAGTCCACGTTGGATTAGGAGGCTATTTCTTAATACTAATCGTATTTGACAACACATGAGGCCATCTGCGGTGGAGATTCCGCATCCAATTACACGTCCCTTCATAATCCGTGGACTCTGCTCTCCCTTCTACAGGAGGGAGACTCCACAGCCTGTCCCTGGTGGTCCCTGTTGTTCCTTTTGAAGTCGCAGAACTTAGTTTCAGTTCTTCTCCTTGATCTCTCTGTTTTGTTCTCCCCCCACCTCCCTCCGTCCCTCCCCTTTTCCTTCCCCCTCCTTCCTTCCCTCCCTTCATATCTTTCTTATTTCTTTATTTCCATCTGTCCATCTTTCCCAAAGCAGGAAGCTCCCTGGCACCTCTAGGCTGGCGGCCGTCCGCCGGGGCGCGCACAGCCACAGGCCGCCTGCCCGCCAAGCGTCACGCTGTCTGCCAGGGCTCAGTACTGCCAGTTGTTCCTGGGACGGGGTGCAGTGCAGCCCGGTTTTACTGAGTGTTTAGTAGTCACAGGGGCACACCTGTACTGAAGAGGATGGCTTTTTTCTTTTAGGCTGTGGTTGCTTCACTCATCCAAATAGCCTGTTTGTTAAGGCATCAACGTCCGAGTATTTGGGAGCTACTAGAATTAGCCCTGGCAGTGGGAATGCGCAGGCCTGCTTGGCCAGCAGGAATGAAGCTGCCCGCTGAGCCTTGGGCTCACCACTGCACTTCGGTGCCCTTGTCCTTCCCTCCACCTCTCTGCTCCCCGTCACCTCCTTTCTCCCCAGCCCTCTTGTTGGGTCATTAACACACTTTGCAGGCCTCAGACATTTGGGGCTCTTCCAAGTGTTTCCCTCTAAACTGACGTCCACAGACTTGCTGAAGAGTACTCCCGCCACTCCTCCCTCCCGGGACAGGTCCTCTCCAACTGGAACCTTGATTCGAAGTTGACCTCCAGGGCCTGCTTCTGTTGACCCTCAGCTTTCTCCGTGATGGAAGGGGTCTCTTTGTCTATGCACAAGAGAGAGAGTATTTCGGGTTGTGTTGGTCCTCTCAGCCATACATAGATGCTTGGCATTTGATTGTTCTCATATTCCATTATAATGAACTACTAATTATGTTTGGCTAATTCTTTATTTCCTTTATGATTCCTTAAATCTCAATCTAACCTTGAAGCATTGAATCCAAAGAGAGTGCTGCTGAAGAATAATGTAACTACATATGCTGCCCCAACCACATCGCCAAGACCCTCTCTCAGTTTTGTCTCCTTACATCCTAAGTAACCTGTTAAGACGCGTCCGGTGCGGGAGAGTGTTCAACTGCCACCCCCTTCCACGTCCACGTGTCCTTATAACACGGTGTTCTCAATCCCATGGAACTGCCTTTTCTAGCTACAAAATATTTCCCCCCGGTTCCTGGAAATACACTTTAGAGACACTTTACAATACAGGAATATAGATAATACAGGGTCCCGCTTACACCCGCAGCCTCCAAGGCGCCGCCGCCCTCCCTGCGCTCCACCCTCTCTCCCCCTCGGCAGCCTTGCTGTGCTTCCTCCGCTGCCCTGCCCAGACACGGAGCTTCCAGGCTGAAAGGCACCATTCCGCTCCACACTTGATACTGTTTTCCTCCTGAAGCAAAGTTTCTGTCCCCACTACAATTCTAAAATTGCCCTCTCGTAGAGCCATGACTTTCATATTATCAGCCCTGAAATTTCTCTCCTCCGTGACCTCTCTTTCCTTTGACCCTGCTGATGACTCTGTCTTGCAGTGGCTTCTGAGAGGCCACCTCACGGCTCGGCAGTCTCGCCCGGTCCTCCCCTCCTCCTCTTCTTCCTTCTCCTGCTCCCAGACAGGGGCAGCTCCTCTTCCTTCTCTCACTCAAGAGCTTGGATCTGAGAGACTTCCCACGTGCTCGGGTCCTGCTCAGACCCTGTGTCTCTAGTTGCTGGCCAAACATGTCCCCTGGCTTGTGTCGTGGCCACATCAAAAGCAACATGTCCAAAATCAAAATCATCATTTTCCTCAAGAATTGTTGCAATAATTGAATGAGGATGTTCACTTGTAATGCAGCATTAGGGGAGTAAAACAGTGCCTGGCATGTGACAAGTATATTAAGACCCCAATAAGTGAGAGCTGTTGTTACTACTGGTCACCAGCAGCTCCTGACGACTTTGCTGTCTCTATAAACGACACCGTCATTCCCCTGGTCTGCCAGGATCTGAATCTTAAAGGGATCTTTGACTCCTTCCCTCCCTTTTCCCCAATATTTGTCTCCTCCAAGGCCTTTCATATTCTAGGTTTCCTGGAAACTTTATCTGTAACCCCACATTGCTGTGCAACATTGGAAAAGTTGCTAAGAGGTAAAACAGGAATAATGAAACCTGCTTCAGCAGGATTGTGGGTGACATTAAGCAAAACAGTGGAAATAAATAATGATGTGCTTGGCAGTTGGTAATGGCTCTGTAACTGTTACTTACCTTCAGTGTTGTAATCGTGCACATAGAATCTAGTGAGACTCCAGTGACAGTTTCTTCAAAGCTCATGTAGTCACCTATCATATTCTGCAATCAGAGAAGGAAGAGAAGACAGAAATGGATATAAACAAATACCCCTATGCATAACACAAGACCTGAGATAAATAGATGTTCAAAAGACAGACAGACAGGTAGATGATAGGTATATAGGTAGACAGACGGACAGAAAGACGGTTGGGTAAGTGGGTGACTGATCAGAATAAAAACAGGAAAGATATGATGAAAGGGGAAAACCAAAGCAGAAAAAGAAATAAGTAGAATTTGTGGTCATTTTACTGAACTTTTAAAAACTTGAACCTAAAATCTTCAAGATAATTTCCTTTGCTTTTTTTCACAGTAAGAAATTTTCCCTTTGAATATAATCATAACTGGTTTTCTGTTAGTCTAATCACTTCTCCTCTCTGTGGACATTGTTGGTGCTTTCAGCTGCTCCAAAAGTACAAATCTATTTTGAAATCTCCTTTAGCTATAAGAGGAAGGAAAAAAGTACCATCTGTAAATGCTTTTGTCTAGAGGTGTATCATCAAAATAGAGTCCCGTTCACCTGCTCTCCTTATGAAACCGGAGACCAGAAATCCAAGCAGAACAGTTGAATGGCCTCACCGGTAACCATCCACCTCTCGGGCACACAACACTCCCCTGGAGAAGAGGAGAGAATGGTGGAGGGAGATAAAGAGCATGGCCAGATTGAAATGTCATTGAGAAAGGGCGTATGAGGGTAGAGCTGCCTTCGTTTCAACTCCTCCCAGAACTCATTCTCCGACTTTGCCCCAGAAATAACCACTATTCTGTGTGGTTCTTATGTTTGCTGTGTGTGCACATATGCGTGCATGTACAGATATATATATCTATGTGTGTATATACATATATATCTCTATATACACATACATATATGTATGCAGTTAGGGATATCTATGTGCTATATGTAATATATATCTATATCACTATATATACGAATGTCTTGAACATGTTAAGAGTTATTAAATGGCATTGCAGTATGTGTACCTTTCTGCAAGACTTGCCTAACAATACAAAACATTAGACCATTAAAACTAGAAAGTGACATTGTGATAAGAGATACGGTGCTGGACAGGCAAAAAGGGAAGGAATTTACTTTGATAAAGACTGGCTAGCAGAGGGATGCTTTACTCATCTTTATCTGCTGCCAGTCTGAGTTTACAAGTATTTTTTATTAAAAAAATTGAAAAAAATATGACAGCTATTTTTTTTCTAGCATGGAAAAGGAAAAGTCCTAAGCCTATTAGTGCCCTAGAAGCCGTGCAGCACAAAATCAGAAACTGGGACATGGCTCCTCTTCAGGAGGAGACCCCACAGCTGTACACACACACAAACACACACACACACACACACACACACACACACACACACACACCTGTCCCAGTGTCTACAGGAGACTCGATTCCGTGATCTATAACGTCTGCATGACCTCACTCAAAGGCAAATAGTACTAACCTTGGATTCCAAACACCGAGGGTACGAACGTGGGCACATGTCACATGCTTCTCAGTTCATGCATACTTTCCGAACAACACACAGCCGTGAGTAGGAGAGGGAAAAGGATTGAATTTCATGAGTAGCATTCAAGATGTATTGATAGAACTGCACCAAGAGTCTTTTCTCTAAGGTCAAATTTTAACCTTTTACTGTTCAAAGTGAGGACACCTGACAGTGATAATTGGCAAACCAATGAATACTAAAAATCCCCAACAGTTTCCACATTCTTTTTATGATCCTTGTGGATATCTTTAATAGGTTGACCAGCCATCCCAGGTTGCTCGGGACTGAGAAGTTTCCCAGGACGTAGGACTTTTGGTGCTACTCTGGGATGGTTGGTCACCCTGCTCTCATATGTCATTGCTCTGGGATATGGGAACACACTGCTCCACCTGCGCTCCTGGTCCACATGTGCAGAGGTCCATCCTGAGCTCCCAGAACCCCGGACTGGGCTGGAGCAGCAGAACAGGTGCCCCGCCTGTCACGGGGTCAGGTCCTGTGCATGCTCTTCATGCCTCTATCCTTCCTAGGGCTAGGGTCTCCTGTGTTCTGTAGTCCAAGCTTTTCATATGGGACATTTATTATTTCTCACAGATAATGTGTAAAATAACTATAAGGAAAGTTAAAGAGACAGAAACGTGGGAAAATATTCTTAAAGCAGCATTATCAAAAAAGTGAATACTTTAACAGAATTAGTGAAAACCTTTAACCCACAGAAAGGGTTTGTCACAAACCCATTTTCACTTCATTAGAGTATATATAGTTTATCATTCTTAATAGTGCTTATAAATTTTAAAAGGAACCAGGAAGACTGATATTAATCAGTTCACAAGTGGATTTGTCTTGATCCTGCTGTCCACTGGTACACATTTATGTCCCAATTTCTTTAAGCAACAGAGTCATAAAGAGATACGGATGTTCCCTGAGCCACAAAGGAGAGGCGCCTCCCCGGCCCCTTGTCAGGGGCTGTAGGACGTCTGGCTGTATGAAGAGATTCTCCTCATGACCTCGGGCATGAGGCGGATTAGGCAAAGACCACCCAGCTCGCCCCTTTCTCATCTACCTCCTGCCCCAGGTTGAACCAATAAATACATAGTAACTACAGGTACCTGCGGGAGACAGAAAGGAATGAGTCATGGGCTGCACACCCAAGGACGGGGAAGAGGGGCGCCTCTTCATTGCAGAATTGCTTAGCCTCAGACCACCACATCACCTGTGCAGTGTGGGACCACAGCAGTGGTCAACTGTTCTGTTGCCACATGTGAAATGGGGATGCTTAGCTACCCGGAGGGGTCCCTGCCATGGTCAGGCGCAGGAACCCGAGTAAGTGTATTGCGAATGTGAGTTGCACCTGGTCTCCTGGAGGAGACAGACCTGCCTTCCTGGCTATGGCAGAGGCCGGCCTGAGTCAGAAGTCAGGGGCGCTCAGAGGAAGGAGACGGCCTCACGGGAGGCTTCCCCACGGCTGGGCTTCGAGCTGGACTTGGGGAGCAGGAAAAGTGAGAGCAGTGAGTGAGCAAGGGGCCAGGCTCCCTCCCTGACAGAGGGAGCAGACGAGCTGACACGGGGACCTGAGCAGGCCGTGGGGATGCAGCGGGAAGGAAGGAGGGGCCTGGGGAACATGGGAGCCGTCCCTGCTGACAGCAGCACCCAGGGACCGGTGAGATGGGCACAGGGGAAGAAGGGAGGGAGGCAGGTGCTTCCTGTGTCCACCGCTAAATAGTTAGAAACCAGAAACTAAGGAATAAAACTTGAGATTCTGAGCGGAAAGTCTCATGCAGTGAATAATCTCTGAGTCCCTCTCCAGGTCCAACGCTCTGTCATTTCTGCCCTTTGCTGCTGTGAAAAAAATATGTAATATATATACACGCACACATGCTGCATAAACATGAGTATGTGTATGTGTGTGTATATGTATGTGTGCATGCCTATGTGGGTATGTATATGCATGTGTGTGCATATGCATGTGGGTATGTATATGCATGTGGGTGCATATGCATGTGCATGTATATGTATGTATGTGTGTATATGTGTGTATATATATTATAGATTCAGATTTCCATGCCCGTGTTTTCCCACATTCTGCCAACAGTAATGGAACAAGTTACATAAATTGCCACCAAATGTCAAATTTTCAGAATTCTCTATTCTCAGAGTTCAAAGAGAAGTAGTTGTAATGATGGTTTTCATATCGAAAGGAGAAATAGTAAGCTAAGCTAACCTAGAGAGGCTTCTAGCAAATAGATCTTGGATTGATTCCTTGCCTGCAATTTATTTAAGCAATCCATACCCCTCCAAAATGTGCAATTTTGCCTAAATCTTATGAATAATTGAGCAAAAGCCAGATGATCTGGGCTTTAGTAAGTACTTCTTCATAGAGTTACAAACAGAGACAACTGAAGGAGTGGTCAGGAGGCCAGGACCCCAAATCAGACAGTGGGAATTCAATCTTTGGGTGTCTTTTCACCTCCAGTCTGTTTGATGGGTTGCGGAGTAGAGTCTCCAAAGTAAGAGTTTATGGGAGCCACAGAGTCTTCAAGTGCCTGTGGGCTACGCACATTCTGCCGCCTGCTTGCCACGGCTGACAGCCATGGAGCGGGGACATCATCACCGTTCCTCACGCCCCTGCCTTCCTGGCCTGCTGACCCGCAGGCGTCCTCACTCAGCAACATTCCACCAAATCGGCTGGAGACAGAGGGAGCACCCCCACTGTGGCTCGAATGCATCATCTCTGCAGATTTAGTCTGGTAGGAAAGAAACTTTGCTTGCCTCGGGGTTTTGGTAGATGACGATTTTCCTTCTTTCAGTTCATTAGCTCACACAACCATGGCTTCAGTGTGCATCACACTCGCAGTGCCCGAAGGAGAAGATGATTCTGCTCTTTCTGAATCTGTAGAACAATAATAGAAAATTCTGGGCTTATTAAAACAGGTGGTGTCACCAGCTCATCAGAAAGGGCTGCAGGCAGCATACCAACAATGTTCTGGTCTCATAGCTTCATAAGACTAATTACTTTTAAAATAAAATGAAGAAGAGTTACCTGTCACTTAGGAGATTCATGTAAGAGCCTTTTCTAGTTAATGGAGGTTGCTGCAAATGATTCAGTGCACATTTTCCGAAGTGTTTCACAAATCTTATTGGAGCGTAGTTGTTTGTGGCATTTCATACCTGAATGAGGTGTTAGCACATTTTAATTAGACCCCTGTAAGGTGAAAATAGACTGTACTTGCAAATAGTCAAAACTGAGTGCATATTTTCATGATAAATAGTGATTTCTGAGAAAATCATGATTAAGTTTCAGACGAACTAAAAGTACGGAGTGCTGCTATCCAACTCAAATTCTGTGATAGAGTTTGGGAGTTTCTTACCCCTAAAGTGACAAACCTTTGTCATTTCATTCGTAGGCACTCATGAACAAAGGCAATAGTGTTTGCACATATCTATGAAAATGTGTGGGATTGTTAACTGTAGCTTCACCTCAAGATAATTTTCTTCTAGAAGTATTTACATATTTTAATAGACAACTGATAGACTGTTGGGGTTCCAAGTCCTTTCATTATAAATTCTAATCCACCTTTATGTTATTACTATATTCAATTTCCTCTAAAATTACATGTGTCGATACAAAAATTCTCACCTTTTCCCTTTGATTAATATTTTTCTGCATATTTTATATGCATATGGAAACATTGGCAGAGATGAAACACCCACCCCATCTGTTTTCCCTGTCCTCTTTTTCTGCTCCCCTACCCCCACCAATCATAAGCAGAATGCTGGAAACCTGAGGCAGTGATGCATGCAAGAAACTAGGAGATGGTCCCACAGCCAGGACACCACTGAGGGTTGTCAGGAGCTAAGAAAGAAGGAAAACAAAGGTTGTTAAGCCTCGCCCAGTGGAGAGAGGGTGGAGAGGAGATTTTTTTGGGGGGTGGTGGATAAGAAATGTTTCTTGGACTCTTCTGGAAGCCTTTGGGCAGAGAATGGGGAAAATAGACTAAAAAAAAGGCTATGTTTTTGCTGTCCCTTAACTTTTCCCAAAAAAACTATGCTACGAGTAATCTCAAATCCAGATCTGGTCAAATTCTCATAGAGAGAAAGAAATGCAAAATAAATTCTTAACTCAGGAAATCTGGTTAGGAGAAGGTGCTAATATTTTTTTTCCTTTTTTCTGATTCTGGAAATATCATACTCCATCTTTTTTCTTTTACCAATGTTTTTATGTATTTTCAGTTTACTATCATGTCAGTTTGGTTTGTGTTAAACATTTCTTTAGGATTTTATTTCTTTTCTTACATAAATTGTAAATATTTGTCAATGTATAACTTTTCTGACTTTCTGTTTTTTAAAAAGGCTTTGAAGGAGGTGAGAAATTTCTTTAAACAAAATTTTTTTTAGTAGCAGAAGAATACACACTTCTTTGTAATCTCTTGTACCAGTAGTATTTATCTCTTCCTAAGAAAGCAAACCCGCCTTTTAGAAAGTGGTCTGTGCTTTCATAGTTCTATTTATAATTTAGAGCATGGTTAGTCTCTCTCTGCTGAAATGAAAATAATGACCACTGCCTATTAAGTCTTTGCCAAGTAGAACAGGTGATACTCAGTGTTTCAAAAGTCTGAAAACAACAAATGCTCAATGAGCAAAGAAATGAATGCATAAGGCCTAAAATTTGCAACATAGAATAAACACATCCTCAAGAAATATTGAAATCAATTGTCCTTTCCTTTGTTCACATTTTTGCTGATTATATATAACATATTTCCATTAAATTCAATCCCTTTGGTTTAGATGTGAGAATAGCACATCAAAGCAATGACATTCAAGCACAGTTATGTATTTCCTGTTTTTATTTTCTGACTCCTCACTACACAATGAGCTGCTTAAGAGTGGGCTCTGTTCACACTGAACCCCAGCCCAGACACAACAGATCAGGCATAGATGGTAGCCTGGTCCATTTCAATATTAGATTAAAATGCATACAACTAATTTCTTTGTACAAAAGTAAAATATAAGATTGTCAGGATCCATAACTCTTTTGATGAAAGTGGGAGAATTAGTATTCATAATCTTATTTTTTCAATAAAAATATGAATCACTGTTCACAAATATTCCACGCAATATAATACCAAGTGAGACTGTGCCTGTCTTAGAAAGGCAAGCTCTCAATCTGTGGGTACCATATGGAAGTCGCTGAGAAGGAGTTGGGACTTGGGCTGCAAAGCTATCAGGCATTCGGGAGCATATGGAAGTGGCCTGTTTGGGGCCACAGACGGTCGGCGATGCCTCCTTCTCTTTTCACAGTTGTCTAACATATTGCCACTGTCTACACGAGCATAACTTAATAGCCAATTTGAATTCCATTGTAGTTACACTGGTGTTATCCTGTAAGTAAACTAGCTTATATCACACGATTGAGTCCAAAGATTATTTTTGTTTTGTTTACTGCAAAAAGCAAATACTCTGTGAAGAATTGAAACAACTTCTATTCTCAGATTACTTCTGAACTTTTCCTTTCTCTTCTTCTCTATTCTTTTCTTCTCTTGAGATGTAACATGGTGCATTCCGTCAAGATGAAGGTAGTAGTACAGTACACAATTAGAAAAGAATAATCACAGAGACCAAAATCCAAGCTATATTTTGCTTTAAAAAAGATAAATTATTGTGTTAGAAATTAGCATCTTCTCTGTATTGATAAATTAGTTTTGTCAAGAAAAGTCCAGAAATGAAATAACAAATTGATGTACATTTTTATTTATACTTACGCATACTAGTTTTAGTATGCTCTTGGCTTCTAAACTGATTTGGCTAAGCACACCTTGGACTTCAGTCTTTTTTGGTATGACTTCCTAGGGTTTTAGTGCAGTGGCTCCCAAAATGAATGCTAAAATATTATTCCTAATCCCCCAAAATAAGTCTTCTTTGTGTGGAATAAAATGTGAATTAATTTGGAGAAAGGAACAGTTGTAAACATGCATTTCATTAATATAAATATTCACCTCAAACTGTGTGAATTAGCATCTCTTAGAATTGATGTTACAATGCTAGCAAGAAAAAAGGGGAAAAAGGGACTTTCTACCAAAAATGTTTGTCTAATGCCTAATGTTAGACTATTAAGCAGAAAAGTGCATTAGCTAATGCAAGAGGATGTTTTTCTCGTAAATTATTACCTTTTTGTCTCCTTCCATGGTAGACTTTCTTTAAAAGGAGATCTAACCGGAGTGGACGGGCAGGCTGCATCTGTAGGTAGCTACAAATAGAAGCAGAAGCCCGAGTAATCTATAGGAGAGCACTCAAATTCATTTACTAAATAAGGTTGTGAACGATATTAGGTACATTTTTCTGACACCTCTCCCTGTTGACAAGAAGTTGAGTGAATTTAGCAAAGGAAGTACACAGTGAACTATTGTTAGCATTTATCAGGAAACGTGATGAGTGGCCCTGAAATAGAGTATCTTATCATCCAAATTTCTCAGCAGCCTTAATAAAGTATAGTTGGAGTAGATCTAAACAGTATTAATGTGACAACCCATCTCACTGTGAAAGTGGAATTTTGCAAAGGGACCAGAAGATGCATTGGGGTGGGTAAGGTTGAAAGTAGTTGTAAGTTGATCCAGCATTTTATATTTCATTAATTCATTCCTAAATCTATAGTTTAAAAAACTATAGTGAGTAGCTGGGTATAAAGTAGAGATTGAATGATATAAACAACAAATGATTGTTAATATTGACAGGTTATGCTACAGGGATTACCTAATTTCACAGATAAGGATAGCACAAAATGAGACAACTCCTACATAATGTTTATGCTGAAGGAATATTATGACTTTACTGAGTTTTTAAATTTGCTTCATATTGATTTTTTTCATAATGCGTGAAATAAGCATACATCAACCTAGTTAATACTTAAACAAGGCCCCAACACATTCAAACCATAATTTGATATGAAGCATGTGATACAGAGGAAATATCATATTGTACATTAAGAAGTGAAAACTGTTCGAGACTGTTCCGTAAGTCTAAAACACACAAATCTACCTTCAGGTTCTTTATTTTTTGCAAAGAAAAAAGTCATTGCAACTCAGCAGTGAACAAGGCTGAGACAGTCGATTAAAGTCAACACTCCAGCTCACGTGTATGTGTGGTGTTCTTGAAGCAAGCCCCCTAAAAGTCTCTGTGAACATCACACTGTGCCTGTTGGGGGACCTCCGTTCTCGCCAAATGCTTTGTTAATTTAGCTGTTGGCAAAGGTCTCCATTAGGACCATTATCACTGTGAAACATGCTCCATATCCTGTGAGAGTCATGGCTTATTCTTCCACATATTTAAAAAATCTTATTAAAGGTAACAGAGCAGTCAGATGAGCAAACAATTATACTGAGAATATAAATGGAAGCCCAGCATAACGTACTAATTTGCTGCTCATTAATGGACTTTACCTGTGACCCAAATATATTCCTTCTAGAGTATTTATAGAAGAGCTATCAAAGAAAATTAGATATTTTTATACCAAGGTGTTACCCATTCCATAATGTGGAATATCCTTCTAAAATGGAATAAAGTGCCAGCCAAGTGCTCAGTGGCTACAATAACTACAATAACTTTGTCCTCATGTTGAACATGAGGACAAAGACCATCCCTTGCAGAGTCTTTGTTTTATAATAAAATGTCCCGGGCAGACGGGAAAGGAGAAGGGTGAGAAGTCACAGTGAGCTGGAGCCACAGGAGCAATGGAAGGGAAAGTTCTAGTCGCAGTACTGAGAAGCAATCAGCTGAAGAAGCAGCTGCAGACCTCCCAACAAATCCTACAGAGATCTCCAAGTTTGGATCTGCCGTAGGTAGTCAGGCGACAAAGAAAGCATCAGCCATATCCATCAAACTTGGATCGAGTAAGCCTAAAGAAACTGTTCCAACTCTTGCTCCTTGAGGAGCAGCGGCTTTTAATGAAGTTGAAGATGGGAACCAGAGGAGATGCGTCTGGAGCAAAGATGAGGATGAAGGCTACTGCAAGGGACACACCGATGTCAGCCGATCCAACTCCTTCAATAAAGGAAAGCAAGGGTTCTCTGACAGCCAGAAGCTACAGGAACCAAGTAGAAAATGTCATCCTGGAAATGTCCATGGCCAGAATAATTAACTGATACGTATTGAAGCTGGGGTGTGGGGTGGCTGTACTGTTAAAAGGAACAGTTTCCTGTTGGAAAGAATGATATGAGACTATCTTTGGAGCTGCTTTTTTTTTCTTTTTCTAAGATTGAGTGGTACACTAATAAATAAGAGTTTGAAATTAGAGGTAATTTATGTTTTATATACAGATTTCAAGGCATTTGCTAATTTTGTAGTTTCATGTGATCAGTTTCCAAAGGTTATAGATAACAAAGAAATCAAAAATGGTACCTTTCTAAGAATTGCGTATTTTTTTAGACACAACTATGAGCACATTAAGCGAAAAGTTATTGCCTATCTACAACTGCAAGCAGCTGCTCTCTTAACTCCTTCATTACCTAACCTTTCCAGCTCCCAGAAGCATCCTCACAGACAGAGGATTGTACCGGAAGGGAAACATTACTAAACTATTGACAGAAAGTAAATCTGGATAAAATTAAAATAAATTATTTTCCTCATGAACATGTGTTTTCTTTCAAGTCGTCATCAACTAGGTATTGTACTGCTATCAGTGGATGTAGTCACTTAGCTCTTTTTTTAAAATAAATGAATTTTACATTTTTATGTAAACTGCTGAATATTTGAAATAGCCCACTTCACCTTAATGGGTCTTGTCTTCATTGCTCACCACAGTCGATCGGTGTTTTGAATGCGCCTTTGCTGGTTTTTGTTAATTAGCTAGTTCCTGTAAGCATTTCCACCAGAACTTAAGGCAAATCATAAGGAAGCTGTTTCTTTTAAAATACCAACCACCACCAAAAATTTAAATGTACATACTGCTTAAGTATTTGGCTGTTTTTATTTCTTAAAAGTCATAAACAGCAAAAAAATTTTAACATTGTATGAAGATGGAAAACGAGAAGATGCGCCTTCTGTAACTCTGTCTAAACATTTAAGTTACTAACTTGTGAAATCCAATTTGAATTGAACTTAACTACAGGCTTTCTCATTAGTGCAATTATATGGCTTAAGTATATACATATTGACCAATGATGGCCTTTCAAAAAGCACATTTTCGGTACTGAAAACAGAAGGAAACAAAAGGTATCTTCAAATATATTTTATGGGCTCTCTCACCACACTTACTTTGTTAGATTTGTGTGTTGTGGGATGTTTGTTTTTGTATTTTTGTATTGTATGTGAGCTTTTTTAGTGACAGGCACACATCTTCGAAAGCATAGTCACAGACAAAAGAAACATACAGTAGAATGATTCCCTTAAAAACTCCTACAATGTTAAATTTGGAGGCAGCTTCAGACGATTTTATTGGGGTAACTATGCACTGAGCTCCTTTAGTAGGCAATAACTCCAGAGAAGCAGCCTGAGTATATATCCCTGACACTTTGTTCTCTTGCATTTAAGTGTAGAATAAGCCCCAAGTAAAACAATGGAAATGTATATGGAACTATTAGTTCTTATAGGATTTAATTGTATCAAGATACATGCATTTAACTTTAACTTACTTTAATGTAGGCAAACTATCCATTTTTGTTCATTTTACTTTTTGTTAAAATAACATCCTCTCCACCATAATTTTTTCTTGACCCAAATGAAATGTTAACTTCAGGTCAAGATGGGAGAGAGAAATGACTGAGGTGAATGTCTTTACTATAATAAAATACCAATTAATATGTCAAACTGAAAAAATAAATAAATAAAACATGTCCCCACTGAGAATTTAGCAGAGACCACCAGAGTGGACAGAGCCTTAGACATGGCCATCCATTAAAGTCCAGATCCTGGGAGCAGAGTCTCCATTAAATATACATATCTGCTGTCTTCACTTATGCTGAGAATAAGATACTGTCCATGCTATATTGCGCTTAGTGTGTACTGAGGGGCGCAACCTTGAGTTTTTAAAAAGAAATTTCCTACGCAGTGCAATGGCAAATAGAGGACATATTAAATAAGCAAGAGCAAGCTGTTTAAATCATTGAATAGCCACGTTAGGAGGGAAAAAAAGGCAATTCATACCAGGGCGTCCAAATGTTAACCTGGTCAACTCTCCTGATCCTGTGCCCTATTTACCCAGACCTTAAATACACCTAAAATTTCTTAAAATGCCAAAATGTCTTCCTTCAAGTAATACGGACTTAATAAAAGTCTTCATTACTTAACTGGAGCCTTATTTGATGACACTAAATTTTTTCTCCTAGGCTTACGTGATAGGTCCTAATCACAGAATCTTTCTCTCCTTTTTTAAAAAAAATTCCCTTTGGCTCTTAATACTGCCATTATGACAGCACCATTTAAAGCTGACCTTTTTTTTTTTTGACAGAGTTAGAAATTCTGCTCCAGGCAATGTAGTGATTCTTTAATGCTTATGTGTAAAATTATGCAACCGTCTCACACTTCATAATCCTGTGTATCATTCCATCATTGTTTCGATGAAGACTTTAATGCTTGGTTTCAGTAATATTTTCCACATAGTAAAGTCACTGTTTAATAGAGTAAAGAGACAGACGCCAGAGGCTAAGCTACATAATTATTTTAAAACTTTCCATGATGAACAGAAATTTTTTCCTCAGCCTATCTACCAATAACATGGAAACATAAAGCTTACATACCCAGGGAGTCTTTTCATGAGAATTTAGACCCTTACCATATGTGACTGAGTTTTTTCATCATGTAATATCTAGGCATACGTGGAACTCTTTACAAAAGTGTTTGGACAAGAAAAAATTTCCTGTGATTCTCAGTATTTAAATCAATTGCACATAATAAAATGACTCATGGAAACATCTTACTTAATATGGTATATCTCACCAAAATGAAAGATGGCGTTCTAAAGTTCCTTCTCTCTTAAAAGAGTGACCACACGTAAGCAGTTGAAATGGTTGCGCCTCTTGATCTTGCGGTCCTCCCAAGCTTGGTTTGTAACTAGGAAATGAGCAAACAGGTGACAGGGATGAGGGAAGCTAACATGATGCAGTGCTCTTGCTCTTCTTCTTCCACAGTAATTCAGCCGAAAGCCACTGAGTGGGGCTGAGCGCAGCCGTCCACCCGCAGTGGGGGGAGCCAGGGTGGTGCAGAGAGACCTGTTGGTGTCACAGCCTGAGAAGAGTGAGGAGGACATCTGCTTGGTGGGGAAGCAGTGCCAATGGCCCCACAAATGGGATCAGAACACCAGAGTGACCAGAAGGTCTTCGACACGGGGGTGGGAGAAGGGTACAGGGCAATGGTGGTACCAGAAAATTGATTACATACAAAGTAGATCAAATAAGTAAATATAAAAAGGATAATGGGAGCTGAGAGAGTTACAAATATGCAAAGATAGAAAATTAGAACATACCCTGTGGTATTAAATTAGAATTAGAGATATTGGTGCAAACTCTTGATTTTCAATATCTAAAACAATAGTTAAAGAAATAAACATGGTTGTGACTATATGTATGTGTGTATGTATAGCTCTGTGGACTGAGAGGGCCTGGGAGAAGTGGCATTCCAAAAGCAATGAGTACGTCTAGTACCTAGATTTTGTTTTCTAAATACCATTCTCCCCAAAAAGGAACCAATGCTCCTTAGAGAAGGGGCTGATTCCAGAGCTGGGCAGGGAGCATCCAGGATGAGCCCTGCCAGAGCCATATCAAAAAGCAAGAAAATTCTTAAAGAGCAATAGGGACATGTGCAAGGGACACAGACACCAGCTTGAAAGGACTCCCAGCTGCCAACTCAGTTGAACATCTGAACAAATTACAGTAAAATGGACTATAGCTTATTAAATACATTAGGAATTAATAAATCCACATTAATGCAAATAAATAAATGAATAAAAGTTTGATGAGAAACCAGAAATTTACATAGCTTCACATTATCTCCCACAAAATACTTATTAACTACAAAGGGAAGAAGAGTAACTTTACTATGGAGATCAACAGTCTTCATCAGAGGATGGAAGTTAACACAGCCACTAAGGGGACAATCAAAATCCTGTGTCGCCAATAGAATGCAATGGGATGTCGCTGCCAGAGATGCAAAACCTGAATCTAATCATTAGGAAATACCAGACAAACCCAAATTGAGGGATGTTCTACAGAATAACTGGCCTGAAATCTTTACAGATGTCCAGGGCATAAAAGGAAAAAGGAAAAAAAAAACTGAAGAACTGTTTTAGATAGAAAGATAAAGAGATATCACAAATGATGTAGCACATAATTCTGGACTGATCCTTTTGCTATAAAGGATGTTATTGGGACAACTGGCAAAATTTGAATGGAGTTGAGGATTAAATGGCAGTAACCTATCAAAGTTAGTTGCCTGATTTCAATGCTTGTTAATGATTATGTAGGAGAATATTCTAGTTTTAGGGAATAGACACCAAAATATTTGGGGTGTTTCTTTGGTGATAAGTGATGTTGAGTATCTTTTCATGTGATCATTGGCCATTTACATTTATTTTCTTATAAAGTTCCTATTTATGTACTTTACATATTTTTCTTTTGCTTTGGTTGTTTTTTTCTTCTGATTGGTATGAGCTCTTTGTAAATGAAGGAAATTAGCCCTTTGTCAGTTATATGTATTGCAAAGTCTCCCACCGAAAGTTTGTAAATAAATCCACTTATCCTTTCCTCTAGGACATTAAGGGGTTTTGCTTTGTTCTGTTTTGACAGTTTAAATCTCTGTTCTGTCTGGAATTTATATTGCCGTGAATGATGAGTTAGAGACCCTTCCGCAAGGATGGAAATGTTCTCCGTTTGCTCTGTCCAACACGTTGAGCCTTGAAATGTGGCTGGTGTGACTGAATTTTTTATTTTATTTATTTTTAATTACTTTAAACTTAAATTTCTATTAGTGTAGCTAGTGGCTACCATATCAGACAGCAGAGTTTTAATATCTTATGGAGTAGTCCCTACTCACTTTCTTTCTAGAATTTTCCAGTATATTCTCAGATGTTTGTTTCTCCTTATTTTTTTTTTCTTTTCACAAGAAAACTAAATTTTTTGGTTTCCCTCAAAAGGTAACATTGAATTTATAGGACATTTCAGGTAGAATTGTTATTCTTAGAGTATTGCATCTTTCAACCTTCTTTTAAGTCCCTCAGTAGAGTTAAAAAATTTTCTTTATGTAATTTTATATATCACCTTTTAAGTCCATTCATAGATATTTTATATGCTTTTATTTATTTATTTTTGTTTTGTTTTACTTGTTTTGCTATTGTAAATGGTGTGTTTACTTCCATTTCTTTTACTATTTCTTCTCACTGTTAATTATATATATATATATATATATTTGTATATATATAGTACACCTATGGTAGGTATATTTTGTAATCTTGAATTCTCTTATTTACAATAGTTTTTTGCTAATCCTCTTTATAATTTGAGGTTATGAATCATAAAATCTGCAAAGAGTAACAATGGCTCTTCCTTCCAGTATTTATACTTTTTATTATTTCTCTTGTTTAACACCATTGGCTACCTTTTCAATAACAGTTTTAGACAGTTGTAGCAATAGTTAACACATTTTGTTCCACACTTTAATAGAAATGTTTTAGCATTTTATCATTAAGCCTTATTCTGGCTTAAGAAAATATCTATTAATTCTTGCCTTGCCATTGGTTTCTAACATCAGGAATGCATTGATTTCTAACATCAGGAATGAATGCTGATATTTGTCAAAATGCCTCCTCTGCGGCCTCCTCTGTAAGCCCTATGATTTGCCTTTCACCTATACTACTATATAGCAATTCAACCCATTTATAATTTTTTATTGACCCACCCATGTATTTAGGAAATAAATACCACTTAGTCATGGTATGTTTTTACTTGCAGTGTACTGCTGAATCCCTTTAGTAATTACTTGAAGGTCTGTAATGTTTGAAATAATCTTCTATTTTAGAGCTGTTCTATCAAGTTTTAGTGTCAGTGGTGTGCTATCATTATTAAAAAGAATTTGGGGGCTTCCTTCTTTAATAGAGTTTAAATAAGATTAAATACATAAATATCAGTTCCATGAAAAGTTGAATTAATTCACTTCTAAAGCCATGTTGGTATGGTATACTTTAAGTTAATTTATTAATAGTTTTACTAATATTATTCATTGTTATATTGTTCAGTTTCCTGTCTCTTCTGGGGTCAGCGTAGTAGATTCCATTCTCCTTGGTTAGGTAAATATTGATGCTATTAACCTAATGCCAAATTCAGAAAGAGAATCTTTTAGGGAAATATGGTGGTTTTAGTTTTAGGTATGTTGAATTTAAGATGCTTATGGGACATCAAAGCGGATGCTTTATGGGAGCAGGGACACGGAGACCACGTGGAGAGTTGAGAGTGGGGCCACAGAGCGGTATCGCTTCCCCAGTGGCAGACAGAGAAGATAGGGCAAGAGCTGGAAACCGAGGGACTTGCCCATTATCAAGGAAGCCGGAGTAGAAGAACTTAGACCAAACCCAGTGGAGGATCGGGTAGAAGACAGTCAGGGGACCATCGAGTCACAAGGCTGACATCAGGACAGAAGGGGAAGAAAAACTAAGAGGAACAAAACTCAAGGCAAGATTTTTAGAGAAATATTTACAAATGGTTGAAAACTATTATTAATGTAAAGCCAGGCTAGCTGAGAAATATAAAAAGATATATAAAAGGCAAATTCGAGCTTCGTGGTTTATGGAAATACAGTTGAGCGTGACTACTTCAACAATCCCTCCATAAACACCATCCCCCAGCCCCCAGCACGTAGACACACACACATACACACACACACACACACACACACGCAACACAGAGACACAATTTTATAATAATGTGAAATGCTGTCATGCTTGGCAACATGGCCATATTTTCCCCCATTTACTGTCCAATTTATTTTAATTATTTATACCTAGGGAACCATCTTCCAAGAACAAAACCACCTATTATTTAAGGTTCTGCTGTCATTAACTAGTGCTGCAACTTTACAATATTCAACGTGCTTGCTTTAAACTTGCATTGTCTAAGTAAATCCTTCAATACTCCATATAAAAGCAGCGATCATTTACACTTGCTGTATCCCCAGAATTACGTTCTCCGCGAGGAGCTTGGAAATACCCATGTGCATTCATTCCACCAACATGCCTTTACAAGTGAATATTCCCAATTTTCACTCAAAACTTCCTTTGAGTCTTGATAGGACTGGGGTCTGGGCACAAGTATGAGAGACTGTGACCGGCAGCCTCGGGGCTTGGTGGTGGAGCTGGGAGGCTGACATGGTGAGGTCTGGAAACCCGACCCTCCCTGCAGAAGCTACGTGGACAGCTGTAGGTGCAATGCCAGAGAGGCGAAACAAGCTCCAGTCCGGCCCCAGGGGGCAGCTCAGACTCAGGAAATCCACCCACCCACAACAGGAGCCCAGCCCTAAAAAAGCAGCGAACAGCCAGGTCTAGGTTGGCGGCAAACCCCAGACAAGAAAGCCTGGGTCCCAGAGGAAGCCCAGTCACAAAGCAAAGCTGCGACACAAAGCCCATAACCGTGCAGCCCTCAGCAACGCCCACCCCAACCATCTGCTCCGATGACACCCTTGCCCTCCCTGTTCCCGGGTCGCCCCTCCATCCCTCCGCAGGCCGGGGCTCAGGCCATTTCTCCTCTTCAGTTGCGCTCTCTCGGCATCTCTACAGTGCAGTGGTTCTCATCGGGGACCACTTTGTCCTGCAGGGGTCACTCGGCAGTGTCCAAGGACACTTTTGTCACAACTTGGGAGACACTTGGCATTCACGTGTCTAGGCCAGGGACGCTGCTCAGTGCCCTAGGGTGCACAGGACAGCCCACAGCAAAGACTCACAGGGCACAAAATGTCCACAGCGCCTGTTCTGTCCGGCAACTCTGCCCTAGTCTACGGTTTACACCATTTCATGTACGAAGGTTTATGTGTCCAGCCCTAACCACCCTTCTGATTTCCAACTGCCTGCTCGGCAAATCTATTGAATGTCTCCATTAGTGACTCAAAAATAACCTCCAACACGCAGCTCTTTATTTCCCTGCAAAGTCCACTCTTCCTTGGTTATTTCCATCTCCTCCATCTCACCCAATACCACCCGTTATTCAGGCCCAAACCCTAAAAGTCAACCTTTGTTCTTCTGCAATCCTTGTAAGACGCAGCGCCTTCAGCAGCAAGTCTCACTGGCTCTCCCCAAAGCACACCCTGAAGCTGGTCACACCTCTCTGTATCCAGAGCGCATCTTTCCAAGCCTCCACTATGTCTTGTTGGACTTTTGCAGAAGTCTCCTTGTTCCCCTCCTCGCTTACACTCTTAAAGCCTGGAAATCTATTCTCTGTGACATAACCAGAGATATCTTTTTGATACGTAAGTCACATCATGCCATTCTCTTGCTTAACTACCTCCCAATGGCTTCTCACTGCACTGAGAGTCAAGTCCGCATCCCATGCAGTGGCCGCGGCCCTGCCTGCCTTTCCAGCAGCGCCTGCCGCTCTCCACCTCACCCTCTGCTACGCACCCGCTCTGGCCTTTCCCTGGCCTTGGAAACACCAGTGGAATTCCTTGCTCAAGGCCTTTACAATTCCTGCTCTCTCTGCCTGGAGCATCTTTCCCCAAAGAGGTGTCCCTGATCACCCTAAAGAAAAGTTGCGTGCCCTCTCCCCAGCACACTTCGTATCTTACCTTGCTTTATGTTGCTTCACAAAACACACCACTCTTTGAAATTAGGTCATCATCTACTGTTAGCGTATTAGCTCTCTCCCCCAATAGAATGTGAGTTCCACTCCAGGCAAGGATGCTGTCTTTGCTACCTGCTACATATAGAAGGAACTCGCAATATATGCAGAGTGAATTAGGTGTCTCCTGCTGCAGATGGAGTCAGTACAGGGGGCTGGGGTGGCAGGAAGGGAAGGGAGTGCTCTGTCTTTACAATCATAGCTCTCACTCTCACCAGGCACTTTCCATGAGTTTTTATGTGCATTGTCTCATCCGTCCTGGAGTGTGGTTCCTGGTGCTCAGCGCTGGTGCCAGGGCATCCTGGGACAACTGGCAGAGGACTTACTAAGCTGGCGCAGGTGGGGCTGAGAAGTAGACTCACACCACGCCCTCACCCTCCCCACAGCAGACCTGAGAACAGAAGTGGGGTGCAGGCTGAACAGCCCCCTCCAAAGCAGAGGAAATAGCACAGGAAAAGCCATGTTTATGAAAACTTCTCCGTCGTATATTATAAATCAAATTAAATTACAAAATTACAGCCCAGTACTTAAAATCAAAGGCCAGGTTTTGAGACTTCCAGACATGTGTGATTCAGAGAAAAATATTTACATATATTGCCTTTAATTATATTTCTTAAGAGAATATCTGTAGAAGTTCAATGTCGATGATTACGCATAAATGTTACCAAAAGTATATGGGATGTCTTATTCTTATCACTCATAATGGCTAAAATGTATTGAGTGTTTACCAAGGGCCAGCTTCCACCCTAAGGTCTTACCTGGATTTTTCTGTTTAATCCTCACAACATCTCTGTGAAGTAAGAGCCACTATTGTCCCTGTCTCTTGAGAAAGGAAGACTTAAGCTTCAAGATGTCACACAACTTGGGACAGGTGGCACAGGGAGGGAGGGACAGGGCTGGGGCTGGTACCGCGTTGCTCTATTGTTCCAGCAGCCTCACAGCAAAGGCCAGACAAGGCCGGAGGAAACCACACAGTCCAAGAACAAAGCAAGCCTTGTTGTCTCTGTATCACTACTTTGAAAGTCTTAATGATAACCAAGCATTTTTGAAGACAAAATCCGTAATACAATGGCATAGCTGGTCTGCCTGGGTTGTCTAGAAAGCATTTCATTAGCTCGTAAGTGAATGTTACATGATAAAGTAAATACTCTTCCTCCCCACATCTCACTCAGAGGCGCCGTTTTTCTCATTATTTGTTCTTATGTTTCCAAGGAAAACAGAGCCTCCCGGGAGGAATCCTCGGGCAGATGCTCCGTCCTCAGAGTCCGAATCTGGGCGTGCCGAGGGGTTGGAGCCACTTCTCTTCCACGTGGGCAAAGGTAACTGAGCCCTCCTGGAAGCCAGGCTCTGTGTAAACTCGCACACGCTACTCCATCCACTCTCACAGTGGCTTTATGAAATAGACATCATCCTTTTACGAATTTCACCATTTACATGTCCTGCGCTGAAGCCAGAATCCTTATGCTTCAGCCTGATTACTCGGGGAGGAAGATATTTGCAGTCAAGGGAACTACCTGAGAATAGCAGCAGCTTTAAATAAACAAACAAGAAAAGTAAATATAATAAATAAATAAGATTCCAAAGAACGCCACAGCTGTGTCCTATCCTTGCAAGCGTGCACTGGACAGGCTGAAGCCCTCCAGCTCCGTGGGCCAGCTGCAGACCCAGAGTTGAGTGTCCTTTGCACACTGATGACAGCAAGGACTTTGCTATTAAAGGTCCTCCCCTCCAGGTGCAGATGTGTATTGGAGAGAAGACTTGAGGAAATCCAGTCCTAGGAGCTTCCGCAGCAAGGCTGTTAAGGGTTAGAAGAGTATTTTCTAATCAACAGCTCTGAGATCTGTCAAACCTGCTTGAAGGTATGAGAATACAGACAGGCTACATCGTGGTGACCCGGCGAAGTGCAGATTTGGTGCAAGAGACACTGAATTCAGGAGCTGCTGGAACGTATTTACTAAATAAATCAAGTTGTTGAACTGATCAAATTATGACAATGAACCATTAAGGTTTTTTAAAACTTTAATTGTAGAATAGAGTGTTAAATGAAAATTCAACAAAACTAACCCACTATAAAAATATTTTGGTACAGAAGACACGGGTTGGAATTCTCAGGCACATCTTATGGAAATGAAAGTCCCCCATGATCGAACACAATCAACCATGTCACTGATGTGCTCGGAGGGTGCATGAGATGGGATCATGTATTAAAAGAAAGATGCCTGAACAAAAGCATTGCACAGAAAAATACTTTTATACAAGTTCACAAATAATGCGGTAGAATTTATAGCCGTCCTAAAAGACCTGAGGCATTTGTGCAATCTGTCCTAGAAAGAAAAATCCAGAAAAGAAATGTGAACCATTAAGAAATAATGTAGATTCTGCAGAAACAGGCATTGCCATCAGATAAATAAGAAAACTTTTATAAATACAAACATTGTAGAATTACTAGGTCCAAACTGCATGCATCCCAAGTAGTTAAGAGAATTGACTACGATATTTAAAATGTTACTTTTGAAAAATCATACAGATTTGTAGTAATATCACAATGCAATAGAGAAAGTTAATGATTATTAAGCTCAAAAAGGAAAAGCAAATTCAACTATAATATTATTGAGATTTGCTTTAAACAATTACCAATTAACTTTTATTAGAAAATTTAGTCAATACGGTATATGTATATCATACATAAGGAAAAAGAAGTCAAATAATATTAAGAATAAATTAAAATATGAAGAATAAAAATGAGTGTGTTTCATGGAGAAAACATTTGCTGAGTGCCCACTGAGCTCCAGGCAGTGTGCTACGGGAAGTCAAAGGAAGAATGGAACAGGATCCCTCCCCAAAGCAGCTTGCAGTCTGGCGAGAGAGTTAGATGACTACAACTGCAATGTGCAAGGAAAAATTGAATGCTATAAGAGAAGAAGCCTAAATAAAGGGTTATGGGAGTTCCTAATTTTGAAAGGGGGACAGGAAAGAGGAGACGGTCAGAAAAGGCCTGGGGGGGCACGGGAACTGCTTTTTGCTGGCTTTAGCTTGTGGTGGACTTTCAGCTGGCTGAGGACCGAGGGAAGCGTGGTTAGGGAAGAAGGAGATGGCCTGCAATCAGGCGGAGGGGCACACTTTGTAAGGACAGTTCAGTTTCTAACTGAACTGTTTCTCTAAACAGTGGATGAAGAATAAAATAGAAATGAGGTGACTGTCTTAGTCTGATTCCTTGGAAATAGGCTCTGAGATGAAGATTCTTGTGCAGAAACAGCACTGTAAGAGAGTAAGAATGCTAACCTTATCAAAATTCCAATGACATTCTTCACAGAAATAGAAAACAATACTAAAATTCACATGGAACCACAAAAGACCCCAAATAGCCAAAACAATCTTGAGCAAAAAGAACAAAACTGGGAGCGACACACTACCTGATTTTGAAATATAATAATCAAAACAGCATGGTACTGGCATAAAAACAGACATATAGAGCAATGGAACAGAATAAAGAGCCCGGAAATAAATCCACACATTTGCAGTTAATTGATCTTCAACAATGGTGCCAAAAATACACGGGGAAGACAGCTTCTTCAATCAATGGTGTTGGGAAAACTGGATAGCCTCATGCAGAATAATGAAATTGAACCCTATCTCACACTATATACAAAAATCAACTCAAGACTGGGCACGGTGGCTCACGCCTGTAATCCTAGCTCTCTGGGAGGCCGAGGCGGGAGGATTGTTTGAGCTCAGGAGTTCGAGACCAGCCTGAGCAAGAGCGAGACCCCGTCTCTACTAAAGATAAAAAGAAATTAATCAGACAACTAAAAATACACAGAAAAAAAAAATTAGCCGGGCATGGTGGCACATGCCTGTAGTCCCCCGGGCAACACAGTGAGACTCTGTCTCAAAAAAAAAAAAAAAAAAAAAAAAAAACAACTCAAAATCGTTTAAAGACTTAAACATAAGACCAGAAACTATAAAACTACTAGAAGAAAACATAGGGGAAAAGCTACCTGACATTGACCTGGGAAGGCATTCTTTGAATATAACTCCAAAGGCAGAGACAGCAAAAGCAAAAGTAGACAAATGGGATTACATCAAACTAAAAAGCTTCTGCACGACAAAGAAAACAATCAACAAAGACACAACATACAGATTGGGAAAAAAAATTTGCAAACCATACATCTGGTAAGGGATGAATATACAAAATATATAAGGAATTCCAATAACTCAATAGCAAGAAAACAAATAACCCAATTAAAAAATGGGCAAAGGACCTGAATAGACATGTCTCAAAAGAAAATGTGCAGTTGAAACAGATATATGAACAAATGTTCAACATCTCTAATCATTGGAGAAATGGAAATAAACACGAGACATCACCTCATAGTTGTTAGGATGGCTGCTACTGAAGACAAAAGATAGCAAGCACCGGTGAGAATACGGAGAAAAGGGAACCCTCTCACACTGTTGGTGGGGAAGTAAATTGGGACAATCACAGTGGAAAACAGTGTGGAGGTTCCTCTAAAAATTAAACATGGAAACACCATATGATCCAGCAGTCCTGCTACTAGGTATACATCCAAGAGAAATGAAATCAGTACATGGAAGAGACACCTGCACCCTCACGTTCGTTGTGTTAATAGCATTATTCACAATAGCCAAGATGCAAAATCAGTGTAAGTGTCCATCAGTGGATGACTGGATAACGAAAAGGTGGCATATACACACAATGGAATACCATTCAGCCTGTAAAAAGAAGGAAATCCTGTTATTTTTGACAACATGGGTGAACCTAGAGGACATATGCTAAGTGAAATAAGCCAGGCACAGAAAGACAAATGCTGCATGGTTTCACTCATATGTGAAATCTAAAAACAGTCAAACTCCCAGATGCGGAGCGTCACATGGTGGTCACCGGGGACTTGGAGGAGGGGGAGATCGGGAGATGTTGGTCAAGGGGTCCAAATTTCAAGTGGACAGGAGGAATAAATTCTGGAGACCTACTGCACAGCATGGTGACTCTAATTAGTAACAACGCACACTCAAAAATTGCTGAGAGTAAATCTTAAACGTTCTCACCCCAAAAAGTAAGTCTATGAAATGTTGTATATGTTAGTTAGCTTGATTTACTCACTTCACAATGTATACATATATCAAAACATCACATTACACACTGTAAATACTTACGATTTTTATTTGTCAGTTATACCTTCATGACACTGGAGGTGGCGGAAGAGCGTGGAAGAAACAGGACTGGGCAGGAGAGGTCAGCTGGCCACAGGGAGGTCCCAGGCAATCTCCGCCTGAGGCAAAGGGGCCGTGTCTTTGTGCTGGACATCAGTCAGTCGATGCCCACAGGCTGCCCGAGGGAGGGGGAATCTGAGCAAGGCGGGTCCCGTCTGCTGTGCGGGGCAACCCGCAAGGCAGGGCCCTGCCACAGTGGCCTACTTCTGGCAGAGAGCATCGTTCTCAAGGGGCGTCTGGGCAGTGGGTGAGAGCAGCCTCCTCAGTGACGTACGATGCAGTAAACTGATAAACTGTAACTGAAAGTGTCTGTGTCACTGGCATTGATTTTAACGTAAATAACCAATTGGGCGTGCCATCCTTCATGAATGAGCAGAAACATCAGCCCACCCAGCATTACAGTGTGTGCACCGAGCTACATTGGCAGTAGCAGAAATAGCTTTAGACTGACGGAGCCCACAATATTTCAACTCCCAGGGCCTCAAAACATTTGCTTTTACACCCAGGCCCTTGTATGCATTTGCAAGAAGCATGGCCACGATGGGTCTGCCAGCCACTGGCTGGCGAGATTAACTGCCCTCCCTGGAGGAAGAACTAAGCCCACAACTTTGGCATTGTTAGCACTGTCCTCTTGTCAAATTGACACAACCGGCCATAGATCACAATAATAAGAAAATAAGGCAGACACAACTAAGCTAATAAGATCTATCCAAGCTGGAAAAACTAATTTCAGCTTAGAAAAATAGCACACTAATTAAGCTTTTAAAAATTAACTTATAATTAAAGATCATCCAGAGGGGCGGGACTGTGAGAAAACACTGTGAGCATCAAAGCAAGCACGAAGTCAACGTTTGGACACGTAGCCAAACGGGTTGTTGCTTTTGAATATAGAGAGACGAATATAATTGTTTACCTTTTCTAACGTTGATATTAGGGAACAAGGAAATGATTTCTTTCAATCTACCCCCAATCACTGTGACAAAAACCCACACCCCAGGAATTTGACCATCTCTCCAGGCAACGGATTCTTCAAGTAAGAGCCAGTCTAAGGATCTGCAGAATCAGAAAAGTGTAGCCAGAGTCTCTGGGCCCAGTGGGTGTTTTTAATCTGTGTCTAAAAATGATTGAAATAGACACCAATGCAGGCAGCTAAGCTGCTTTCAGCAGGCCAGGCTTCAAAGCAAAAAAAATAAGTGATAAAAGTGGACCTAGAAGAGTACGTGGAACACAATGAAGGCTCAGCATTTGCTCTGTTAATTCATCGATTAATTCAAAATTAGGTTGGTAGTCGAATTATAATAAATGGATTAAGATAGTGCATCAATTCATTGACATTACGGTATGATTAGTAAACCAATTTTATACCAAAGAATTCCTTGTTATGAAAAAGTAAGTCAGACTTTTTAAAACAGTTTTGGTGATACTGGAGAAATAAAGGAACCACAGTGAATGGACAGGATTGTTTTTATAAAATGTCCCAAAGTAAAAATTTCAGCTGAAATAAAAGAAATATTTATAAATTCAAATAAATGTGACTGGAATAATTTTCTGGCAAAGTGGCCAACATTCAGATATGTCAAATAAGTCTTAAAGGTCACGAAATGAGTCTAGTTATATATGTTGTTTCATTGTAGATGGCTTGAAATTTAATGTCTATTCAAAAGTCCAAAACTTTTGAATAAGTTTTCCAAACAAATAGTTTACTTTCTCCCTGGAACTTAAAAAAGGAGGGAGGGCATGTCTAATTCGGAGAAAGCAGAATCTCCTTGATGTTGTGTTCATAAAAATAGTAAATATCTTACCAGACTAAGAAGTGCTAAATTTCATATCTCAATTTAAAAGTGTTTGCAATCATTTTCAAAGCACTGATTCTTCTGCTTCTAGGAGAACTCAGATTGCATCTGACAGTTTGCTTGCGAGAATCATCATTTTACGTTTAGCAAGGAGTTGTCCGTGGGCTTTGCCCCAGTAATGGTTCCAAAGACATTCAGCTTCAGCTTGAATAACGAACACCTGAGCACCAACACTGTGTTCATAGTCAACTACCATAATTTCCCTTTAATTAATTTTGAACTTTTTAATAGTAATCCCACAGCAGTCAAATGCTGTTGGGTGAGATCCTCAAATAGTTCTAGGAGAAACCTCCTCCGGGAAGAAATTTGGAACAGAAGATTAATGAGGAAAGTGCTGACTTTCTCTTACAAGGATCAACAGACTCCAGAATTCTTTTAGCTTCTATAATATATCAATAAGACTCCCCAAACCTTCTCCAGGTGACATTAGAGGTCGATTTCAGGTCCAAAGAGTCCCACTAAGCTCCTATAATTTACAACCTAATTCCATTCTGACCTCATGGTGAAACTATTCAACACTTTGCTTCTGGGCATTGAAATAACAAAAGTAGCAAATTTAATATTACTATTATTGGCATCCTCTATAGTGGCATTAAAAAATTCCTCAAATCCGTGTTCACTTGCAAGTGGCCATCTTCAGTAGTAGATTGTCCTTTATGAAAGCTCTTTCCAAAGAAGGACTTATGTCTGTATAAGTGATATCTGTGTCACAGGTTACAGTTTTTAAAGAGCTTCGCAAATATGAATCTTCTTTATTATACCACACTCCTTGAAGATAAAGCCTTTGACAACCAATTTTTAATCTCTCCATGGCAGCACAAATAACTGTGTCCTTCATGTTAGGAAATTATGCCCCTTACAATGCCAGTGGACCAATTTATCAGCCATAAGTGTTTATGGAGTACTTACTGTGCGTCTACGTGTCTGCTCGTTGCTGTTGGGAATACCAAAGCAGTATTCACCTTCAAATACTGTAAAACATGGTTGAAGAAACCAGTAAAGAACACAGGATGGTATATCATGGAAGGCTAAGTTGCAGGAAAAAAACAGAAGGTTATCGGAGCCTTAAGTATTCAGAAAAGACTTCCTGGAGGAGCTAGGCCTTCAGCTAGGCCTCGAAAGGTAGTATTTGGAGAGAGGGGAGGAGGTGGGTAGGGTGTCCCCATCAGCAAAAGCAGCTCCGTGAGAGAAGTCTGGGGAGCAGTAACGAAGGGTGGGATGAGCGGAAGGAGAGATAAACAATGCTGCAATTTGCAGGCACAGCTGAGAAGACCCTGCAAAGGCGACAGCTCCTCCCAGCCAGACAGAAAATGGAGACCCCAGACAGGGGCTCCCAAGACGGGACGTGGCTGCCAGCAAGTGAGCGGCACAGACTTCAGGCGGCTAACAGTGCGCGGGCCTGCAGGCCCGTTCTCTCCTGCCAGCAGCTGTCTGTCCTCCAGTACTTCTTCCTGCTGCCTTTCTCTCTCTCTTCCCTTCATCCACTAACTTTTCTCCTGTCCCTGGAACCACTCACTGTCGTGTCACTGAACATGCTCTTATTCCACATCATTTTAATAACTTCCTGCCCAACCCTGCGCAGAGTGTCCTGACCACACTCTTTAGAAAGCAGTGGCCAGTCCCGAGGAGGGCTTGATGGCAGTCTGCCCCCGTGCAGCACACAGCAGAGCCACGGAGCTGGCCCGACCACATTTGGCACACTGCGTTGCCACACCCTGCCCTGATGCATACAATGTCATACACATTTATTAGCTACTTTGCAGGCCTTGACAACTAGGAGTCCAGTTCAGCTTAGCCAGTACACCTCGGCAAAACGTGACTTCACACGGCGTGGCTTGAACAGGCAAGTAATCCCTTCCACGGCACCAACGCCCAACGGGGTGGCTGCCTTTACCTTGGCAGACACCATTTGCCATCACGGCCCCTTCCTACGAGCTCGCATAGTTTCAGGATCACTCTCAACACGCTGCTCCAGGCAGCCAGAGTAGCCCACAAGACGCAGTGCACGTGCCCTCTCCGAGCTGGGACCTTGCAAGTGCGAGAGCCTCTCTCGACAGCAGCTGCAAGGCCAGCCACAGCAAATAGCCTCGCCCAGGAATGCCGAGCGCCCGGTCACTGTGGGTAAACAAGTCCGGGCTGCTCTCAGCTGCAGTTGGCATTAGGTTGGTATTCATATAATGCTGCACTGACACACGTTTCATCTGCAGTATATGCTGAAGTGGTGAGATAATTACTTAGAACAAATAAAATAGACGACACGAAGTGGGCCACTTATTTGCCCTGAGTCATTTCTGCCAGCGCTGCTCTCAAGCCAGCCTCCGCTCACAGGGGCGGCCGTCAACAAACCACAGAGATTCAACCTGAAAAGGGAGTCGCCTGAGGTTAGTGACTAAGGACGGGCCAACATGGTTGTGTTCATTCCAAGAATATTTATGACTGAGAACGCATAAGAGCCAAAGAGGAGCACCATGTGTGATAGCACAAGAATGCCACCCGCCCCAGGTGCGCCATCTGCTGCGCCGGCCAGCAGCAACAAGGTGCCCCCAAGCCAGGACCTAAGTGTCCTCCCAATGTGGTGGCTCTTAGCTCCAGTCTGAACTCCCGCATGATGTCCACCTATGCAGTAGGAAGGGAAGGAAAAGAGGAGAGAAAGGAGCAAAGGGGGAGTGGAAGGAAGAAGGGACCACGACAAGGAGAGAGCAAGGTGGGGAGGGAAGGGAATGAGGCGCAGAGGAAAGCAAGGCCCAGAGGGAGGAGTCCTGTGTTCCTGCCATTGTTACCACCGGCAGAACGCACTTACATTTTGAGAGCTGTGTGCTTCCCTAAGGCACACTAGGGACGATTAATTGTTTCCTGCAGACCAGAGAGAAGAGGAACCGTGTTCAGGAACGGCAGGCAGTAGGAAGAGGCGAAGACAGGCAGAGAGGCAATTCCCTGGAGGTGCCAGGGCAGGAAAAACAGCCCAGGTGTGACCTGGAGCAGACCAGGATGACAGCGTCCCCACTCGCACCCCCCAGCTTGCACTCCCAGCACCAGCCCCTCCTCCCTCCCTGCAGGAGCCGCCAGGCCTCAAACCAGCCCTCCGCCCTCTCTCCCGACTCTGCTGGTCCAGCTGAAACCCTGCCCCGGGCAACAGGCCCACGTCCCTCTGGGATCGCAGCAGCGGCATGTCCCGGCCAGTGCAGCAAAGGGCGTCTCATGGGAGGAGATGGTCTCAGCATCAAAGTTGGAACTTCAAGTGCATTTTCCTGTTAAATCTGAGGATGTGCGGTGACGTTACATAACACTCTCGGCAGCAATTTATCCCCCGTGGAAGTATCCTTTGCTACAGTTCATCTTCACTGACTCATGATGGGAACAACCTGCTCTCCAACCTTTGTGTCTTTCTCGCCTTTTTGTGTTTCACATTACGCCTCCCTGTTGGGACAGTTCAGTAATTTAGGGACAAAGCTGAAGATGTGTGACTGGACGGATGAAAAGATGGATGGGCTAATTGACGAACAAGAAGTTTCCCTGCCGATCAAAACAGAGACATGAAGAAGGAATCCAGGAGGGGAAAGGCCAGAAGAGGCATCCACAGTGGACCTAGATCCTAATTTAAAGCGAGAGAGAGAAATGACTTCCCCACTGAACTTGAGATACGTTACTTTCTGAATTACTTCGTGTAGACTAAATGACTTTTGCGTTCTTGCCCAAAGAAATAACTACCATATGTTTTTCATTGTGTGAGAAAATACATTATGAGTTCAAACAAAAAAAGGGAAAATGTTTAAAGTAAAAAATTGTTGAATAGAGGGGTAAGGTCAGGGAGAGAGACTCCGGAAGAGGCTGGATTCTGCAGTCCGAGAAAGAAATGGCAGTAGGAAGAGAAGATGGAGAGAAATGGAAATATTTGAAAAATATTTAAGAAATTTAAAGAAAATTAAGTTTGATTCTCTCCTAATAATATAGAATCATTAGTGAGAGAGAAAAACGAATGAAAAATGACTTCCGGATTTCTGTTCTGAAAACAAAATTCTGAAAAGAGGAAACGCGGGATGAGGAGCAAATTTGTAGGAAGGGAGAGAAATAGTAAATTGCACTTTCATTCATTGCTAAGATTTCTCCAAATGGAGTCATTCGATGGAAATGTTCCCTAAATAATTGGATACTTGGTCCTGGAGCACAATAAAAAATTCCTGGTAGGAAATAGAAGATGTAAGAGTGCTCAGGTTTTAGAGGATAACTGTTGTCACTAACGGAGGAGATGGTCCATAGACAGTAACACGGAGTGAGCACAGAAGACAGTCTAGGGTGAAGTGCTGAGCATCACCCACATGTAAGGGACAGACAGCTCCCAAGGAGATGCAGACAAAGACAGGAGAGAAACCAGGAGCGTTTACTTCCACAGGCACCAAAAGAAGAATGTGTTCCTACAGGCAAAGTAAGATACAGACTGAAAAACGTCCATCGAACTGAGCAACATTCTTGCTCTTGGGGAAAGCACTTTTCATAGATAGGGAAAGCAGATGACAATGGGTAAAAAAAAATGAGAGTTGAGAAAGAGAGCAAGTGTAGACAACTCTTTTAAGAAATTCGATAGTGAAGAGGGAAAGGGAGGCCGGATTTTGGTAGAGTTTTGGGTTTAGGCAGAGATTTGTTGTTTGTTTTAAGATGAAAAATACATAACCATGTTTAAATGAAGAAAAAACATAAGCTCCATGAACCTGAAGACACAAAAGAGAAAGGAGACACTCTTATTGTATAAGGCCCCCGAGGGGGCAGGAAGACAACACTGGAAGAATGTGGCTGGAATTGCTCACCTCTGCGCCTAGACAGGAGGTAAGAGCAGAACCCAGCAGCTCAGGCTCCCAGCAGTTCAGAAGCAACTCCCTTCCCGCTGCTCTATAATATATCCAACACCTATAATATTTTCCTTTTGCACATTCTATTATAATGATAATCCGGATGCACATAAGGTTATATTCCATCTCCAGCAATAAAGGACAGCATAATATTCTGGAGACATAGGCCCAATTAAAGTAATTTCTCCATTTCCCCATTGTACATAGCTGCCTCCCATGAAGATACTTTGTAGCCACTAAAATATCATTTGATTAAGAGGAGGTGGTGTTTGTGATTAGAAAATTTATATCTCAAGGGCACGGTGTTCTTTTACTTTTGGAATATGAAATATCTGCTTCCAAATTCCTCAAGGTCTGTCTTTCTCCTCCTAAAAGGGGTTTCGCTTTTTGTTCATCCTCTGTGTTAGCATCTCTAGACCAGGAAATGGCATGCCTAACATTCCACAGCTTGCCAGAGGCTGAGACATTATCAAAAATATTGACTACTTCCTCTTCTATATTTCTCTCTGGAAAATGTTCTCAATTTCATAAGGTGTTAACATCTATATTAGAGGGATTTGTTTTTAATTCTTCAAAATTTCCTTGCTATCCTCCAAGGGAGTCTTTAAAGTGTACACAGTTTCCTTTTTAAGTACTGTTCTTGGCAAGCCAATTTATAGTTTGGTTTGCTATTTTGTTATCATCAAATATTTCTTATAAGGCTGGGCGCAGTGGTTCACACCT
>NW_012148063.1:10655290-10739959 GCF_000956105.1 Propithecus coquereli
AGTGGTCTCTTTCTCATCCCGGGTACAATCTCTAAAGCCCCATTTCAGTTCTCACAAGATAGGTCATATGAAAAGAAACTGAAGCACCATAAATTACATTAGTGTAAGGTCACAAATTAATCACTTTATGACCAATTTTCTCTTGAAAACTCTTTCCTTATAGAAATTCTGCCAGAAAATGGCTCACACTATTGAACTTAATGGGTCATTACTGCATGTTTTGCTCGGTGTTCTAAGCCAAGTCATCAGGAAAAGATTGTAGTTACCCACTACCATTGTCCTGTTTGACATCAATGAGAAGACACTTTATTTATATTTTCAAGTGTTATCTATTCCTGTCACAAGATATATACATCTTATCTGCGGCTAAAATGTTGGAGGCCTTTCGTTGATCTCCTAAAGGATATGCCTTAAGGAACAGCTGTGGGAAGAGGTCTTTTGAACCTTTTATGTGAAACTGAAATTATATTTCCTTGTTGGTTAACTGGAAAAGAAAACACTTAATGATGGTGTGAACTAGCATGAGAATTAATTTTACTCTACAACTGAATTTAAGATCAAAATTCATAGTCCTATTATTTAAGAATGTACTATGTCTTAAGTGAAATATTTTCCTAAACCAACAAATATTTGTGTGTGTGGTATAATGGAATAAAAGAGGGAGCAATAGAGAGTCCTTGTTTCAATAAGTGAGTTGTATAAACAACAGTAAATAATCAAATCCAATCAGTTCCAGAACTCACAACTCCTTTCTCGTATAGAGACAAATACAGTGTTGGTGCTGGTTTGCTTAAGTCTATAACTTATCACAGTATCATATTTGGGGAGAAGAATTTGAGTCCCGAGGCAGAACAGAATTTGGATATAGTTTAAGTGAGAGGAAATTTTTGTAAAGTGCTGACATAAGGAAGGAAGAAGTGATTTGACATAGATTCTTTCTACTGTCAAAGATCCGATGTATATATATATATTTTTATAAGAGAGAGGTTTGGGGGAAAGCTGCAAACTTTTGGCTTTTCCAAAGATTACTGGTTATATGACTGATCTCCAAGCATTTATTTATCTCAAAATACATGTTCGTGATTCTGCCTATATCAGGCCAACAATGGCTTTAGGCTACTGTGCACTAAGATGGGATATTACAGTGCAGACATCAGGGCTGAATACTATAAAAGTAGATTGACTGTTCTCCACCCATGTGCCAAAATGCATCTATTTTTCTTCAAACCAAAACATAGT
The DNA here is from genome assembly GCF_000956105.1 of Propithecus coquereli. Lineage (NCBI taxonomy): Eukaryota > Metazoa > Chordata > Mammalia > Primates > Indriidae > Propithecus > Propithecus coquereli. The sequence goes on from NW_012148063.1 coordinate 10,656,530, forward strand.
TTTACCTTCAGGTATGTTTTCTAAACAACACTCAACAGCCCAATACTCCTCTATGTATTCGTAAGAGTAGGTATTCTTTGGGCACTCCATAAATATTTGTCTACTGACTGGTTGAAGAGGATGTAGTCTTACACAAATGCAAATGAAACTCATCTCATCTTCTAACTTGGATCTACAGTAGTACGGCCACGCTATGCAAGATTCCAAGTCTTCACCCACACTCAGGTGGATAAAGGGCCGTGACCAATTGATACCGTCTGAGAAGGTGGCAGGGAGACATAGAGGATATGCAAAGCTACTGCAATCAGATAACACCTAACCACAGTGAGAATGGCTTTTATCAAAAAGTCCCAAAACAATAGATGCTGGCGTGGATGCAAAGAGAAAGGAACACTTATACGCTGTTGGTGGGACTGCAAACTAGTACAACCTCTATGGAAAACAGTATGGAGGTTCTTCAAAGAACTCAAAGTAGACCTACTGTTTGATCCAGCAATCCTACTACTGGGTGTTTACCCAAAGGAAAAGAAGTCATTTTATCAAAAAGACACTTGCACTAGATATTTATTGCAGCACAATTCACAATTGCAAACATGTGGAATCAACCCAAGTGCCCATCGGTTTATGAGTGTATTAATAAAATGTGGTATATGTATTCCATGGAGTACTACTCAGTCACAAAAACATGAATTAATACTTTTTGCAACAATCTGGATGGCACTGAAGACCATTCTCCTAGGTAAAGTATCACAGGACTAGAAAACAGACACCACACGTACTCACTATTAAATTGGAACTAACTGATCAGCACTCGTGCACAGATGGAAGTAAAACTCAATGGAAATCAAGTAGGTGGGAGGGGGCAGGAGGGGATGGATGAAATCATACCTAACAGGTACAATGTACACTATCTGTGTGATGGGCGCACTCATAACTTTGACTCAAGCAGTACAAAAGCAATCCATGTAACCAAAACATTTGTACCCCCATAATATTCTGATATTTTTAAAAAGGAGAATATACAAAGGCCTGCTAAGCATTCATCATCTCTCTTTAATAGAGTATTGAATAGTTGATGGCTTATAGATAAAAAACTTCTTGAGATACATAATGCGTAGACATTTCCTTTAACTATTTAGCATGATGAATTTCATCCCCTTGACAGATATTTCAGACGTTTGGTTGGTTGGTTGGTGGATGGGTGGGTTTTTTGGAGGGAGGGAAACATAGATTTAGCCTCCATCTCTTTAGTCTGACACTATAATTTTTGGTCATATGGTTGTTTCATAAAATTATATTAGGGTTACATACATCCTGATTCACAGCAATTCTATTTTCTTGATAGATATGATATTCTATAGATATATTTCTATCTTAGTGAATATTTTCTATATAAACCTTTTCTACCAATGTAGTTAATTTGATTAGATGTTATTAAATAGGCAGAAAATCTAGCTATAGTTCATTTTTTCTTTTGCATGAGCATAACAAAAATGCTCACTTTTTGTTGAGAATGAATATAAGGCCATCAGTAACATTATTCAAAATGTTAATGTGATAATGTCCTTTTTAGGACAAAGTAAGTTGGAGTGGTCTCTTTCTCATCCCGGGTACAATCTCTAAAGCCCCATTTCAGTTCTCACAAGATAGGTCATATGAAAAGAAACTGAAGCACCATAAATTACATTAGTGTAAGGTCACGAATTAATCACTTTATGACCAATTTTCTCTTGAAAACTCTTTCCTTATAGAAATTCTGCCAGAAAATGGCTCACACTATTGAACGTAATGGGTCATTACTGCATGTTTTGCTCGGTGTTCTAAGCCAAGTCATCAGGAAAAGATTGTAGTTACCCACTACCATTGTCCTGTTTGACATCAATGAGAAGACACTTTATTTATATTTTCAAGTGTTATCTATTCCTGTCACAAGATATATACATCTTATCTGCGGCTAAAATGTTGGAGGCCTTTCGTTGATCTCCTAAAGGATATGCCTTAAGGAACAGCTGTGGGAAGAGGTCTTTTGAACCTTTTATGTGAAACTGAAATTATATTTCCTTGTTGGTTAACTGGAAAAGAAAACACTTAATGATGGTGTGAACTAGCATGAGAATTAATTTTACTCTACAACTGAATTTAAGATCAAAATTCATAGTCCTATTATTTAAGAATGTACTATGTCTTAAGTGAAATATTTTCCTAAACCAACAAATATTTGTGTGTGTGGTATAATGGAATAAAAGAGGGAGCAATAGAGAGTCCTTGTTTCAATAAGTGAGTTGTATAAACAACAGTAAATAATCAAATCCAATCAGTTCCAGAACTCACAACTCCTTTCTCGTATAGAGACAAATACAGTGTTGGTGCTGGTTTGCTTAAGTCTATAACTTATCACAGTATCATATTTGGGGAGAAGAATTTGAGTCCCGAGGCAGAACAGAATTTGGATATAGTTTAAGTGAGAGGAAATTTTTGTAAAGTGCTGACATAAGGAAGGAAGAAGTGATTTGACATAGATTCTTTCTACTGTCAAAGATCCGAAGAAGTCTTTTCATCCCATTGCAGCACACGGGGAGTTTTAGCCAGTTGGCTGCTGGTGGTCTCAGATAAAGACGGAACACTTTCAACGCCAGCATCAAGGACTTTCAGAGTCTTGATTCTCATACTTTGAATAACCCTTCTTTCAGTTCTATTGACATTAATCTTGATTCTTCTCGGTATTATAGAATAGGATGTTTAGACTTTATAGAACATTTCCCTCCCATAAAAAGCTCAAAAAAAGTCTTCTTTGTGTTTCTATGAATCACTCCTCCTCCTTTGTCCTTTCTACTGGAGTTAATCCATCCTATACTTCAGCATCACTTTGAGTGTGTAATCACTGATGTTTTTTCTGTCTCCAACAATGGAAGTGAGTTTTCTAGAAGCAAAGATGGTGTCTGTGTCTGTCTCCCCAACAACGGACCTAGTGGTCAGCACTTAGCATGTGGCACACATATGTTTATTAAATGAACTGAAAGAAAGATTTTCAAAGTTGAGTTCCAAATCCATCACCTAGACAAATTAAACAAAGCACTTATTCTTTTTGAGTATTTTTCTCATTTGTAAAATGAGGTCGGTAACATCTTCTCTCTGGGTTTTTGTCACAAACAAAATAATGACTGAGAGATTTGTACCATGCAAGATATGGTTATTTTTCCAGCTGTCAACTGGAAGAAATTTTGTCAAGACACTGTTCTAAGTGTCCAACTGGTATACTTCTGCACATTCTGTTGGTATTTGACAGATACTTACTGCCTATTGAAATAATCTTCTTAATGCTCTTGTCTGGTCTCTTGATTCCAAGTACTACCTTTAAAAGAGACTCCAAGATCTGTACTTTAAAGGTTGCTCGCTGACCTCCCTCCAGAATCACGTCTGTGAGAACTAGCTCTGTCAGAATTACATCCAAGGACCCCTGGTTGGACACCCTGCTGCTTCTACCTGCTGAAATTCAACATCTCTCCCTGCAGCTCCAACCCTTCTTCATGTTACCACACGACACTGGCACAGCTGGCTGTTCGCCCCCCTCCTGTGCCACCTCCACATGCACACGCCCACTCCCACACACACTCACATGCCACCACCAGGGCATGCGTTCCAGACAGTGGGCGGCTCCAATTTGGCTAAATTCGGTGATTTGCCAGGTTCTGTTCGGTGGGTGGGGTACTAATGAGTGGTACTGGAGTCAGGTGTCTGGGAGGAGGCAGGGAAGATGTAATAAGGGACAATTGTGGTGGGGGGACGTTAAGAAAGAAACCCAAGGGATTAGGAAGCTGTGATGGGAAGAGAACATTTAAGAAAAAAGCAGAGATATTTTTTAAAGACTTAGGAAAAGTTTGGCCGTTTTAGATACAAACACTGTACTCCTTTCCCTGTGAAGCTGTCCATAAGATTTATAATATTTAATGCTGCTTTTGGTGTTGACTTTGGGGGTCCGTGAGTATAGGGTGAGGTCGAGGGATCCATCAAACGTGGCCTTGGTGCCCGGCCTCCCTGGGAAGCGCTCCTGATGATCCTCCAGGACTCCCTCCCCTCCTCTGCCCTCCTGCAGGCCACCCCGCTGGGACAGGGCTCCTAACCGCCCCCTGAGGGCTGCACCCTCAGTTTGAGTCACACTCCTACTCCTAGACACCTGTCTGTCTTGTTTTGTCTTTAGCTTTGCTTTTAGGCATGCACAAGGTGGGGTTTCTTCAGGTGTAAAAGCCATTAAACGTGGAACTCTTTGTTCATCCATTTAACAAATGATGGATCCTGCAGTCCTCATGGGTGGTGGCTTGTGGGAGGGAGCCGCACAGAGCCCGGCAAAACCGCACTCCCAAACCCTGCTGGCCTGGTGTTTTGGGTGACCTTGAGCAAGTTCCTTGCCTCAGATAAACTGGTGCAGGGCAGGTTTTCTTCGTAGCCATAGCCCATAAGTATCGGTCTTCTGTCTTTGTTCCTTCATCATGGAAGTGTTCATTTTCCAGAAGGATTTCTCACGACATCTGTTTGAAATTTTACCCCAAAAAAGTTGGATTTTTCTTACTGTTTTCTAATTCTCTTCAAAAAACAACTTAAGTCTGTCTGTTTGATATGTTTCTCTGCCGATCTTTCTTCAATTCTTAATGTAAATTATATTGAAAATTGATGTTTGATATTTTTAGGTATGTTTTCTAGTGAAAGATTAGATTTTATGTACCATACAAATTTCATTAACTCAGAGAGGAAAAAAGGTGAGAGGTACTGTTGAACCAATACACCGCAAAAATTTAATTTAAATTTATGATATGCTCTTATTGGAGAAAAAAAATCAGTAAAATATCCAACTGTTCACTTAACATATTTTCAGCAAAATCCCACTTTTTCCCCTCAAGCCTTTATTAGATTTATACATCAAGACAACCTGAAAGAATGACAGGGTCGAGTACAAAGCAAAGTCTTTAACTTTGCGATTATTTCAACTTTTAACGGCAGGGGGTATGTGTGTATAACGTGTAGTCCATCCATGATCATTCAGCCTGTCCCACGTGGGGTGATGTAGCCAGGGCACCAGGGGACTGCTCCACATGGCTCCACTTTGACAGGACATGGATAAGGGACAGAGGAGGACCCAGCCACTAGAGAGGCCGGGCACTCAGGGGGTCACCGCCAGAAGGGGCCAGTTCCCCAAATAGCTAGGAGCACCCTGACATTTGGTCTGGGTGAATGTGGGTGAGTGATCTGATTTGAGGTGTCTATTGATATCCGAGACAGGGTAAGGGGTTGAATTCAGGCAACCAGCTGGGAACCATAAAGCAGAGTGAAGTGGGTGTGTGAAAGGTTAAAGGAGAAAAGCAGGTGAATTAGGGACCACACAAAGACCCCAAGGATGGGGGCACTGTGGGAATGGAGGAATAGAAAAAGGCCCTTGCTGGAATTCCTGACTTTCACCTCCATTTGTGAGTAAATCTGGCAGGAAAGCAAGGGAAGGGGAAGAAGTAAGAGTGGGCTCACTTGACTCAAAAACAGTAGCATCACTGTCTAATTGGTTAGATGCAAGTTAAAAAGTTTTTCTTTTTTAATGAATAATGTTAGCCAAAGCAAAGCTCTAAAAAAAAGATTTTTAACTTATTGAACTGTAATTTAAACATGGGATCAAAAGTTAGAAAATTAAATTAGGTTCATTCACAACCAAAGATCTTTTCTCCTGCCTTATGGACCTGCTGAGTGGAAATTCTCTTTTCTCTCTCCTTATGGCCTTTTAGATAAATGATGAATTTCACTAAAAGCTAATTGCTAACAAGTATATCAGCACCATTAGTCTATTAATTAATGCCACTGTGTGTTGTGTATGTAACAAATGCAAATTATCCAATAGGGCAACATTGATTTTTTTCCCAAGCATTCATTGGTGCAATTCAAATGCATTTTGGAAACTGCATTCGATTGGTAGATTGTAATCATTGTAGCATTTTCCTCCTGATTTATAGGGCTCAATTATCTTTCTTCAGTTATATGAAACGTCTTATCTAATAAAAGACCAAAGAGAGTGAGAGACAGCATTTTTAGCATCAGACAAGAAGGATAATATGATAATAACAAATTTCCTATATTTTAGCAAACATTTGCACATAGAGAACATTAGAATGGCTCATCCAGTATGTTGTGGGCTCAGTGGATTCAGCTAATAAAGAAACTGTGGGGAAAATTAAACAGGTGTGAGCCACAGCACCTTTAGAATACTTGGATTACTGAGTTGTGTCATTTATGGCAATGAATGTTTTCAGGCTGCAAGCAAAAAATTTATTTTTCCCGTTACTTGAAAAGAAGATGATGTCTCCAAATATCACAGGGAATTGTTTCTTTTGTGTCCAAATGAGTTCACATATAAACCAACATTTAAATGGGCTTCAATCATGAATTGCAAATTGCAGTTGAAATGAGCATTGTTTTGCTGATAGTCTGAAAGCAATTGTCTTTTTCTCTACAGATACAATGCATACTTGATTAAATGTTTTTTTGATTATTTTTTCATAACAGGCCAATATTTGTTTGAATACATGAATTAAGCCAGGGAGACCAGCCATAGTCCTGACCCATGTGTGACTTTTCTGTCTAATCGAGGAGTGGTCCCGGAGCCATCAATTGTGTGCTGTGTTCCTGGTTGGTACCATTCCACTCCAGTTTTGAAGCTATGGTCCCATTATTGAACAAACATTCCTACCACCCTAGTCTCACTGGGCTCCCCAGCTGGCTGTCGCTGACACTGCCACACACGGTCAGCGTGAGGACAGAGGCTCCATGGAGAAGGGGAACAGGCAGGTGCCTGGCACCAAGTTCCGCCTTCGGTAAAAACACGTCCAGTGTGTGGCTGTTTATGTAGACTTGTCTTCGTTTTGCATAGACGTACCCAAGGGTGTGCTGCACTCATGGTAAACTTCTTGGATTTTTTAAAGTACATTTTTACGCTCTCTCCATTTCCGAGACTGCGTCGCTAGTTGAAATGGACCCGCGCCCTGCAGGCATCCGGGAGAGGAGCACTCCCTCAGCCCTCCCTCTGGTTCCCAGCGGCCATCTACCCCGCCCCAGCGGTCTCCTGCGTTCTGGTGCTGACCCTGTCTGTCCAGCCCCTAAATAACTAAGGATGCTTAGAGACCAAGAAAACTTGAGTCAAACCCCGAAACACTCACTCGATTGAAATTCTGTTATATCTCATTTAGAAGGTAAACAACTGCCTTAATTGTTGTTTCTTAGAACCACCCAAAGAGATTTCACCTTGGTCTCCAAGGCCCAGCTGCTGAGAATTAGTAACTGAAGCTGTAGGGTCCGTCTCACACGGGTTAAGAAAGCAGGGTCCGGGATTGACAGTGTCCGTGCAAGAGGGAAATGTGGTCCCACAGCGCAAGCGGAGACCGAGCCAGCATTTACTGTTACTAACGTGTGCACATCTGACAAAGCATCCTCACATTGGTAGTATTTGATTTGACACAGAGATTCTTTCTGTAATGTCTTTGGCCACTTTTGTGTGTCCATTCAGCGATTCACAAAGATGAATGATTTTAGTTACGTGTGTGACTATATTTTAAACAAAACCAAGGGTCCTAATCGGGAATATATTCTCCATTTCATTTTATAGAACAAGATAGGGCAGTTCATTTAATGCCATTCATTCACATAGTTTTCAGTAGGTTTTTTTTTTTCTATAAGAAAAGCTTTCTTAGATCTCTTCCTTAATGTTTTCAGTGGTGTTCTATTTGGGTAGAGCTGATTTATGACATTTTCCGTATGAGCTTATCCTTGAATCACCTGTATTTCCTGTATTTCCTGTAATATCAGGCCAAGTGCACCTAACGTGTGCACTTCATGTGCACATTTTGGACATTGAAAATACACTGCAGGGCCTTGCTATTGTGCAAATAATTTAAGAGCCCCTCTGTCTTAGGAATAAGCCGCCTTCCTTTGTCATGCGCTTCCATTTACACAAGAAACTCCTTGTTTATGTTCTGTATTTTAGAAAGGAATGCCCAGCACTGACTGTATTTCCTCCCACAAGGCCCCATCTGATCAGTTCAAGGGCCTGTGAGGCTGAATCCAAGTCCCAGAAATCAAAGCCCAACAGACTGTGGTAGCTTTAAGTATCTAATTTAGGACTACATGAAATACTGCTTCATTTCTCAATACATCTATCCTCTGAAGGTATCAACTCATTCAGTTGCCATTCAGTTGCTAATTCTTCATTTTGATGTAATCTTTTGGGAGAATAAAAGTGAACAGTGCTAAAATCAAAGTGTTTTTCAAACAATAATGTTGCTGGAAAGTGAGATTTTAACCTCCACTAAGAAATCGCAAATCTGTAAAAAATTCGTTGAAGCTTCAATCGAGAAAAATAAATTCGCCGTTGTGTTTCTCGTTTTTAGTAACCCATTGACAAAGAGACTGATTGCCCCCCATGTTATCGAGGGAGAGGGCCCAGGCTTGTGCCTTGTCTTTCTACCATTTTCTACCATTGTTGTTTTAAAACCTGATCTTTAAGTCAGTTTTTGTTTCCCAAACTAAACTCTCCAATAAATAATACTAATTTCACGAATTTCATGATTTATAATTAATTTCTAAACTAAATAAAACAAGGAGTTGTAAAAGTTATTTTTACCTGAGGATGCCATGCATACATTTAGTAATAGATTAGTAGGGCCCTATCTTTTAAAATCGACTTTGGGAGCACTTTTTAACTTGAATCAATTCCATAAACCATTTCTGTAAACTATCGCTTTTTCAGAAACGAAGAATTTTGTGCCCGAATTATAATTATAGCCTAAAGCTAAATATAATTTAGCAGATTATCAGACCGAGGGTACTTTTAATATTAATCAGGGTGGACCCTTGCTAAGTATGGCTTTGTTCATTCAAAAAATAGTCTACACAGACCAGGCATCTCTCTGACAGGTTTGGATAGCCACACGTTAACATGGTTAGTTGTAGAATCAGTCATTAGGGAAAACAGAATGAATCACAGGTTAATAGAGTTCTACCCTCAGTCCTCCACCATTCTTTATCTGTGTTCATTCCCTTGGTGAGCTCATTCAGTCTCACAGCCCTCAACACCGTCTTTGCACTGATGACTCCCATATTCTCAAACACACAGGCACACACACACGCACACGCACACACACGCACACGCACAACACAGCCCGCCCGCTACTCTGAGCTTCTGACTCATATGTCCGCTTCCTAATCAGCAGCTGCACTCAGGTGTCCAGTAGGCCTTTCAAACGAAGGTATTCAAGATAATGCTTGACTTGGCCCCTGGGCATGTTCTGTCCCCACCCTGTCTCCCCCCATCTGGCCACTAACCAAGAAGGGTAAAGTTGTCTCGAAGTCTTCATTTCCTTCACCTTCACCTCCTACATCCAGACTCTGCAGGAGCAAGGCAGGCCACACCTCATCGCCTTGATAAATCTGGTCTCCCCTCAGTGCCTCACCTGACCTCTTACCTGGACCTCGCACCTGGATGGCTGAAACAGCTTCTAACAAGTCCCTCTGCTTCTACAACAATTCATTCTCCATTCAGCAGCCAGAATGGTCCTTCTCAAAAGCTCAATGATTTTGTCATTTCCTTGCTTAAAATCCTCCAGTGACATGCCATTACCCTTAGAATAAATGTCAATGTCCTCACCATTGCACAGGAGACGTAACTCCATCTGACCTTACCTAGCTCCTGGACCCCATCTCCTCTCTTTCTTACTCAGTATTCTCCAGTTCCACCAGACATTTTGCGATTCTTCAAACACGCCAAGTTTGCTCCTGCCTCAGGACCTCTGCACTTGCTCTTCCTTCTGCGTAGAATACTGATGCTCTGGTTCTACACATGGTTCCTTTCTCTGTTTCATTTAGGTAGATGCTCAAATGCTACTTCTGCATAGAGGCTTTCTTTGATCACCCTACGTAAAATAGTGATCCAGACCTACCGCCTCCTACACACTCTATCCCCTTACTCTCTTTTATCTTCTACATAATATTTACAACCATCTGAAATGTGTAATACTTAGATAGCTGTTTGCCTGATAATTGTAAGATTCAGCTGACTAGAGAGGCAGCACCATGACAACAGGGACTGCACCCTGTGTCTCCTTCCCAGAAGGTGCTCAATAGGTGTTTTCGAATGATTAAGTGGAGTTAGAAGCCATCACTTACATAAAAATTCTCTCAACCCTTGTTCAATATTTACATATATTTTTCCACCTCTTTTCACAAATGATTTGAAACAGCTTTAAGCAAAAACATACACAATAAAAGTCAAAGTTAAAATGCAGTATAACAAAGGGGAATCGTTAAGGGGCTGAGTTAATATGCTCTAAGAATACGGTATTCTGATATCCTCACTTGCACCAAGAAATGACTTTCATTCTAGAAGATTCACCTGACACCACAGTCAACATTGTTTATGGCTAAGAATTAAGGTAATTTGGTAATTCAATGAAAATAAGGCATCAAAGAAATGCCAGGGTAAATGCGTGTCCATTCGCATTGCTCTGGCTAGAAAGCCCCCAAGCAGCCAGCCTGGGTACTGTCTTCCATTAGCCACGTCCCTGGAGGAACACTCCTTATTTGCTTCTTGAAAATGTTCTTCCATATATTGTCTATTCCCTATTAGAGCTTAAACCTGGTATACTTTCTCCATCTAGTCCTCCGTTTCTGCTCCTTGTTTATAATTTATCTCTAGTATTAGTTCACTTACCTGTAAAATTAAAAACAATAGGTATAAACATTAAGAAATGTCAAGAATTGTAATGCACTTTTGTCTTCTAAAAATTAAAATGCAAAATTGTCATGATGGATATCCTGTCACATATATTTTGTAAAATTCAGAAGTTGACATTGAGCTGAACATGCTTCTGACAATACCGAGCATTCCCTTGACAACTATTTGATCAGGTCCCATGAGCAGTCTCTAATTTTCAAAGCATTACTGAAAAAGCACTTCCAGAAAGTCTCCAGTGAGCCTCAGGTCAAAGCTGTGGTCATTTCTATCAGGATCCATAATAAATTATCTTTAGCAGACATCGCTGTCAACTCCACCGCCCGTCTCACTGGCTGCTTCCCACTGGTACGTCTCATCAGTGAGCAAACAGGTGTTTGTCCCCTTTCCCCCAGAAGCTCTTATGCCCAACTTTAATCATATCAAGAAGAATTCTTCCCTGCTTTTTCACTGTGGATATTGTTTGTTTATTTTACACATTAAAATCAGGGTCCTTTAAAAAGTACACTTCATTGTAACGTTGGCACAGGTTTGGAAACACATTTGAGTATTGACAAAGTATATCATCTCTGCTTCCAGTGACACCACAGACTTACTGCTAAAGCCAAAGACCACTTTTCTAGGCTGCAAAGCCATCTCCAAGATAATGCTCCATCCACGCCCACAGAATGGCAGCCAGGGTCACCAACATTCCTCACTGCTTTGCAAAGGGCAAAGGGATAACGGCAAGAAAGAGACACACGGTGCCAGGCAGAGAGCTTGTGGAATGTCGCATGGATGGGGCAAGGAGACGTCACAGTCATGTGCCCCACAAGAAAACTATTCCCTTTATGTTTCATTCAGCTGTCACTGAGAATCAAAGAATGCATTGGTGACCACTGCCATTGTTTGTGGAGCTTGTGGTTCACGGGACAGCTGACCATCCTTTACTGAAAAGCTTATTGTATTGGGTTTACTCAGCACCCTTTCAAGATATCTACTATTGGGTTTGGTTTTGTTATTATTATTATTTTGGGGGCATACACTTCGTGCAAAAAAAAAAAGGCTTTTTGCTACCCTGTTCCTCAATTATTCTAATATTTGCCACTAATAGAAGTATTTACTCATAATGTAAACACACTATTCTGGGGTTTGCTTTTCTTAATGTAAGTTGTCTGGGGGCATACACTTCTCGTGCAAAAAAAAAAGGCTTTTTGCTACCCTGTTCCTCAATTATTCTAATATTTGCTACTAATAGAAGTATTTACTCATAATGTAAACACACTATTCTGGAGACTACTTTTCTTAATGTAAGTTGTCTAATTGTTTCTCTGAATGATGTGCCACTACAGTGATCACTGATTCCCCTGTCCCATTAAGCCACAGAATTCCCAATTTCCGACAGGAGTCCAAATCTCATCCTAGACTCTGACAACTATTGGGTTTTCCAATAGTCGTGAATAAGCAATGGCCATGGACTCACCTCTAGAGAAAGTGCATGACCGTCTGCCAGCTTAACACACACTGAGACTCTGGCTTGTTCCTGAAGAGACCAGTAAGGAGTAAATCACTTAAGTTTTCAATTCATAGTGTTTTCTTAGCCATAATAGAATGAGAAATATGTTTTGATAATGTCTAGTGGCCTACGCATCAAAACAGGGGTCCAAAGTCTCTGGATCGATATTATTTTGCCTGTAGAATGGAGGCTGCCCGCAGACTCACAATTAACGTCGTGTAAATGGCATGGCTAATAGTTTCAAACATCTGAAAACACTAACAATTTGCCAAATATAGAGATTGTCCATTTTTTTAAAAAATGTGCCCATTAACCAATATTTAAATATTGTTAAATTCATTTTTTAGATTTATTCAATTTGTTTGGAGCCAAAATAGCTGGCTGGTAACCTCATGTTACCAATATGAGTCTTAAGTTATGGTTAGAACTGAAAAGGTCACAGATTATTTCTGGAGATGGACAGGAGCCCTTTAGAAGGAGGATCCGGACCGGCCGGAAGTGGAATCCTCTCTCCCCTCCTCCTGAGTATGCAATGGCTTGTTTGCATTTCTGTTTTTGAGCAAGTTATCAAATTCTGTTGGGCCAAATGGTCTCCGGTGCTGTGGAGAGGGCTTGGATGCCAGGCCTCGCAGATCTAGCAACCAGCAGGAGTTCCTGTGGTCTCCTGGCAGCGGAAGTGGACTGGGAAGTGTGGGCTTGTTCAGGTTACAGGGTGCCCGGCTCCATGGCGACGGGCTTCTGGGTTGGCTCTTCTGTGCAAATTGAAGTTTGAATCAGAAAAGGTTGTTGTTTAAATTGGAAAGTCTTTTGTGCCAAACCAACATGGATCCTCTTTTGTTCCTCTCAAAAGGGAAGTGACGCCAGCTGGCTGGTCTGAGGCGAGGTGTTTGCACAAATGCTGATCAGATGACACATTCTCCTTCCCCATATGCGGTTCCCACCACAGGAAATGTCAATGGCAAAGCCCCTGGAACAGATCCTCCAGGACCACCACTTTTGTGAATAATTGGTGGCCTTCTTCCAAGCGGCCATAAGGTGATAGACACGTTTTTCTAATCAACGCATTGTCCGTTGCAGGAAACAACAGTTGCACCATTTTTGTTAGCTTACGATGAATCTATCCATCTTGTACAATTAAATGATAAGCAATGAAGCAACACAAAATTCTGATAAATAAGAACAGAGACAACAAAACAACAGAGTGCCCACTTAATGGCTCCACCAGAATGTGCCGTAGGTTGAATTTGCATTATAACCATTGAAAAATAGGAGATGTTTTTTGCCCACTGATTGCCTGGTAATGAGACAGAATGGAACAATGCTTGGCTGTAAATGAGTTAGCAGCTGAAATGCTCAGGGGCCTCGTGCACAGCGATTCTGCTCCTCCACGCTCTGCTTCTGCGCAGAGTTGGGGGAAAGCATTGCATTTTGCCATCTTTTAAAATTATGCATATTGAGAAAGAACTGGGATAATGAAGCCTTTATTGAGAATTTCTGAAATGTTACCTCTGCACTTTTGAGGTTGTTGCGTATTCTGTAGGCCATGAGAAAACATCCATGACCTCATGAAACACAATGATCCGGTATTTTAGTGGACCCTAAACTGGTTTGCTAATATTCAATCAAAATCTTTGGCAGCCTAAGTAGAAGAAACATTGGTTTCCTGTGGGTCCTCATTTCTAACGAATACCTTGGCTACACTGTTAGTTTGTAGTCATTGTCCTCCTCCTGCTTCTCTGGCCATGGTTCATGGGGGCAGCAACAGAAGGGTGGGTGTGAATAATCCCCGTTGCTGCTCCGTTCTCTGTCGCTGTGCTTAGGGCCTCCACAGGGGACATGAAGGCCAAATACAAGTGGCAGCTCATTATTGGTATGTAATGCAAAAAAAAGTAAATATATGATATTTGGCTCAGACACCTAAGATCTAACCACTGAAAAATAAGAATGGGGTTGTCATCATAGTTATTCCTATTGGAGACAGTAAAAGCTGAGCTGGAGCCTTCATAATTTACTAGCTGAGTGACCTTGGGTAATTTATTTAACCTTTGGATGCTTCTTAATGGAATAATAATAATGTCAACTCTTATTGTTACCATATTATTAAACTGATGATGATTTAAGGAAACAAGGCATATACCTGGTCTGAGCCACCGCTAAGCAGAGTGTCTCCTCACAGTAAATCCTCCGTAACTGTTTTAGTATAATAATTAGTGTTGCTTTCTGTCATTACTTCTCCAAACCGCAAAGTGCTCCTGTTTGTGTTTGAGTTTCCTCACTTCCTCACAGTGATCCACGGGACTTGGGCTGTGCCCCGTCTCACCCACCAAGAACCAGAGCTCAGAGAAGGGCTCGGCAGCGCGCTGAAGGCCTTGCTCGCGTGGGCGCAGAGCCCCCTGCCGCGCTTCGCAAACGTTCTGTCCCTTACTGACTATTCCACGGCAGGTCCTGATGGCCGGCCGTGTGCCAGTTACTCATTGCCAGGGCATCGATCTCTGGACGAGGCAGACAAAGGCCCTGCCTTCATGGAGTGCAGTCGAGCGGCAGGAGAGACACACAGAGAGGAAACAAATCAATGAGCAGTCAATTTCAGACAGCGGTGCCTGCTGGGAAGAGAATACAAGACAGAAAGGGGCCAGAGAGTGGCCAGGTGTGGGCGGAGCTCTAATTAAGGAGGTGACACTTGAGGTGAGCACTGAGTGCGACCAGAGCCCACCTGAGAAGCCCAGAGGCAAGCATGTGCAGGCGGGGCAGAAGCAAGTGGCACTTTGGAGGAAACGCCAGAGGCAGTGTAGTGAGAGGCTGGGGACGTGTAGGGGACATGTGGGAGATGCGCCTGGAACTGGAGAAGTGGGAGAAGAGAGGGTGCCAGGGAGAAGAGAAAGGGCTCTCTTCTGGGGGAGACAGACCTAACTGGGCTGTTGAATGGGTGAGCCTGGCACTCAAGGTCAGCACAGGGCTGGAGACACTTTCAAAAAATGACATTAGCCTGTGGATTTCGGGCATTTCAAGAGGTCTGGACCTCATGAAGTATATTAAACTCAGAGGGTGTCTGTGCACAGCAGACGAGTTGCTGAAACCCAAGGTATATCTTAGCATTTTTTTAAAGCTTCCAAGTACCCTGAAGAAATCTTTTGTGCTAGCATTTCATCGTTAGTAATTGTGTAAATAAATATTCTTTTAGTTTCTCATAACACAGGGGACAGCAAATAAGGAGATAAAAGATGGTTATAGTCATGGAGAAATAAAGGTGCAGTGTTAGGGCAAGGCAGGTGTGCCTGGGAGGGCCGGGAGGAGCTGCTGGAGCCAGGGCAGCTGTGGGCGGTGACAAGGGCTGTCCCGCCTGCTCCCCATACATGGTCTGGCCACTACGGCACCCCAGCGCGCGGGGGTGGGGACTAGGAACCACTGGCCCCACGAGGACCTTCCAGAGGTATCACTGGTGTAACTAAGGTCATGCTTTTCATTCTTCCAGATCTTCTTTTTTTCAAATACATTTTATTATGTTCATATGAAGTTTGCAACGTGAGGTTACAGGATACATGTAGATAGTAAAATGGGTACTATAGTGAAGAAAATTAACAAATCTATCATCTCACACAGTTCCTTTTGTTGTGAAAAGAGCGGCTAAAATCTACTTATTTAAGAAAAATCTCCAACGCAATTTTATTAACTACATAGTCCTCACGTTGCGCTTTCGATCTCTAGACTTGTTCATCCCACCCCTCCACTGCCTGCGCCCTCTGACCAGCGTCTCCCCGCTTCCTCCCGGTTCCCTCCTGCCCCTGGTAACCACTGCTTTATGCTTTCTCTGTATATCGGACCTTTTTTCTTCTTTTTTTTGGTTTCACACATAAGTGGGATCATGCAGTATTTTTCTTTCTGTGTCTGGCTTATTTTACTTAGCGCAATATCGTCCAGACTCATCTATGTTGGGGCAAATGGCAAGATCTCCTTCTTTAAAGCTTAATGATATTTCACGACACAGGCAGTCCCCAGGCCACAGATGATACGTGTTCTGAGAACATCTTTAAGTCGGATTTGTATGTAACTCGGACCCCTAATGAACAGCACATATATAGTGGTAATGATAATAATAACAACACTATGATGGCTCCTATGTGGTAATAATAATACAGTGCAATGCTGTAATAATAATACCACCCCATACTGTAATAATAAGTTACAGAAACTATTGCGCTCTTTCCTTTAATTCAAAAAAAACCAAACTCACACGAAAAGTTTAGACAGGAGATAGGAGGGATCAGCTAATGTTTCGTCAGTGTGTTGCACACTGGAAGGGGCATCTTTGAGGCGAGAAGGCAGCTGACGTTGACGGGAGATGATGGAGACGGTGCTGGAGAGGCTGGGGCGGGAGCTGGGGAACCAGGGCTTGGGTCTGGTGCTGGACGAGGGATCTCACCACTGAAGTCTGTTTCTTGAAAAAGGTATCCAGGTTGTCTGAACAGCCTTTTTCTGTTTTTCACCATAAACGGCCTCATAGCAGCTGACGTTCTCTCTAACTGCACGCTAAACCTTTGTAAACCGCTCAGTGTTGGGATCCCGCTCCTCAAGCTCAGCAAATCCTGCTTCGGTGAGACAGCGGCTTCAGCTCAGTCTTTTGTCACTAACTTTCTTGGCTCTGGATCTTCTGATTCCTCGTGTTCTTGTGTTTCTATCTGTTGCTTCTCGATCTATCTGTGAGACTGATGCTGCACCAACAAACTGCCTGCGCCATGTGGGTTTGTTTACATGCGGGGAGAAACTAGTTCCCGAATTATTAATTTAATTATTTAATTATAAACTGTCCATATGGGGAGTTTGGGAGCCCGTTCCTAAGTGGACAGCAAGCCGGGAGTCGAGTTGTCTGGGGACTGCGCGCGCGCGTGTGTGTGTGTGTGTGTATGTGTGTGTGCGCGCGTGTTACACACCGCATTTTCTTTATCCACTCATCTGTCGATGGATACTACTCAGGTTGATTCCGTACCGGCTACGGTGAACAATGCTGGGTGGACATGGGAGTCCAGATATCTTTATGAGCTGCTGATGTCATCTCATTTCCTTTGGACATGTACCCAGAAGAGGGATTTCGTATGGTAGTTCTATTTTTAATTATTTTAATTTCTTTAGGAACCTCCGTACTGTTTTCCATAATGGCTGTACCAATCTACATTCCCACTGCCTTCTAGAACTTCTTGATTCACTTACTATAAGTGGACCTTGTTAACACTTTATCCACTCTTTGGCTTTCTCTCATGAGTTTATTTTTTCAGTAAAAAACTGAAGGACTTGGATTGTATAGCTGTTTAGCCTCAGGTATTCCAAAATCTAAAGCAATCAACCAGATTAATTCCTTAAAAATAAATGACATGATAAAAGAATAGGATGTCACCAAAGACCCGTTTGCAAAGTGCAGCTAGGGCCATCACACAGATAGGCCACCGTGTAGATTGTATTACCGTTATCTTTCTGCTCCTGAGTTTTGGCTGAGAGATTGTTACCTAGATGTTCTATCTTTCAAATTGCCCACCAGTTTATCTACTAATGGGCAATTCACCAGAGCTGCCCTCAAACATTCATGTAGACGTGTTTAACCTGTTGGCAAGAAGCAAGTGTAATTGGGAAAGGGTTTGACCCCTCACAGAACAAAAAACAAACTATATGACGTATAGATGCCACGCTACAATCTTGAGCAGGCGTTAAAAGCAGCCTGGGTCCCAAAGGAAGTGGTGAGTGAGTTTTGAAGCTATAGGAGTGAGCAAATCGTGACAGAGAATTATGTCCTGTGATATCGTGTGCGTCTGTGTGTATGGCGGGAGGTTAAGTGTGTGTAAGTGTTTATGTGTATGTGGGGAAGAGGTTAGTGTGTGTGTGTGTGTGTGTGTGTTTCTTCTCTATTACCAGTTTGGCCTATTCAGATTTCAAAAGCTACAAAAAATAAGATGCTAAAGAAATAAGAAAATGTGAAAAACAGATGACCTCTCATGATATTTCTAAGAAATATAATTTTATTAATAAAATCAAATTGGTTGGAGTACAAAGCATTGTAAAGTTTCAGAACAAATTGAAATTTTTAAAATTTCAGGACAAATGTCTAAATGTCTGTCTAAAAGTTAGAGGATTTTGGAGGTAGGATGGAAATTAGAGATTGTCCATCCAAACCCTCTTATTTTACAGGACAGGAAACTGAGGCCTGAAGAGTGTACCCGTGTGGTGCCCGGTCGCCCAGCGAGGTGGTAGTCAGGTCTGACCTGGAATGATCCTTCTCCATCTCTTGGCCCAGAATCCTAACCACGCTCCCTATTTATAAATATAATGCATGTTTTCAGGGTCAGAGTAATATTAGAAGAGATTAAATCACACGAAACTATCTTCCCTCACCAGGTGTCCTCTGAAGCCTGTAATTCTACTATTAGATAATCACTCCTTGGGCAAACGCATCTCTGAGCTGGTCTGGTCCTCAGATGGGAGTGGCCCTCCAGCAGCTGGGCACTCTGAGCTCTGCGAGGGTGAGGGCGGGCTCAGGGTGGCCGCCGTGGGGGCGGCAGGCAAACCTCCAGCCCCCTGGACGCTTTCAGGCCGGCGAGGAAAGGCCAGGAGAAAAAGAAAGGCGTCAGGGAGGGCGGGAGGGCGGTGCCGGCCATTGCCCCTGCCTCCTCGCGGGGACAGCGCTGCCTCTCCATCACTGGCGGGGACAGCAGCACTTTCAGCATCGCAGGTGGTAAACTTAAAACGCAACAACTTCGTAAAAAACATCTCGCTCATCATGTCATATTTTTTTATCTTAAAACTGACATCAGATGTTTTAGGCAGCTGCTTTGGAAGGAATTTTCTGTTGATTGCAAGCGTCTGAAGCCTCGTGAATGACAGGAACTGCGTGCCTGGGAGAGGAAGGGGCTGAGGCACGGGGAGGAGGGCAGGAAGGGAGGGAGGCTCTGAAACTGTTTCTCGCCTTAGGAAGAAGGCACAGCAGTAAAACATGCAGCCCCTTTAGGTAGAACTCTAAATTCCACCCTCAAAAACACCCCAACAAACAGGTCCGTTGTTACTTGTTTCGCTGTGAGTCATGGACGCAGCCGCTGTCAGGCAGCGCAGAGCTGTGCCCTCAGCACATAGTCGGGCTCCCCCGCTCCCGGGGGGCGCGGACGGGCTCAGAGCTGAGTTCGCTCTGCCCCTCAAGGGCACTGTCCGGGGAGTCCAGCTCAGCCTCAGTATCCCGCAACTGATCTAAGGGGGACGATGGCAGCAATAACGAGGCCATTCCAGGCCCCTCACCGTGCAGCGGGGCAGAAACTTTGCCACTCTGCCCACTCCACCCTCAGGCCAGCAGGACGTGAGGGGAGAAAACCAGTTCCAGCCGCACCGCAGGCTGGCTTGGCCTGCACCTGCTGAGGTTTTCAAGGCATGGACCGTAACGGCAGAGGTGACCGTCCGCCTCCCTCTCCTCCTGGTGCCTCCCCATTAACTTAATACCTTCTCTTTCTAATCAGCTATTTAATTACACAAACAGTGGTCTTTCTAAAGCAGGCTTTCCATTACACGGGAGACCTGGGCTTATGCAGCACATAAAAGTTAATTGAAAAGTTAATAAGTTAACTTGGACTTAGACCCATCATTGACCTGGGAACAAGAAGGACCCCCATCCAGGGCAACACTCAACAAAAATAGCACCTCTCCTAAGACTGGATTTTACCTTCCTGCAGCATTCCATGCTATTCAAGTAGAATTGTTAGCATAGCCTGGGAGGCTCAGGAAAGGAGAGCCCAAATAAGGAGGAGGAAGGGGCTGTACGTAGTCCAGATACGCAAAGCCGGAACCAGGCCTCAGAGACCCATCTGGCCAGGCTTGGTGTCAAGGCGTATTGCAAGGGCTTCCAGGCAGGCGACCTGAATCCAGGTACCTTCGATGCCCAGGAGGTGGCTGATGGGCAGGGGCCACTCAGGTGTTTGCCTATAAACCACCGCACAGGGTCCTCCAGGCCCAGGCGAGGTCTGGGCAGTGGGCGGGAATGCAGCCTCCAACTGAGGGGCAGACACGATGGCAGACAGTCAGGCAGACAACCAGGGACGAAGAGGGACCTGGGACTTGGGGGCAACCCAAATGCCTGGGAATTATTTGCAGTAACAACGGGTCCTGACTCTTATTGGAAGCAAGAGGGCACTGACTGTATAAAAATTTTAATTTTTAAATAGCAGAATCTATCGCTATTAGCTTTGTAGATTCCCCAATTGCTTTCATTCTTTAAAAGTTATTATCCTTCCAGAGAATCATGTACTATTGTACTTTCTGCTAATTTTTCTATGAATTTTTAAACATATTTGACTTTAATCTTCTTTCAGTACACAGGATAGGATGTGTATCTAAAATTAATTTTTCTCTAATGTGCTGTATCTCAAAATCGTATATTAATTAATCTTTCCCTACTGTTTTGTAATGCTTGCTTTATTGTATATTAAATTCTGACTCATAATTCTGTCTGTTTGATTCATTCAACAAACGCATGCTGAGTCCTCCCCACGTGCCGGGCTCTACTCCGGGTGCTAGAGATGCAACGCTGAGCGGCCCAGCTGAAATATCTGCACTGGCAGAGCGATCTTGTTGGAGCAGACGATATAAACAAAGAAATAAATAAACTATATAATCTATCAGAGGGCGATACGTTTTATGAAGAAAACTAAAACAAAGAAAGAAAATAGAGAATTCCAGCCAGCATGGGTGAGGGGCAATTTGAAATTTGGTGGTTAGAGAAGACCTTGACAAGAAGCGGACATTGACGAGGGCATCATCAAAGGGATGATGGATGTGTGAGGGAAGCGTGCGCACAGAAAGCATGTGCAAAGGCCCCGAGGAGGCAGCACGTCTGGTGCATTCAGAGAGGCCTGTGCGGCCAGAGCAGAATGGAGGGAGGGAGTGGCAGGAGACGAGAGGCGAGGGGGTCGGCAGCCCGAGAGACTCACCCGCAAGGACGTGACGGTTATTCTGAGTGAGATGGTGTATGTGTTTCCCAGGGATGCCAAAATGTACTACCACAGCTTGGCTTAAAATAACAGGAAATGTATCCTCTCACAGTTAAGGAGGCCAAAATTCCAAAATGAAAGTGTCAGCTGTGTTGGTTCCTTCTGGAAGCTCTGAGCGAGGGCTTATTCCATACCTTTCTTCTGGCAGCTGCAGGCAATCTTGGAGTTCCTTGGCTTGTGGACACATGGCTCCTATCTCCGCATCCATCTTCATGTGGTCTTCTCTTGTGTGTGTCTCTCCATGTCTTTCCCTTGTCTGTCTCTTATAAGGACACGGGTCATTGGATTTAGCGCCCACCCTAAGTCCAGGATGATCTCATATCAAGACCCTTAACTGCATCTGCAAAGACCCTATTTCCAAATAAGGTCACACATACACAGGTGTGTGGATCAGGACTGGGACATACCTTTTGGGGAGACATAATTCAGCCCCCCACAGATTGGAAATCACTGGAGGGTCTGTGAACACAAGAGTGAAATGATCTGATCTGTTTTAAAGGGCTCACTCTGGCCGCTGTGTGGACACAGGTAAGAAGGTCAAGGCAGAAGCAGAGAGACCAGTTGAGAGACCATCCCGGCCATCCGGGCTCGAAATGACACCCGTGGTAGAGGTGACAGTTGTGTAACAGGTTGATTCTGATCCCTTAGTCAGTTCCACTGATTTACGTTGTTATTTTTCACAACTACCAAAGTATTTTAATTGTTCTGTCTCTTTGTTTTTCAATATCTGATCAAGTTAATCCTCCCTTTGTCCTCTTCCTAGTTAGATTATATAAATCTATTACTCTGCTTTACACAGTATTTTGTCTTCTCCTTCAGGAATACTGCATACACTGAAGTTTATGAATACACTGATTGATTGCCGTCGGTTTATTCAAGTCTTTAATTGTCTTCTTAAAGGTTTTCTAAAACTTTTTTATAACAACAATATATGCTTATCAGCAAGGGTTCTCATGGAAAAGGGTTGATATTGTGGATAGGATCTGTATTTTTCTTACATTGGTGACTATTGATAATTGACAAGTCTTAATTTTGGTGTGTTTATTTTAGAGCTGATATTTTATTGAATCATTTTATTAAATATGATTATTTTTGCTGATTCCTCTGCATATTCTGATTTTCCTTTATAAGTGAGAATAATTATTTTTTTCTCTCTTTCCGTTATTATACCTCTCTATTTTTTCAAGTCTCATTGCATTAACTACAGTTTTTAATACTATTAAGGAATCAGTCTTGTTCCAATTTTTAAACGGAATTCTATTCTTCTATCCATTAAGCATAATATGGGTTCTTATTTTCCACAATTTTTATCATGGTAAAAAAGTACACTCTATTTTTAATATTTCAATATTTTTAGCAAACTTATTAAATGTTATCAGTTGTCTTTTAGACATGTCATTTACTTTAATTTAACCTCTCGATGTTGTGTATTTTATTAGTAAGTGCTCCTATGTTGAATTTCCTGCATTATAGTGTATATCTTCCAAGAGACTCCTTTATATTGGCTTAGAGAAAGATGTCAACGTGTTAGTTTTTGCATTTCTTTGGTTCTTTTTATAATTGGGTATCTTCTTGCTTTGGGTGACATCCTCATTAAAATCAATATTTTCACATTACAGTATTCATAATAATTATGCCACCTTGGGAGAGGGTCTTGGAGAACTGCCTACCAATAATTTTTATTAACACTCCTGGAAAAATCACTAGCTTTCTGTATCAACATCATTACGATAAAAAGTATTTGTGAAAAGCCTTTAATAATCACTACTGCTTTGATGTGATACAGAATAGTTCTCATCCCCTAGGAACTAACACCACCACCACCAACAACTCACAGATTGTAGGTAGCATCGTATTATACAGTTCATAAATCGTCCCCACAGAGATGCTCACAGGGCAGCAGGGTGAGGTCCAGTTTTACAAATGAGGAATCTGAAACTGACATGATCAGGAATTGACATAAGGCCACCTACACAAGCAACAGAGGTAGAGACAGACCCTGAACTCAGGTGTCCCGATCCCAGCCCCTTGTCAATGGGCCACTGACTCACCACCCGGCAGCCGCCAGTATTAAACGAAAGCATGAGAGGACACTATGTTTTATAGTAAGAATACAACAGTAGTTTCTTTGGGGGGAGACAGAAGAGGGGTCTTCTGGAAGTCCTATGCTTCCCAAACCTCTTGCTCCTTTGACAACCAGGCCAGCTAGCTGTGTCATCCTGTGTCCCTCCTGACCCGTGTCACCTGCTGACCTCCTCAGCCACTGAACCATACTGATCTCAGCAGCTGGCCCAGAGCTGCTTCTCCATCTCAGTTCCTCATCATCCAACACGACCCCAATATCCCCATAGAGGGACAACTCCTCCCACTTCCTTGATCTGTTCAACTCTGCTGGTCATTTTGACATTGCCTCAGCCACCCAGACCTTGTGAGGACCTCACCTCTGAGATTTTAAACTCTGACATCCCTCTCTGACCATAATTTTGTATCCTTCCACCACTCTGCAATCCACCCTCCCAGCTGTACCCCTCGCCTGCTCTTTTCCTGTGCTGTCCTAATCTATGCACCCTGTCCTGGCCTCTGTCCCTCCCCTCCCCAGGCTGGGTTGGTCACCGGAACTGAACCGGGCCTCCCATCCACCTGCCCCCTACTCTGTTCTCAGGGGTGAGGGACGAGGGGAGGGCAGTGCAGCTGGAGAAGGAGAACCAGAACTCTCTGCGGTGCTTTGCCATGCCTCAGGCCTGTCCTCCGAGCACACGCAGGGTTCCAGGGTGGGCAGAGGGTGTGCCTGCGCCTTCCTGATGGAGGTGCTCCCTCGGGACGCTCGAGAGCCCTCTGACCGCTCCAAGCCCAGCCCTTGGTTTATCTTTGGTGCCTCCAGATCAGACTGCAGCCCGCCCTCCTTTGCAATCTCATCTCCCTTCCCTTCCTCTGTAGAGTCACTTCCTCTGTGGCATTGCCCCGGCTCAGGTGCTGCCCTGGGGTGGGCTCTGCCGCGGTCTCGCGTGGTCTTTTGCCAACCCCGCCGCTTCCTTCCCGGCTGTGGGAGCGCTCAGCTCCCACGTTGGCCCACATTGGTGTGGTCCCTTCTAGGCTGCAGAGCCTGTGCACAAAGAACAAAGGCCAGTTGTCTCCAACTCTGCAATTATTCCAAGTTCAGTCTTTAAAGCGCAGAGATTTTTCTGCCTCATCTACCCACAGCTCAGCAACTGTATTTCCACACCTATTGTTATTCTATTTCTGTTCCTAATTGCTATTATAGAAAACCGTGCCTAGCTGAAGCTTCGGGAGTTGCCAATCTGTGGGCTCCCTTCAGATGTAAATGTGTTATGCAAATGTCTTCCGAGGCTGGGAGTGGGATCCTGTGGTCTTCACGGGGTGGAGACTGGGAAAGAATCCTGCCGGGATGCTGGGGAACAGAGACTGGCCACTGCCCTCCTTATGTAAATGCTCGCTGTTCTGAGATGGCTTCCTGTCTCCAACTTCCTCTCCCACTCTGCAGCTGAATTTAAAATACTTGCTACAAAATGCTGCTTCTTGGGGACACTGCCGCTTACCCTTTCATGTTTGCTCCCTTTGGGGACACAAACATGTTGGCCAGCTACGCTTCTCCCAGGGCCTCAGGGATCTGTGGGTAAGGTAGATGCTATTAGAATCTAGGGACCTCTTTTTTCATTTTTAAATGTGGAAAATCACCTACCTAAATAATGCACTGAAATGGACCAGCAGTGTTGTTAGCAAAACCTTACAACATCAGAACTGGAGGACACCTTGCCATGCCAAGCAGAATTACAAGCCTTCGAAAAACAGCTACTGAATCAATATAAATGTTGTCTCTGCGGGAGTCACCTGTCCCATCCCCAGAGCTCCTTCGCTCCTCCCTGTGTCTTCCAAAAGCCTGGCCCTGTACCCCAGGCTGCCTCCCGCTGCGCCAGGCAGGCTCTTTGCACCCTCCTCTCCCTCCTTCCCGCCTCCAGCCTCCCATTATCACCGGCAGCGATTGGGTCCAAAGAAAGTTCTCAGCTTCTGCATTAATAAGCCCTCAAACCGGCAAGTGGCTAAGTACTTGAGTCAATATTTACCTGTGCCTGTCTTCTTAGACAGGACAGTCGGCCCTGCCTGTCCTCACGTTCCACACCTGTGGATTCCACCAGAAGAGGATGAAAAATATTCAGAAAAAAAATTGTATCTGTACTGAACATGTGCAGACTTTTTTCTTGTCATTGTTCCCTAAAGAATCCAGTATAATGATTATTTACACAGCAGTTACATTGCATTAGGTATTATAAGCAATCCAGAGACGATTTAAAGTGTACGAGGTGATTGCATAGGTTATATGCAAATACTACACCATTTCTTATCAGGAACTTGAGCAGCTGTGGATTTCGGTATCTGAGGGGGTCCTGGAACCAACCCCCCCATACCGAGGGACGAATATATTACTTTATTTACCTCCTTTGAGTTTATCAGTAGCTTCTGTATTCGATATTGTACCCAATTTTCCAAGATGTGAAAAAAAGTTACTGCAAATGTATAGACAAGTATTCTGTGCATTCTAAGACAAGTTCTAAAGTATATGAAAGGAGAGGAGCAAAACAGGAAATGCTGGAAAAACAACCCTCTCTGTGTATCTTTCGTTCGTCACACATGTTATTTAACATTCCCCGCAGCTCGGCTGTGCCATTCTGAGTTTCAGAGAAAGAAAGGGAAGCTAACTCTGCCCTGGAACATGGTTTATGTTCTAAACTGCTAAAAATACTGTCAAGTGCAATTAGCTTATTTAAGAGGCAGAGATTATGTCATTCTCTGCCTGCCTCGCAGGGTCACGGGGAGGTGGCAGGGTGGGGTAACACAGAGTCAAGAGCACCGTAGGAAGAAAGTCTCCATGTAAATTCAGGGTGGCTTTATAATTACCCACCGAGATCAGAATATCTGATCAAAGCGTATCACTCTGATCCACTCAGTTTCAACATGATCCCCTTTTTCTCAGATCTAATCATATGTCACAAATTGACACGTGTTTGTGAAAATGATCTGTGGCTCGTCTCAGTCACCCAGACGCTGCCATACGCCTGCCAATCATTCACTCCCCTTTGCTTATTTTCCTTGCAGACTTGCCTAATAAGTCATGTTTCTGCAACAGTCTCTAGCTACGGTACATCTTTCTCAGGAAAAAACGGATCACTGGCGTGCATAAAATACAACTTTGCCCAAAATTGTGAAAAATAAGTAAATTTCCCTACTAGACTCAAGACCCCGAGTTTGAACTTTAACTGCTGGAGCCGGGTATTCTGCTTGGGCAGGCCCTGCGAGGCCCTGCAGACCCGTGACTTGCGCTGGCATAGCAGCTGTGCCAAGGGCCGAGGAACCCTTTGCCGTCCCGAGAGCCCAGAAAGAATTCTGCAACTGTGTGTGAGCCAGCCGGATCTGGACAACTGACCTCACTCCTCAAGAAAGAAACATTAGCTTGCCCGAGGTGTCCGCACAGACTTGGTACATAGGTATAAGGATCCCATGGCGGCGGCTGCCTACGTGTCCCTGGCTCCCTGGCCGGCACGAACGGAGCATGTCGTGTGCCAGGGACCAGACCCCAGTCTGGAGAAAGCTACGGTGAAAGGTCGATCTATGCGGAAACCTGCCCCTGTTGCACACCCTTCTCATTCTGGCCACAGAAGCTCTTTCGATAGTCTCTCCTGCACAGGGAAGACCTCTGGGAAACTTTCTCACATCCGGCACAGTTTTCTCTGACAATATCTGGAACTAAAGACCCACAGTCAAGTTAAAAATGATATTCTCACTGAAACAATTTATGAGAAGCCCATTACCTCGCAATTTTATATTTGAACACAATTATGTTAATGTTATTAGTACATTACGAATGGTCCTAATATGATTATTGTTTTGTGTGTGTATTACAGGAAATTAATTTAAATGGATTTACATATTTTTTAGATAAAGGGCTCTGCTAACACGGATAAATAAGAAGGCTGACATTACTTTGAAAAAAAATAAACACTGAGAAAGGTTGTGACTTCATTTGTAATACTAACACAGCCATTATTGTGGTTTTTTGTTAATGTAAATATTTTGCAATTTCCAAAATGTTTTTCTTGTTTAAAGGAGCAACCCGAATTAATCTCCCCAGGCCCCGCCGACGTGCTTTTAGCACATTGTGTAGTTGAGGGAGTTGAGAGTCAAGGGAAGGAAACAGCTCATCGCAAATTATGCTCAGAGTCCAGACAGTGCCATATGCAAACTCATATTGCCTAGAACACAACTCCTACACTTAGGTCGACAGGGAATGTAGCTTTTTATGTTAAATCATTTGCAGTTCTAATTAAATAAGGGCGGGCCTCTGAAAACTCTCCTCCTCAGGGTTTCAGTGAAAGGGAACGCTTGTTTCTGCACTGGGCGAGGCAGGTCTCCATCTAACAGTCTGCCTTCAACGTCTGGGCTTGTCCAGAGGATGAGCTCGGTCTTCCTTCCCTTGGGCTGCTTGACGTTCATTGTGCACCTGCCCTGTGTCAGCCTGGGCTATGTCACTCTGCTGCTGGAGACCGAGCAGAAGCATGAAACAAGCTAGGAACATAAGACCGTGTGTGCACTTGGCCAGTGCAAAGAGTATGTGCCTGCTGAAGTCGTTCAAAGGTGACAGGTCACCAGGGATGGTCAGGACAGGCTGCCCAGAGGCAGGATCTGGGCTGTGCCTAGACAGAGATTCCTGGCAAGGAGCCACAGGGCGTCTGAGGTCAGGGGAGCTGCGGGCGCAACAGGCAGAGGCGCAATGTGCGCAGCATATTCAAGGTGAACGTAGAGATTCCGCTGGCTGGAAAATAGGGCGTGACGGTGAGATGGGGACAAATTGCAGATGACCTGTAGGCATATGGTGGGGGAGGGGAGGGTGCTACTGCCGGCTTTTAAACACCTGAAATTGACAAGGGAGAAGCTGCCTCTGCCAAAACCAATCTGGCAGCTGTGTGCAGAAAGAACTGGAGAAGGACAAAACAGGGAGTTAAGAAACAGGTCTTTCGCAAGTATCTAGGCCTAGGGTGATAAATGCCTCAACCACCTAGGAGTGATGGCCCCTGCCCCAGCCCAGGGACATTATCTAATCTGATAAACCGGTAAGCTTTGAATCGCAATTTTATGGTCATATGTACTAGTGATGGATGATTTACTTTTAAACTGAGAGTGCTCTGAGAACCAGTACTCTAACTCACTTGTCTATGTGTCTTCAGCTTGTAGTAAGTAGCAACTTCCCAACAAATGTTTGCTGAATGAATGTATGAATGAATGCGGGTGTATGTGAATGAATGGACTATGAAAAGGGTCTGCGGGAGATGATTCCCTAACTCATAGAGACTCTGATCCTGATAAGCTTACAGGAAGCTGCTGCTTGTGGGTTTGTCCTGGCCCCAGGCAGCTTGGTCACCTGTGCACAGGCCCCAGCGCCCGAGGCTGATGTGACAGGTATTTCGCTAGCACACTTCAGGAACGCACAGGCTTCTCTCTCCCCCAGTGAAGTAGAGGAGGATACTCTTTGGGCCCGCAGGTATTTGTTTTAATAGTCTGAAGACATGTGAGTAAACACAAAATGAAATGAGTATAATATTAATTCCTACCTTCGATGGTAGTTGTGAGGATTAAATGAGTTAATGTATATGAGTTATTTAGAGTAGTCACTGATATATAATAAGCACACAGTGTTAGCTATTGTCATTACTATTAATATTTTTATTATAACAAATTGCCCCCGATTAAACTCTAAATATTTCCATTCTAGGTGTAAGCTAAATAAAAATAATTTCTTAATTTCTTTCAACAGTGCAAACATTCTTACTTTCCCTTGAAACCACAGTTAATTTCCAAGTATCTAGTTGACACGTTGATCACTGAGGTTAAATATTACATCAGGATTTTATTTTAGTGATTTAAAAAAAAGAACACCTAAATTTTTATATTTAGCATTAACCATAATAGAATATTTCTCAATTCTGAATCAAAAATTAGTATCATAATATTTTGACTACTATACATTTCACTTCTGCAAATAATAATTTGATCTATAAATTTAAATGGATATTGGTGTATCTCCAATTATTTAGCATTAAAATCATTCTGTCATCACTTTCTAATTATCTTCTCATAAAAAAATAGTAATAGACCCATTCCTTAAAAGTCATTAGTGTTTAATTAAATTATTAGTTGTGTTCGATTGAAATAATTTAAAGCCATTGTAAAAAGAAATTCTTATCTGTTACTGGTGAATTTTTCTACCTATGC
Source organism: Propithecus coquereli (assembly GCF_000956105.1). Taxonomy (NCBI): domain Eukaryota; kingdom Metazoa; phylum Chordata; class Mammalia; order Primates; family Indriidae; genus Propithecus; species Propithecus coquereli. The sequence continues at coordinate 10,686,078 of NW_012148063.1, forward strand.
TATCGAGATGGCTGGAAACATCAATGACAGAGTTTGCGAGTGGGAAGTGGAAATGTATCCATTCTACTCTATCAGAACAGAGAAAAATGTATAAAACCAGAAACTCAATTTAGAGTTTAAAGATTATAGGCAAATATAATACTAGTAAACAGGATATCTTGTAAAGAGGAAATGAACTGTGGTTTAGGAATTTAATGAAATTTGAGAGGGGTAGTTTTAAGTTAATTTAGAAGTTTACCAACTTACTGATCAGCAAGAGGGTTTATATAAAATTATTTTTTTTCCATGGATCTGAATTTCCTGGCCAGTGTTGTTGGGACAGCAGTGGAACTTTAGGGAGATGAGTGGGACAATTGCGTGGTGGAAGTCGGAGAGGACAGGAAGGAGGTCCACGGGAGCCAAGCTCAAGGGGTGCGGCCTGGGGCCAGAGGTCAGGACAAGAACCAGCATCTCGGATCTGAGAGCATTCTGTAACCTCTACACTCTCACATGTTCATCTAATTTCCTTCTCCTTACTTTTTCCCTGACATTTACTGATCATTTACTCTGTGCAAGGCATAGCTGAGAGTTTTGCGTGTATTACCTGTCAATCTTCAAAACAGCCCCAGGAATTAAGTACTTCTGTGATGCTCATCTTACAGATGAGGAAACAGAAAGCCCAGAGAAGGTCATGACTTGCCCAGGCCTGACAGCCCGGCAGGGCTCGCATCCCAGCCGTTGGACTCCAGAGAGGAGTCCAGACTCGTGCAGTGTACTGTGGCACATCCTGCCTCTCCTGGGAGCTGCAAGGTTTGGGGACAGATCCCTCTCCCTGGCTGTGCCTGTTTTATGAGCATATTCCTCCTTCCTGCCCTAATTCACAATGACACCCTCCCCATACGGCTGAGCTTTAATGTAGAAAATGTCTGGGACATGTAAGGCTGCGTGCCCAGGACCTGGCCAGAGAACCAGGGGTGGGGCATGAAAGTAGAAAGACAGAGGAGGGGCCCAGGGAACTCAATGGCCAGGCCAGGAATGCTTGGAGAGGCAGCAAAGTACTCGGGATAAGTCACTGCAGGGAAACTGCGCTGTGTAGACTAAGCTCTTCCTGGAGAAGACTGGGCCACCTCGGTTGGCAGAACCCTTCAGCCATGAGAACATGGCTTCATCCCTGTGACCACAAATAACTGCCATGTCCCTCCATGAGCTGTCAGCTTCACTCTCAGGACAGTCCCACCAGTGAGAAATTGCAGCCTCTGAGTAGCTGAATGATTTATCTTGGCTCATTTACTGACCACATAACTACTGAATGTACTGAATGCCTACTACGTGCCAAGTACACAGCAGTTGTTTGGTCAAAAAATGAGCCAGCGTATGAGAAGAAATGGTTCCTTGCTTCTAAGTCCTGATTTTTTTAAGTAACGTATTTTTAAGATCATACATATCCAATGGGACCATAATATTTCACACCAGTTCTACCAAAAGCTACATTCGATTAATGAAAAACTTAAATCATCCGCCATTTAAAAGGTACAGTTTGTTCCTTTGAAGTACCCACCATAACTCAAATTTTATTAATGAAATATTACAGAGGACCTGCTTTAAAGGTTCGATTGAAAAGTAATTATTTTTATATATCAATTCTACTTATATGCGCAGATCTTCTAAACTGTTTTAAGATGTTTCGATAGTTTATTTTTAGAACATACATAAACCCCCTGCCATATTTAAACTATTTGCTCTGTGAGTAAAGGCTTGCTGAGCGAGTAAACTGCAACACACTCCCCAATTTCACACTCATGTAATCTGCCTTTCTCTTCCAACTTCTCACTTTCTGATGTTTCACATCTTTTCTTTATCGGAGAGAGAAGGCTAAGTAACATTCAGATCGGTTACTTTTACTCCTGGGTTACTTTTAATTCTGAGAAAAACTTATAAATAACAGATAAGATGTTGATATTTTCAATATGCACCTTTGGAAAATATTGAAATAATTTAAAAGAAATTAAACTTAGCTGAATTATATAAAAATTCAGCTTATTAATTTTAAGTGAATAAAATTTAACAGAAAAGCAAAAGTGAGTTATAGTTTGAAAATATCAAAATATAGTAGGAGGCAATCTAAACAACCTACAGTTTAAAATATCAAAAATGAAAATCTTTTATTTATACAATATAATTTATTACTTTACATTTCTGATACTGTAGTAGAAATATTTACTTTGCTTCTTTCATAAGAAAATACTAAAAGTTCAGTTTGCTGTTCATATTTTTTCTGACAGCTAAATCCTTCCCTCTTTTTTCAATTGTTTTATGGTCCTATCAGTATAACATCAGATTTGCCAATTTCACTCTAAATCTTTCGAGGTCATGGTTTTGCCTACTTTCATGTAATATTCATTTGGGTTTTATTTTTATCCACGCCTCCTTAAAAAGCAGAAAATTAGATTTGGATTGCTGTCATATTTCTCTTTCTTTAAATTTTCAAAACCCCTGGCTCCCTATGGCTTTTTTCTTGTACTTGTATTTCTCCTTTACCACGGAACCTAATATGTGTTTCCAGCCTGGGCAGACAGACCAAAATTATGTGCTTCTGATTTTTTTCTATTTTTGCCATTTAAAAGTTTTCAGACTACATTCAGCTTTCTAAAACAGACATCTCATGTGTCAAATGAATTAAAATATTTACTGATCTTTCCTAGTTCCTAGCAACAGCTAGTTGGAAATTTCAGTTTTTAAAAGATCCCATTGAGAATATCAACCCAAACTTAACTCCTTGAAGTAAACGTAATAAGAAACCTGCAGGATCTCTATGAAAGAAACCATATGAGGAATATATAAAAGATTTGAATAATTGAAGAGACATATCTTCCTGGTTGGAACAATTCATGTAGTGATTGTTGTCATTTTTGCCCATCCAGCACCTGGTAACGGGTGCTTAGTTCTTCTCTGGGAGACAATAGCATCGCCATTAATTCAATTAATTCGAGCAGTGTCTGTAGGGTAGGCCGAGGAGCCCTTCCCATCGCTGGCCAAGAGGCTAACATATGAACCAGGTTAGGCCAGCTGGGCTCCGCTGGGGGCTTGAAGCTTGATGAGGGTCTGAAGGATTGACAGTGTTTGGAGATGGTCCTTCTGGATGGCAGATCCTAGAGACAGTCCCTGGTTCATGCCACCTGTATCCCCCGAGCTTCACAAATTCCTGCCTCCTTTCTGAGACCTGGTTCTTCACTTTTCTCTTTGATTCTGTAAGCTACCTTCTACCTTTCCAATCAGTTCTCTTTATGTTCCCAGTTATCTAAATTTAGTTTCCATTTTTTGTGAGCAAAGAATTCAATGACTACAATTCAGTAAGGTTAAGATGCTCCACCCCGCCAAGTCAAGAAGCCAATGGGAAGATTTTATGGATCTTTTAAAAAGTGATTCAAACATTCATATGATGGAAAAAATGGGGTGAAAATCAAGTATTAAGCAAAGAAAAAAAGAACAGGCATTTGCTCTACTAGATATTAAAATACATTTAAAACAACAGTAACTAAAAACTTATGGTCCCAATAATAGCATAGATAGATCAGTGTAACAGAAATAAATCCAAGAATATATTAAAAGTATTTAACATTTTGTAAAAATTCCAAATCAGTGAGAAAATAAAGAATCATCTCATAAGAGGTGCAAGGTTAACAGGTTAACTCCCTGGGGAAAAAAATTATGAAATGATTGCTAAAATTTAAAAATACTAAGATGACTTAACCAAATAAATGTAAACATGAAGTGAAATCACTTTTTTAAAAGCCCGAATATAATATGGGAAAGTATAATATCAAAGAAAGAAGCCAGAAAAAGAAAAGATAGACTTGATTGCATAAAAATGAAAAAATTACCACAACTAAAAATAAAACACATACGATATGAGAGTGACTACGGGAGACCCTTGAACAATTCAGGGGTTGCGGCACCAACTCCCCTGCACGGCCCAAAATTTGAGTGTAATTTTTGACTCCCCCAAAACTTAACTACTAAAAACCTATTGCTGACCGGAAGCCTAACAAAACCAGTCAATTAACACATAGATAGACTGGTATCTGCTTATATTTTATGTATTCATTACATACTTTTTCCTAATTTTTTCAATATTTTTCTGGGCTACACAGTTTGTGTATTTTTTTCAAAATGTTGCAAATCAACCAAATTTTTTCCATTATACTGAAAAAAACCCTGACATAAGTGGATCCCCTGCAGTTCAAACCTGTGTCGTTCAAGGGTCAACTGTACTTCTCTAAAGTCTTCTCCAAAGAAAATACTATCAAACTTTTGAGTCATAGTTTGATGGGTCTTCCCAATTCATGTTTATAAAGGGATTTGCCTAGATCTTTTATGATTTTATTTTCATATTTAAATTGATTTGGAAATATCCTCTTATAAAGTGTAAGGCATGAATCCAAATCTGTTTTCCAGAAGGCTGCTCAGTTGTCATCGTTTATTAGATAACCCACATTTTAACTATTGATTTGAGGTGACATCTTTATATAGATTATTAAATTTATGTATGTATATGTTCCTATACATTTTAATATCTGGTAATTCTTATCCACCCCACACACCAATTGCTTATCTTTTTAAGAATGTTTCTAGCAATTGTTGCTTGTGTAGTGTAACAGGAAATTTGGGATCATATGGCTAGTTAAAATTTTAAAAACTTATTGGCATTTCTATTGGAATCTCTCTAAATTTAAAAATTAAGTAGAATTGACATCTTTCTGATGTTCAGTTTTTGGAATCCCAGAACATGCTATATCTTTCCATTTGTTCTTCTCTTATGGGTCCTTTAGTTGTGTTTTAAAGTTTCCTTCATATGGGTCGTGTAAAACTATTGAAGTCTGTATATTCATTTTCAACTCCACTTACTGAATCCTTTTGCTTATTCAGTTAATTCTCAGGTTTTCCAGGTGTAAAATATAAATCCTCTAAAAAGTGGTTATATTGCCTCCTCTTTTCCAATTTTTTACCTCAAATCTTTTTGTGTATAATGGCATTGACCATTATCTATAGTATAATGTTAAATATTGACTATGATGTTGGTGACAGTGGAACTTTAGTGGAAATACTTGTGGTATATCTCCATTAAGCATGGTGCTGGCTTTTGGACCAAGTTAAAATATGTATTTTGACTTATTAAGGAAGTATTTCACTCATTGTGTTCTGTTTTTATCAATAATGGCTGTGAATATTGTCCAGTGCTTTATAAACATCTGTGGATATGGTCATAATATTTTAGTTATTTGTTTATTGAAACAGAATCTCCATCTGTTGCCCTGGGTAGAGTGCAGTGGTGTCATCCTAGCTCACAGCAACCTCAAACTCCTGGGCTCAAGTGATCCTCCTGCCTCAGCCTCCCGAGTAGCTGAAACTACAGGCACATGCCACGACGCCAGGCTAATTTTTCCTTTTTTTCAGTAGAGACTAATTTTTCTATTTTTAATAGAGACGGAGTCTCACTCTTGCTCAGACTGCTCTGGAACTCCTGAGCTCAAGCGTCCTCCCGCCTTGGCCTCCCAGAGTGCTAGGATTATAGGCATGAGCCACCAAGCCCAGCTTCGGTCATACTATTTTTTACTTATATCCTTAATATTTGCTGTTCCCAACCCCCAGGCGTGGACTGATACCAGTCAGTCACCTGTGAGGAAACCGGGCTGCACAGCAGGAGGTGAGCGAGTTTATAGCCACTGGCCATCACTCGAATCACCGCATAAGCTCCGCCTCCTGTCAGATGAGAGGCGACATTAGATTCTCATAGGAGTGAGAACCCTACTGTAAACTGAGCATGCGAGGGGTCTAGGTTGTGAACTTCTTATGAGAAAATGCCTGATGGTCTGAGGTGGAGCTGAGGCGGTGATGCTAGCACTGGGGAGTGGCTGCAAATATAGATTATCATTAGCAGAGAGGTTTGACTGCACCATAAATGTAATGCGCTTGAATCATCCGGAAATCAACCCCTCTCTATGCCCCTGCTGTCTTCCATGACACTGGTCCCTGGTGCCAAAAAGGTTGGGGACCACTGCTTAATATGATAAATTTTATTTAGAATTCATAAAATTGAATCATCCTTACATTTCTGAAATAAACTGAAGTTTGGTAACGATGCATCATTCCTTTATAATGCTACCGAACTTAGTTTGCTAATATTTTATTTAAGGGTACTTCAATATTCAGAAGTGATATTGGTCTGTTGCTTACTTTCTCTATAATTTTTGTGTTTTGGTATCAATGTTATACTTCCCCCAGAGATTTTTTTTTTTTTTTCCATTTTTCACCCGAAGCTCTGGAAAAGGCACTGTATTTGTGGAATCGTCATGTCTTGGACCTGTGATTTTTTTTCTTTTTGATTAGTGGAGAGCAGTTTTTTGATAGCCTTCTATATTTCTCCCATAGAAATAAGTCTTTTAGATTTTCTCTATCTTCTGGGGTCAGTTTTGACAAATTACATTTTCCTAGAAATTTTTTCAATTCATCCAAATTTCAAATTTATGTACACAGAGTTGGACAAACTAATGTTCTGTGTTTCTTCGAATTCACTTCATTTTCTGTTACATTCTCTTTCCCTTTAATATTTCTTATTTGTATATTCTTTATTTTTTCTTGAGTAGACGAATCAACTTCTTCATTGATTGGCTTATATATTTTGTTGTTTTTTTTTTCCTTTCAAAAGCCATCTGTTGGATTCATTTTGTACTTCTGCTGTTTGGGTTTTCTAATTAATTTCATCTTTTACTTTTAAATATTTCTTCTGATTTAATTCCATTCATTTTGTTGCTCTTTTCCTTAACTTTTTGAGTTAGTTTAATCCTTTATCAATTCTTTATTTTAATTAGATAAAGATTTAAGGTAATGCATTTTTCTCTGAGCATTTTAGTGGTGTCTCATAGCTTCTGATATACGGTATTTTTTCTATTTATTTTGTAATTTTTTTATTTCCTCTTTGACCTGAAAGTTGTTTAAATAAAACCAAGATACTTGGTATTTACCTTTGCTCTGTTAAATATACTTATTTTTTTCCAGTATTTGAAATAGTTGCTTAAAATGCTATTCTTTAATCCCCAACTATCGCACGTGATGCAATCAGCAGATTAACTCCACTTCCCATCTTCTTCCCCCCTCCCCCCCCTTTTTTTTTGTTAGTTGCATCATTTCTACATTGAGAGAGCATTTAATATTTACATTGTTTTGCCACCCTAATCTCCACGTTGTTTTAGTCTTAGTTCTTCAGTGAAATACATTCAATACCGAGCACTGATCATTTTTGTCCTCTCTGGGTTTCCTGAGAATTGTCCTCTAGTCATTTTCTCATAAAGCGGAGAAACGATATTCCCCAAATGTCACATTTTTTCAAAACTGTTTGCCTTTAGACATTTTATTTGAAGAAGAGTCTTACTAGATCTAAAATCTCTGACATATTTTATTTCCTTTAGTTTATATAGGTATTTCTTTTGTCTTCTGACCTTGAAGGCAGCTGTGGAGAATTCTGTGACCAACAGAAGTTTTTCCCCTTTTAAGTCACTTGCTCTTTTTATCTGGCTGCTCAATTATTTTTCTTTATATTTAAAACTTAGTAACATAGGATATGTCTTGGCAAGATAACACAAAGGGTCAGATTCTCAAATCAGGCTCCCAAGAATCAGAGATCTGCCTCTTTATTAATAATTCAAAGGATAGAGATAACTGCAAGACACCGGGAGAGCATGAAGTCAAATGGGGTAGCTCCTGAGTCCTTCTTTGCTGCACTGCAATGCACTCTGTTTCCGACTGGACAAGCGAGGTCTCTAGGTTGCGTGCAGAGGGTATTGCTTTCCATCCCAAAACAGCACACCGTATAGTCCAATAACTGGCATTTTCCTCCAATACATGTGTCCTAGATTTGATATGGCCATTCCTTTCTCCTGTCCTTCCTTTCTCTCCAGTCATCCCCAGGATAGAGAGGATGGGGTACAGACCAGCTTCTAACCCTTTCATTCCTGCCTGGTGTTGATCATGCTGGTCGGTCAGTTTTCCCTGACCCACCGTATGCTCTTCCAATACGTCACTTGCTCTGGTCTGAATGTTTGTGTCCCTCCAAAATTTGTATGTTGAAACCTAATCTCCAATACAAAGCTTTAAGAAGTGGCACCTTTGGGAAGTGATTAGGTCGTGAGGGCTCTGACTTCATGAGGGGGATTAGTGCCTTATAAAAGAGGTTGAGGGAGGTCCTTTTGCTCTTCCGCCATATGAGGATACATAGAAGGCACCACGTGAGGAACAAACCCTCACCAGACACCGAATCTGCTGGTGCCTTGTCCTGGACTTCCCAGCCTCCAGAACTGTGAGCAATACATTCCTGTTGTTTACAAATGACCCAGTCTAAGGTACTTCAAACTGACTAAAAAATCAGTTCAAATCTTCTTTTATTGCAAGAACAATTTTTTAAATTAAATCTTTTAATATTTGTTCTGTTCCAGTGTATTTTCCTCTTCAGTAACTCCAATCATGCATGTCTTCTCTATCTCTCATTTTATCTTCAATCATTTTAAACTCCCTATTTCAATTTGATTTTGCTTGATTTTTATAATTTCTATTACCTGTGTCTTTACTGAGTTTTTCACAGCACTGTTATTCTTTTGCTCCTTTCAATTTGATCTTCATTTCTATGATTTTTTTCTTTTACTTCTTTCCTGAGTTCTTTCAACTGACTTTTCATTTCCTCCAGTTGTCTTGCTGTCTGTTCCCTGAGATCTTTCTTCAGCGTTGATTTCTTCATTCAGTTTATTTGTTTGTATTAATTAAGTTTTAATACTCGATCGGAGGTTTCATCATTCTTGGCAATTCATCTTGGTGAGTATGTGTGAATATCCTTTCTCTAATAAGTTTCACCACTCCTTCCCATATTTTCTTTTATAATATCAAGATGCTGCCTTTTATTTCAAATTCTTCACTCTCAAAAGAGTTGGATTTTCCAGTTAAATGAAAGAGCTTCCTTGAGAGAAGAGTGTCCACTCCACAAAGAAAGATTATTCTTGTTTTACTGAATTATCTAGTAAGAATTATTTTCTCTGCTTTCCAAAACCAAATCAGTCTGGGAGGTACATCTACCCTCGGCCTGCACTGCTCACCTTTGCCTCAGGGTCCGTTGCTCTGTCATGAGATTTGTCCTTTGCACCTGAAGTTCCTGAGTGACCTCCTCACCTCCTTGAAGTGGGGATTGAGCATCCTCTGAGGTCTGCCCCCGCAGGGCCAGGTGGCCCTTCATCACCATTTCCATTCTGCATCGTTTCTGTGCAATCTCCACCCTGTCCTCTCCTCATCTGTCAGCTCTTGTTGTGTGCGTGGGATGAAAGTTTCTCACATTAGGGGCTGAGCCTGTCACCTCCAGAAACTGTATTTCTGCTGCCATTTCCTGAGGTCTGCTTCCTTCATGCCATCCTCCTCTTTACTCCCACATTGGCCTCCACAGCCTGCTCCCAGTCATGGCTCTTCAGCTGGCCTCACCCATTTCAGCTAACAGTTTTTGAGTTCGCGCTGATTTCTCTGCACCGTGAGCTGAGGGGGTCATACTATGCGCTCCCCATGCTACACAGAGCCAGGCAGTGTGACGAGCAAAGGGGAATATTAAATGCATGCTAGCCTCAAGAAGCCTTCACTCCAAAGAAGATACCATCTACCACATGTTTTCTTAGTCAACTCTTACTGCCATAACAAAATACCATAGGTGGATGGCTGAAACAGCAGAAATTTATGATCTCACAGTCATGGAGATTGGAAGTCCAAGATCAAGGTTCCAGCCAATTCAGTATCTGGTGAGGGCTCTTTTGCCAGCTTGCAGATGGCTACCTTCTTGCTATGTCCTTACGTGGCCTTTCCATGTGCACAGGGAAAGAGAGAGCGTGAGCCCTCTAGTGTCTCCTTATAAGGACACTAGTCCTATTAGATCAAGGCCCCACCCATATGACCTCATCTAGCCCCAATTACTTCCTTAGAGGTCCCATCTCTAAATACAGCCACACTGGGGGTTAGGACTTCAACATGTAAATTTTGGGGAACACAAACATTGCTTCATAACACATGTATAACCACAACTTATGACAGGAAATGATGTCATCAGAAGTACCGTTAAAATTATCAAGGAGGGAATGGAAGAGAAGACATTTCTTCCAGCCAGAAAATCATGAAAATGGTATCATTTGAACTGAGATGAGAAAGATGGGTAGGCTTTGTACCTGTGGAGATGAGTAGGATGTTCCAGGGGCAGAAACCAGTGCAAGCAAATGTGAGCAAACACCAGGCCTGGACAAGTAACAAGCCTGGGCCCATCTGACTCTGGAGTTGGGGGGGTAGTCAGGAGGCTCCCAGGGAAAACAGCCTCAGGAGTGAGTAACACCTGGTTGTTACCGTCAAGGATGTCTTTGAAGTCCAATGGAAAGACCTGAGACTTTGCCCCAACACAGCTGGGGAAGTGTCTGTATGGGATGGGGTGCAGTGGCAGCAGTTGGCATGTTTAGAGTTGTGCCTTTAAGAGTGTAAACTTGCAACATGATGTAAAATAGATTGTAAGGTAAGGGAAGATCAAAACACTGTAGCACCAGTGCTACAAAATAACAATAGCTGAAAATCGCGAATTGTTTTCCTGTGCGAAGTCTAAATAGTGTAAGCTTAATTTCGTTTAATTTCAGAAGTAGAAATCCATAGCAAGCTCTCTAGTAAATTAACCTTCAAATTTATCATTTTGAAGATAAAATTTAAACAGCTTATATTTAATAATTACCAATTGTAAGCAAAATATAGCATTTGTAGAATAGTGGTATATAATTGAAATGCACTGAATATCAGTCAGGTTACATCAAGTTAACCTTCTGATCTAGTTATTTAACAGCTTAGGAAAAGAAATGAGGCCTATACAATTTTAGCATACATTTCAAATTCAATCAACTTTAACCAGTATATTGACAGCATTTTTTCCTTTCTTATTAAAATAAAATCTCTTAAATATTCAAGATAAAATCAGATGAATATCATGTCCGCAAAAAGCAGATTAAGTTTTTTAAGAATGTTTAAAATATTGTAGATCACATCATTAGGAATAGAAGTATTAATTTGAATATTCTGGAATTTTTTTTCCTTAAAAAAATTCTTGAGTCGCTTAAAAAAAGAGTGAAATGTTCTTTTCTTCACTGAATAAAGCATTTGGGTAATATTAAAACATTCAAACCAAGACATCATGTCTGCAAAAAGCAGATTAAGTTTTTTAAGAATGTTTAAAATATTGTAGATCACATCATTAGTAAAAGAAGTATTAATCTGAATATTCTGGAATTTTTTTTCCTTAAAAAAATTCTTGAGTCACTTAAAAAAAGAGTGAAATGTTCTTTTCTTCACTGAATAAAGCATTTGGGTAATATTAAAACATTCAAACCAAGACATCATAGAAGAAAAATTCCATCATGGTAACACTAATTTTAAGTCAAAGATGAGTTGATACACATATTATACTAATCTTAATAAAGACACAGACTCAAGAAAAAGAAATATTATCACCCCTCCAAGTAATCATCAGGTCAAATTTGTCCTTTTAGAGCCAAAAAGTGAAAATCAAAACAAAGTCCTTGGTCAAGAAGTCTTGACTCAAAGGTTATGTCCTGTGTCTCCAAATTACCCTCTATAAAAATATTTTTTCCTCTTATCTTTTTATAGAAAGAAATTCATTTTAATAGTTTCAGATTTAGCTATGAGAAGAGTCAGACTATCCAGTCGTATGCTTTTCTTCACTTCCTTTTAGAAATAAAAAGCAGTTGGAAGCAGCAGTTTCTTTCTGCAAACATATGGTGCCAAATTGCTCACACATCAAGCCCTTCTACAAGAATGGTCTTGCATCCATTGCTACAATGGCCTGGCACTGGTGCCAATTTTGTGTAAACATGTTTATATTTTGGTGATTATTGTCAAAAAAAAAAAAAAGCAGCTCTTACCATGCTGAAGTAAAATGAATTGTGGAATGTTTATCTCTACTCCAAAGAATTGTAGGATTATAAAACTGTAAATGATCTGGGAGATTATCTTGTCCCTCTCTCCATCTTACATAAAAGCAAGCCAAGGTTCAGGGAGGTTGCAGCCAGCCTGATGGGCTGGACTCGGTCCCAGACTGTCAGCTTCTTTAGACAGGAGTCATCTTCTCCATTCCAGCCTGTTTGTCACCGCCCTGCGTCCCCACAAAGTTCATAGGTGTGCGTTTCTTCTACGCACAGTGGTCTGGCAGAGAGAGCCCCACATTAGGAACCAGGAGATGTGAGTAGCAATTAGAAAACTGCTCATTGAAGTTCTTAGCATATTTAACAGACTAATCCCATCTTATTTTAGATATTCTAAAACCTGAAACAAAAACAGTATTGTAACATAGATGACATCATATAATTGAGCTCCCCATGTGTAGAGCCACCTGCCTCCCCTGGATGCCTCACAGGGACTTGGCCTTAACATATCCAAAGGGCAAATTCATGCTCTTCTCTCTGCCTCAAAGCTCTGTATCCCTCCGTGTTCCATATCAGAGCTAACGCTGTTGCTTCCGTCCATTTGCGGGAGCTAGGAATCCAAACATCCCCCTCTCTCACTCAATCAAATTCAACATCATCAAGCTCTAGCTATCTTTTTTTATTTTCCAAAATACGTCATTTCTCTATTGCTTTAGTCCAAGCCACCACCATCACTTTGCCCTTGGTGTGCAGTACCATCGACCTTTCCCACCATCAAATATTGTCCAAACAGTAGCCATGACTCAAAGTTAATCATGCCACTTGTCCATTTGAAACCTCCTTGGCTTCCTATTTACTCTTAGAATAAAGGTGATGACCCTTCCATGGCCCTCAGGGCACATCACCTGACTCCTACCTACGCTCCAGCCTCACCTCAAACATCCCTCTCCCGGACCCTCCCCTCCAGCTCTACTGGACTCATCTAAGTTCTGAACAGATCTCTCTCCCGCCTCAGGGCCTTTGCTCAAACCGTCCTCTTTGCTTGGACTCTTCATGCCACCTCTTTGCCCCTTCTGTCCTCCGTCAGTCATCCCCAGAGAATCCCAATGCAGGCAGCCCCCACCCTGCAGCCAGGCCAGGGCTCCTGGGTCCTTTGCTCCCACAGCGCAGTAGCTCTAATTATTTATTTAATGTCCCTCTTCCCTGCTAGACTGACCCTCTATGAGGTCAGGGACCAGATCTTTCCTGTGGAGCTATATCCTCAGCTCCTAGCACAATCCTGACACCAAACAGGAGAGCATATCTTTAATCTCTGCTGCATGTCATGGTGGGAGAAGCCAAAGTCGCCATATAGATGTTTGCTGGTGGAACAATCTGGAAGATGGCCCAGCCCAGAGAGCTGCAGCAGAAACAAAGTCCAAGGAGAGAATGCCCCAACCACCATGGGGAAGGAACGACCACCACAGCTCCTGCACGGCGGGAGCGGCACAGAGGCCTGCCAGAATGAGGAGTGGCGGTGTCACCGACTCATGGGCCTACGCGTCATGATGAAGCATACACTGTGTAGCTATAAATTTGTCGCAGGTAGATGACAGCACCCAGCAAAGGGCACTGCCCATGGTGGGAGCACCCCCCGCCTCGCTGGTTTGATTTGATTATAGACGGGGAAGCGAGCCCGCTATCAACCAGGCTGCTGGAAGGACCGATGACTCAGCCCTGCTCCCTTCGTGCCAGGGCTGTTTTACATGGTTCTGTCATGTAAATCACTTTTAAAAATTATTCTTCCATCTATAAAATTATGCATCTTTTGGAACATGATCTATCTTTATGCAAGTGGAGGGGTGAATGGAATATTTTATCAGAATAACTATTTACTGACAATTCATGCTATTTTATAGGCCATGTCTTTTGGAATAGGTGGGAGTTCATTATTCAGTGCTTTATAAAGTCATCCAGACTGAATGATGAACTCACAGCTGTTACAATTGGTATGGATGATAAAACTGTATGAATTGTCCATAAATATTTATTGTCAGGAAATATCAGTATGTATTGCTGTTTTTAGGAAAATAATGCGTATTTTATTATTGATACATAAAGCAGGACATTTATGTTTACTACACATAATAACATAGATGGTAATAAAACAATATTCTCTGAGAATATCAGAGAGGCAGAAACAAAGGTGAAATTTTGGGTTCTAACGCTGGTTTTACAAAAAAGCCTATACTACTAATACAAACCCCTTTTAAAGTACTAAAAATCTTAGTCAAGAATTGGCAATTAAGTTTCAGAATCAGTAATATGATTATAATTTCTGCCATAGAAAATGGCTTATCGTCAAAGACTGTCTCCTCATATCCGTGCTAAATTCAACAACGCCTAGTTCTTACTGTGAACCTCAGTCATCCGTAATGAAACATGCTCCTTACTGAATTCCATAGCATCCCTCCTCTCCCGAAAAAAGCTCTTTTCAGGGGAAACTCTCCACAACAGGTTAACTTAAAAAATACATACACATGTATATGTGATGTGTCAGTCTATAGAAGTTTGTGTGCATATGTGTGCATTTGTGCGTATGTGTTTGTGCGTGTGTATGCATGTGTACATGCATGTGTGCCTGTATGTGCGCATTGTGTATGTTGGTGTATTTGTGTATAGATATGTATGTGAATGTGTGTGTTTGTAAATGTATATGTATGTAAATGTGTACATGTGTATGTATGCTTGCGTATGTATATATATGTATATCTGTGTGTATATGTATATTGCCTTAAAGACCATCTGATTATTTTTCCCAAGAAGCAGACAGAACATAAATAGATTGTATCTAACTTTTAAAAAGTCTTTGTGTGGGTCATGCGTGGTGGCTCACACCTATAATCCTAGCACTCTGGAAGGCCCGGGCAGGAGGATTGCTTGAGGCCAGGAGTTCGAGACCAGCCTGAGCAAAAGCACACCCGGTCTCTACAAAAAATAAAAAAATTAGTTGAGTGTGGTGGCTCATGACTGTAGTCCCGTCCCAGCTACTTGAGAGGCTGAGGCAGGAGGAACATTTGAGCCCAGGAGTTGGAGGTTGCAGTGAGCCACGATGAGGCCACTGCACTCTAAACTGTGCCACAGAACGAGACTCTGTCTCAAAAAAAAAAAAAAAAAGTCATTGTGTTTATTGGTTGCTGACACTGTCAGGATGAAAGTGCTTTTTCAGGGCAATATATGCTGCAAAATCAAGAGCCCTAAAGAGAGAAATCAGAGGCATATGTCAGGTTCACATTTGCTTTTGGTGTTGCTTATAGGACAAAAAAGACACTTTTCTCTTCACAAAGTCTAAACAACATTTTAAAGACCTGGTCCCCACTGCTTACAAAAGGGAAAGGGACCCCCGCCCCAGCAAGCAAAGCCGGGCCAGTTTCCCCAGCCCCTAAGCCGGGGGAGCCTCAGCCTTCCCTGGCGTGGCCTTCACCCCACGCGCTTGCCCCTGGCTGGCGAGGCAGCTACCTCCTCAGCACACAGGGTCTGTATCACACCTGAACCAGCTCTGGGGACCGCTTCAAACTCCTACATTTCTTACCTATTTCTTTTAAATTCTGACTTTCTCTTATAAAATCACCCCAGGTGAACACCCCAAGCCCTAACAATTGACATAGGTGTTCTTTTGACACTTGAAATGCAAGTGTTTGAGCAAAGAACACTAGAAACAGAACAGTAGCCGTTCTCTCTCTGAGTATGTGACATTATTTTTCATTCATTTAACATAGAAAAATAACTGAACGGGGAACCCAGGAACACACTTTGCTGTTAGTGTGGCATGTCCAGCTTGGAAACTCTAGTGCAGTGTGCACAGACTGGCGGCCTTGGCGAAGTACGTATGGCAGGAGGTTGTTAAAGATTTTCAGAATGAAGACACCATAGGAGAAACTGTCTCTTTTGCTTTGCTCTTTTCTTAAAAATTACGGAATGATTTTGAGAGACTAGGACTCTAGGTTCTTTCTTTTCTCTTTTCCCCACAGAATTTAGACAGTATTCAGATAACATTTTTTCTATATCATCTTTTTAGTTTGTTTTTCAAAAAAGACACTTATCTTGTGATAATGGCTAGTCATGGAATCTACTGAGACTCTCAGGTTTTTTTCTTAATTGCAGTTTCATCTCAGACACTTGACATTCCAAGCACTGATAGTGTTTGAAGTGGAGCTGTCATCTGATTCACCTTTACAATTATCTTGAGCTTTCAGTCACAAGACTTTTAAGCTCGGCAGGGGTGAAGAAGTGCCCTCCTGCGCTGCTGCTCTGTGTGCCTGGCATTCTGTAACTGGGCCGTCGGGGCGGCAAGAGCCAAGCAGACCCGCACCCAGGTGTGGCTCTGACCCTGCGCAGCTCCGTGATTTTGGACTAATCCTTGACAGCTTCTCGGCCTCAGTTTCTGCATCTGTAAAATGAAGAGAATAAGTTCCGTCGTGCAGGATTGTTAAAAGAATTAGATTCAGTGTGTGCAAAGGGCACCCCCAAAGCAAGCACTCCATAACCCAACAGCTGTTATTAACATTACCGTACATTTGAAATCCTAAATGGATACGAGAGTTTAGCTACTGTCGTAACTTTGAGTGGGAACTCATAAAACTACAAACTCCACGTTGCCAGATTTATAATGCTAAATCATTTCATGCAGCACTTACACCTGAAATGTGAGCATAAAATTAGTGCTTGATTATCTAAGAAAAATAGTACATAGAGACCTTTTTATCACAAAATACCTACTCCTCTGTACCACCAAACGCTTTTGAATGGCTTTTACTAGTTGCCTTCCTGGAATGTACAGGGAACATAAATTAGTTTTATGTAATATCTAAAATAACTAAAATTTGGTGGGTATGTACGTAGCAAAAAGTCATCAAGTGCATTCTAGAGAGAAATGCAAGTGGATTTAGGATTAAGTGTTCTTTAGGAGCAACTTAGACACTCCCTTTGTTTGTGCAATTAGCCGTGAATTGCTGTAGTGAAGATCAGAAGGCCACATCCAGTAGAGTTGAAACCAAGTGATGAAGCCCCCAGCAGAGGGGACAGGCAACAAGGTCAGCCAGGTGCCACTGGGAAGTTGGAAGGTGGCATGCGGATGGGAAGCTGGACATGGTTACTGGAAATCGTACCAACAAATTTGGAAATCTGTGCACGGACATCCACCTGCCCCCAGCTGCCCCCTCGCCAGTCCCCTGAGAGCAGGGGCTGAGTTCTGGTTCTGCCCTGGGCCGGTTGAACACCACACTGGATCCCAGGTGTCAGGAGCGTGCTGTTGTCCGGAGTATTTGCTTTGATTCATTGTTTGTTGGTTGGTTTTAATTTAGTGACTTTACTGATTTGGCATTAGATGCTTTGGAAACTAATCAGTTAAAAAGATGTCTTTATGCAATTCCTTTTCCTAAATAGTTCCAAAGCTCTTTACTTAAGGACATTATAGATTATAAGAGTAATTATATTTCTCATATTAATCTTGGGTCGGTTTTTCTTTTGTAAATATTTTTTAATTGTTTCACTGACTCCCTCAATATTTCTTTTCATGTATTTTAAAATTTTTAAATACTTAAAGATTACATTTGAAATAGAATTAAATGAAAGTTAAGGAAGCCTTATAATTAATCCAGTTCTGCAATGTCATTCTATTAAGCAGCTCCGGTCTAAATACCAACAACAGCAGTCATAACATGTCCGGGGGCAAATCCTCAATGCTGCGTGACGTTGTCCTACCTAACCCTACACTAGTCCCAGGACGCAGTTGCTGTGAGCTCCATTTTACCTGTGAGGAGATGTAGGCCGCCAGAGTTCAGGGACTTGCATGTCAAGTTCAGCTGGTGAGTCAGGACCGCCGAGCAGCGGGATGGAGCTGGGGTGGCCCTGAGGGCCAGAGCTCGGGCCCAGCCTTTACCCTGTTGCCCTCGGTCCTCTCCAGGGTGCTCAGTACCACAGGTCCTGGCTAACTGCAAACTCTGAATTCACAGACTCTCACACGCACGCCCGCACACACAGAGCTATCGCCGACTGCCTTTCTTAATGGGATTAGATCATGTTCATAACCTATTTTGTGAAAGAGAATTTTCCAAGGGACCAAAAATGTTTTTCAGGACCCAAACCTAAAAGCTACTGTTGCCCCTTTGGCCTGGGAAGAATGCAATGGACTGAGCCAGTAGCGAGAAGCAGCCCCAGAGCTCGGAGTGGCTGGCCGTGGGGAGGGATGAGAGCCCCCACCCCAAGCCTGCCTCAGCTTACCCATTCAAACTGGGGCAAACCACTTCACTTCTCTAAGGCTCCATCACCTAAACTCTAAGTAAGGATGCTAATCATAGCACCTGCCTCACAGTTTTGTTACTAAGATTAGATGAAACAATATGTTTAAGCACAGTTCAGCACCTGGCAATAGAAAACACTCAACAGATGCTGGCCCTGTTACTATTATTGTGTCATGACTCAATGAGAGGGCACTTCACACAGTGCCTTCCATGCCACGGTCATTTATAAATGTCATTGAATTAAATGAGGTCAGATATGCATGAGCTTAACATGATGTCCGAGGTCAGGGAGAAGATGGGGCTCTGACAGGTGGGGCTGCATCTGTAGGGCCTCCTCTCTGCCTCCCACCTGCCTCTTTGGTCCTCTCCTTTCCTGATCGAGGACTCCTAAGCAAACAGTTTCTCCTGCTCCTACTCCTCCTGACTTTCTTTCTGGGAGGCATTGACCCAACCATTGACTCAAATCCTTATGTTCCTGGCTGCCCAGCAGCTCCTCCTTGGTCTTGATTTCCAGGTTTCTGCCCCAACTCCAGGTGACCCCTCTGCTTGCCACGTTAGACCTACGCTGCACCCTGCCTCCCGCTGATCCAGACACATGGGTGCAACAGGGGGCTAGACCCTCTTTCCTTATGCAGCCACGCTACCCTCTTGACATCCACTTTTCCAACAAACCTTTCTTGAACACCCACTGAATTAAGATGTACACCATGGGGGATTCCTGTAAATGAGATATTTTCACAATAACTATAAATGAGATATTTTCACAAAACTTGGTAATAAGGGCCTCCAGAGAAGCACAAACATTGCATAAAAGCTTAAAAAAAAGAAAAATTCTTCTGACTTGGGTGATCAGGAGAGGCTTCATAGAAAAAGTGAGCATCACAAATTTTAATAAGCAGAGGTGGGGAAGGAAATCCAGCAGGAAGGAAGGAATGGCATAAGGAAAGATGAGGAGGTGGAGAGTCCCTGACTCCTGTCTGGAGCTCGCAACTGTGATTTAACTGGAGGCTAATGTTCCCGTGAGGGAGGATTAGAGGATAAGAGCTGGCTTGAAGGCCATCATGAAGGCCTTAACGCCTGGCCAAGGAAGCTGAAATGTATCCAACAGATGACGGTAAATTTCTGTTGTCCCCAGTGGACAAATGCAACACAAGCTGAGTTAATGAAGGTTTAATTAGGCAGTTGTAAAGGATGAATTTGAAAGGATAGAAGGTCAGAAGGCAGGAGAACAGTGGAGAGGTAATTGCAACAGTAAGGCAAATTCGCAGACCAATGGTAAGGGACTAAGTGTGGTGGTGGCAACAGAAATGGAACGGTAGACCCCCCGTGACAACTGAGGGGTGGGAGCATAGGACTGGCCTGAGCCAGTTCTTCTTACACTTCCACAAGTGGCAAGACCAATCTCTTTTGGTAGCAGAATCCAGTGTCTAACATTTTTCACAGAACAACATTTCACTAAAATAAAGCACAATCAATTCAGAATGAAGGAGGAAATGTTATAGGAAACCATCACTGGGCCAATGTTTATTTTAAACAGTATATAATTCAAAACCACTTAAACTCCCTAATTGGCTAACCTTAATATTCTTTAATAATATTGATTAATCTAAACCAGATTAATTCAAAGTTATATTTTTTCTTAATTCCTTTAAAAAGATTATTCTCCACTCCTTGTGAGTTACTATTATAGAAGATGGATGTTGCCTTCTGATCATTGAGCATGCAATCTCACAACCTTGCAAGGATGTTTTTCAAACGTAGAAACAGATAAAGATTGATCCTGAATGTAAAATCAAACGTAGTGCTAATATTTGGACATCTTCCCAGTGTATCTAGGGATTATTTAAATCACCAGAAAAGATTTTCCATGACTTTCCTTTATTCTTAATATGAAAGGTTTAGCAGCAAATAAAGTTTCTAGAAAATCCGATGAGCCATCTTGTTCTTTGGAGATTTCAATGACACTCAGGTCATAAACAACAATCAATAATGAACTATTGATTTCAGCCCTAATGATTGAACAGAAGTGCCTTAAATCCTTCCTGCCAGGGATTGCAACATTGCAGGCACATACATGTCCGTGTGTGTGCACACGCATGCAAGCACACACCAGGGCAAGTGAGTGTGTAGGCACCAAAGTTACCTCTGTGGTTTGGAACATCCAGAGGCCCAGAGCCAATCCTCATCTCCATCCTGATAAAAGGGATTTGCAAAGTGCAAAAATCAAAACCCGACCTGGAACTAAGCCTGTTGTGCTTATTTCTGAGCGAGCCAAGGCAGTGGTCTGACCAAGACAGTGTGGTGGTGGCAGGCAGGTTGCTGTGTAGTTGATGATTATATTATGAATTGTGGATACACAGTTTTTGGAAATTTCAGCTATTACCTACCCACAGTCCATGAGATGAAAAAGATTTGTAACTAAAATGTATAACTTCCACATAAAGAACTGAGGGATTAAGATGATATGTAACAACAAAAAATACATAATGATAGTCCACGTTACCATTAGAGAAAGTTAACATAAATACTCAAAATAGTACATGTTAAAGTAAGATATGTAAAGAATATAGGCTTATAGTGTTGTGAAATTTTTTAATGGAGTTTTAATCCTTTTTAAAAACTAAATAAAAATCCAAAAAGTCACATATTTTTTCAACACAAATATAAGAGAGATAACTGAAAAGAAAACAATAATACTAACCACACGTTGATATATTCTTATAAAGTCAAGTATAGCAATATCTTCTAGTACTTTCCAATTTTCCAGTTCCAACATAGATTTTACTTTTGCCAAGATACTCTCTAGCCTGATACCTCCAATAGCAATTACAGAATATGACCCAATTATTTCTTTAAGAAAAAAAGAATTAACTTTTCTTAGGTTAGGAAACAGAAGATATTTTAATGAAAATGATCTAAAACAAAAAATGCAATTGTAGTAAAATAGATGAGGAAATTGTACTTCCTTGTATTAAAATATTTTTCATAAAACATTAAAAATATATTAATGAGAATTTAATCTCATATAAGAAAGTTAATCTGCTATAATATTGCTTTATGTATGTGTATGAAATTGCACAGGAGTAAAACAAATTATGTCATCATATTATTATTTTGTATCCCCTATGGAAATATTTTTATAAAACCATTTAAAAAGCATATTACAGGGGAAAAATCTGAGACTTAGTAAGGATGGTATCTGTAAACAAATGATTTTCAAGGAGAAGCAAGGATAATTACTAAAGACAAAATTTACGTTTAAAATTTAGTCAATAAAAGTCAAGTTGTCAATGTGTCAGTTTTCCCAAAATGTAAAATGGCAGCTCAAGGAAAAGAGAACCATTGCAGAAAATGTGAAAGGAAACAAATATTTTTAAGGATCATATATAAACTTTTTATTTCCTTTTACAGTAAATTTTCTGACAACCATATCTATCCTTGCATTTAAATTCTACCAATCACAGTGACTCAAAATGATAATTTGTAATTATAATTATTAAGTAATTATTTTAATTGATGATTTAAAGTTATAGATAAATAGATGATAGGTATAAACAGATAGGGATAGAAACATTTTAGGATTAGAAGGAAAACAGTTTTCATTTAGTTAAATAATAATATATCCATTGTAAAGAAATGTTTTTTAATGGTATTTTTTATTTCATCTGTTTTCATATATATCAAAACTGAATTTCTCAGTCAAAACATCCATAAGACATTTAGTTATTTTGCGTATGGTAGTTTACGTTTTATGTTTGGTACTTGGACTAAACCTTTCTGTTCCACAAACTCGTCAGTTGTAAAAATGTGAGTAATAACATTACCAACTTTATAAAGTTGTGGGGATTAATGAGAATTAAATAAGCTAAATGTACTTATATGCTTAGCCTAGTGCTTGGCACACAATAAGAATTAAAATTTAGATTAAGCCATAAGAAACTGACATTTTTGTAAGTCAAAATGGTTGAATATTGGCAATGGCATCTGGTTTAGTACAAAGCAATGTCAGCTTTTATTATTATCATAGGCTACCTGCACATTTTTCAAAATTTAAATGCGTTTCAGTTTCACTTAAAGTTTTTTGTTTTCCTTCTTTTTTTATTCTTCTTGGATACAGAAAGAAGAATGACATGGACAGAAATATACTTAAAACCAAATAATCCACACAGGTTAGGAAGAACCCGAATCCTAAAATGGTTACAGGGTCAGTATAAGGAATTTCTGTATTAACTGCATTTGACCATCCTGACCCTGAGCTCCCCGGAGAGGAAGCTGAGGCTTCGGCTTTAATTAGCCCTGACATCAGATCCCATCTCTGACAATTTACTCATCCACACAAGGAGTAGATTTGGAATATTACTGAACACACAATAAACTCTTTGAATTGATCCTATTAAGGAAGTGAAAGAAACTAACATTCATTTAACACCCAGGTGCTTTCTATAAATTAGTTCATTTAATTCTTAGAACCACCTTGTGAGAGGCACTGACATTGACCTTATAATAATGATTAGAATAATAGCAAATACTGATACCATGCTTGCTAGTATATACAGCTGCTTGCATAGATAACCTTATTTAATCTTCAAGACAGCACTCTAACACAGGTACCTGGGAAGAGTAATCATGGCCAACCTCACAGAATTGTTTAAGGATTAAATGGAGGAGCATGAATGAAACTCCTAGCCTGATGCCTGACACCTTGCTTTTCCCAGAGGGTCAATTCCGGGTCCTTGTGCTGTGCCTGAGGCTCCGTGTGGCGCTGGCCTGCTAAGCAGAAGGGCTTCCCGCGAAAAACCCCGGGCGGGCCCCCAGCTCCGCTGTCACAAACGCTGCCCGTGCAGAGCTCGGGATGGGGGCCCAGCCTTCCCATGGGCTTTCTGGGGACCACCTTCCTTTCACACCACAGCCCTGGGGGCATTAGGAGATTTGTGGAAACCCATTTTTGTCAGAAATCCAACTTCGTCCTGCGGGAAATACAGACCCCAGAGTATTGCTTCCCCAAAATTTTAATTGGCCATCTTATACCTGTCAGGTTTTTTAAGGACAACAGAACAAATTAAAAATTGACTCCATTTAGTTCCTTCAAGCAGAAAAACAATTATAATAGGACTTACAGGAATTTAGCACTTTGAGTAGTTTTATCCACATCAGGCTGCTTCTCATATTGGGAATGTTTGGGGGCCTAGTTATCTAGTTCTTTACGGGGAGCTATAAACGGTTATCTGACAGACTCAGTACTGGTAACACGTCAGCCTGGCAATTTATTTCGTGCATTTTATTGTACTTGGTCTTTTGGATAAGGCAATAATATGAGAAAAACCACTTTAAATGCCTCACCCAATCTGTTTCTGCAAACAGATTGCTTTTACTTAATTTATAACAGTATATTTTCCAAGAGGCTATAACTACATAAAAGGAAGTGAAAAAAGTGAAAGAATTACCCAGATAATTCCAAACTAAAGATCACATGTACTGAAATACTATCCAAGTGCTGACTTTACCTTAACTTTGAATAGCTATCTATGTCAGTTATCAGACTGACTTTGCGAAAGCTCAGTGCCTGCCAAAAATTCAAAATCCTTTTGTAATGTTTATTTTTAACTTTAAAATTGGCTCTCAATGTAATATGTAACTTTCTTCCTCATGCGGAGCTTTGTTTCCTTAGGCAAATTGAAATAAGAATATGCAAAGACTTTTTTCCCCTATTATTCACTAAAGAAGGTGGGCAGAATCATCACCAGACCTAGAAACAGAATGGACACAACTGTGCTGATTGGTGCTTAAAGGGAATATCCATGTACCCGCCGAAACGCTCCTCTGACCGGAGGTCACGGCTAAGGTTATTGGCATGGTTTATAAGGAGGCTCATGTTGCAGCTGTCTGCACTGTCCCCCTAGCCTGAAGATAAATAGCAGCCTTCAGTTTCCACTGCTACTGGTCTTTTAACCTTCAATAGGAACAAATGCTCAGCCTTAGCTACGTCTACATCCTCCAAGTTTGTCTCCCAGGCCCTACTGAGCTATCCCTTATCCATCTGCCTCCCAACCTTCAGCTCGGGCTTCCTAGAGCTCAAGAGAATCTCAGGCCACTTTCATCTTTTGAGGCTCCTCATATATTAAAAAATGTAGAAATGCAAACACAAAGTTAAATCAATTGCAATAGATCACGAATGTTTACATTTAACGAATTAGCGCTTTTTACACACAAACCGAAGTAAATTTGACTTTATGTGTAGCCTCATTTGAAGATAACAATCCAATTTGAAGATAACCCCCAAAGTCTTGACTTAAGGCACTTGAGAAACCTGAGGGCTAGACCTACTAGCGCCTGTGCTTGCTGATAAGATGCTAGCCCAGTGGTACCCGGGCTTGGCCCTGCACAGGATGGCCCAGGAGGAAAAATGATGGGCAGTGGTGGGCCGCAGTCATAGGATGTAAAGGAAGCTTTCTAGAAATCGAACTCACTATAAATGTTCCTCTTTCTGGAGAGTTAATTAAATTTCTCGATATAATTGATTGACTCTGCAATATCCTCTGCAGTGCTTAATACAATCCCTCCGATTCTTCAGGGCTCAGGGTGCTGTCTGGGGGCACTTTGGGCAACCTGAGATGCGATAGCAACTCCTCAAGATGCCTTTGTGCTATCTGAAACGGTGCTATCAAATCAGTCAAAAAGAAAGGAATGCAGAGCGTCTGGGCACTTGGAAAATCTAACTCTGGAGAACGTCGTGTCCACTTCCTAGCTTCCCAGAGTGGTTATACGAGACTTTGTTTCTTTTTCAAAGGCCACCCGATGGATAAATAGGCTAAAGATAAGAATAATTCACTCTCATGAGGGAAAAAATCCCACATAGCAAAACAGTTCATGGGAAAATGTTAACCCTCCTGGTAATTAGAAAAATGCTCACTAAAGAAACCTTAAAGTAACATTTTGTATGTACTGAATTAGCAAACAAAATGTTAATTATAACACCCAATGCTGTGGTGTAACAGGCATGCTCGCGTGTTGCTGGTAACATTATAAATTGGCATCACCTTTCTGAACAGTGTGGCGGTGTATACCAATAACTACAAAATGCTCATATTCTTTGCAGCAGTAACCTCACTTCTGAGAATTGTTGTGAGAAAACAATACAACTAAAGAGAAGGACTGTGTGCACAAAGATGTTTATTGCATCATTAACAAAAACTGTGCAACTCTGGAGGTAGACTTAATGTCTCTCACTAGAGGGGAAGAGCTGAGTAATTTACACCCCTTCCCCTCCACAGCTATCACGCAGCAGTTACCAATGATAATTATGCATAGTATATATCAATGCTGAAAAAAATGGATACAATAACTGGATGAAATCATGTCTCTGATGACAATTGGTTCCAACCTCAAGGCCTTTGCATCTGCTGTTCTGCACGCCCTGTGCTTCTCGGCTGGTGTCTTGCAGAGCTGGCTTCTCCTCCGCATTCAGGTCTCAGCCGAAATGTAATTTTCCCAGGAGACCTTCCCGCTCTCCCTGTGCGGGTGGCCCCTACCGGTCCCTCTCTACCACATCCCCTGATTTCTGTTCCTTGCTGGAACTTCTCACTGTCTGAAATCCTCTTATCTGATGACTGGTATATTAATGACTCCTCCCTGAGAAGGTGAACCCCAGCTCCCACTCTAGTCCTCGACTCTACCCTCATCTGCTCAAGCACAGCTGGCAAGACTCCAGACTACCCTGACTCCTGAAATTCCCCCCCAACAGATCTGCTCCTGTGAGCTAAAGGCATCTATAAAAATACCAACAGATAACCTAGATATCAGGACCCACCGTCACATGGCAGATCTTTAAGTCTAAGAACCCAGCTTGTTGATGGAAGCGTGTAGGGCACACGGCTCCTCAGCGCAGAACATTTCCAAGAGGCTGGAACTAAATGGATGACTTTCCCGGGGGCTCTGGGCAGTAGAAGAAAGATCCCTGAGAGGAGGCCCCTTGGGTAAGGCCAAGAAATCAGCTGAGCTCCCTATCAACCTCCTGAGGTTTTCATTGTCAATCTAACGTGGCAGGTGTCAGACTTAGAAGCTCAGAGCATGTGCTTTGGCCGGGGCACTTGCCCCAGTTCACTCAGGGCTCTGAGACTACTACACAGACATCAGATTTGGAAACCTGGCCTGGGGCAGGAGCCCTGACGTCCACCCCTGTCATGAAGGATGGACCTAGGACCATGGTTCTGAACAGTCTGGAAAAGGAGGGAGGTTTTCTTTGGACTCAGAGGCCAAAGTGGCAACTCATGCGGAGAAGGTGGTAGATGTGGCGAGTTTAGCAGCAGTAAAGAAGCAGGCGGCCCAGTCCCTCAACGACTCCACCCAGTACTTTTCCCTGCAGGGACAAGACAGGACCATGAAGCTGCTCCAGTTCTTCTCACTGCTCCCCACTCTCTTCCCCCGGCTGCTGACATAGCCCTCTCCTGTGGTCAGCCACAGGCAAGAAGACAGCCCACACACCAAATTCAGCTACTTGCCTGATATAAAATTGGAATTATAACCCATGTATTAACCTCCAATTAGATATCCTGCCTCAATACAGCTATAAATTATTTTGCAAATATTAAGCCCCATAGGAATACTACAAAATAATGACCTTATTGTGGCTTGAGGTACAAGTGTACATGCCAAAATAAAATCCACTTCCTCCTGTTGGTTTACCAGGGCTGCATCTCTCACAGCTGACCAGCAATCTAGGGAACTGGCCAATCGTGAACTGTGCTCCTAAAATTAGAAAAATCAAGGCTTTGTGAAGGCAAAAGAGAAACAAACAGGGCTGCTGGCCCTAGATAGCCAAGCCTGAGTGCCGCTTGCAGGAGAACAAGAACCAGTCTTCTCCCGGTTCATTTAGGCAGTTGGTGGATGTTGAATATGGAACTACACCTGGAGGAGTAAGTGTAAGCTAAAGCCATGAATCACTTCCTTACAGAGTCCTGCAACCATGTATCCTAATCAGAGATGCAAACAGGGTCCAAGGTACCAGTCTAGACTAAAAAAATAAGCTACAGCTTAGTAAAGATACATCCCAAAGATGAGGGCTCCGCGCTCATGGTGAATCCAGATCATGATGCACCTGCTCGCCCGCAGGACCTGAGGATAAAGGAGATGCTCTTGAAAAGTGTCGCTCCTTTTGTGAGGCTGTAGAGTGAACCCATTTTATTAAATGATAAAGAAAAAAGCACTCCATGGTGTTCTGTAAGGCTAACTTTCTGTCCTGTCCCAGAGCAGAGTTAAATTGTGGACAATCTACTGTTACCTGGGAGCTGCAATAAAGACATAATAGCAACTTCAGTATAATAATTGTCGAAATTTTTCAACAGCTTGTTAAATTAATAAAAACACAACACGCATTCTCTCATTTTTATCCTCGTGCCTATCCCTACGCGTAGGTATGATTGTGTCTGTTTTGATCAGAGGGCATCAACGCCAGGCCGAGGGCCGGCAGCTGGGACGCACAGCCCTTTGTGTCCACAAGGAAGCCTGTGTGCACGGCCTCTGCACCTGGGGACACTGTCGTTTTATTTCCTCGCTGCCTTTGTCTGGACTAACCTGCGCTTAAAGTCCTGATTCAGAGGAAAGTAATCGGGCACACTAAACTGAGGAATTTTAAGAGATACAAATGTAACTGGCAAATAAATGTTCTGTATTCAAAAGTATCAAAAGTCAGCGTATTTCACCTATCAGCATTTCCAACAAGTTTTAGTGTCACTTCTCGTGCAAACACAATTTTGCTGCCATGGCAAATTAAATGTCCACATTTAAATTTCTCCTCCACAGTTTAGGTTCTCTCTCTCTCTCTCTCTCTCTCTCTCTCTCTCTGTCTCTCAATATCTTTTTTTTTTTAACGGTGTGGCCAAAACTTCGATTGGTTTTAGTAAAGCACTAAACGTTTGTAAAAATGTTGTTGGTCCAGCTCAAGCATTTTCAGGCTGTTTTCTGCATTAGTACTTGGTGGCAAAGTGGATGTCTCTTGCCACATTTAAATTGCCACTGTAGAAGCTGATAAAAGTTTGATAGTAGAGCTTCCAAAGATATTTTGAGGTTGCTTTAAACTGAGACAGTTGTAAAAGGCTTGAAGGGTTTAACTCTGTCACTTTTATAGCAGTTAACTCAGTTCAGCACAGCAGATTGCTTTGATTTGTTCATTAGTTACATTATTTTTTGTATTAATTGAGCTCAAATGATGAGAAATATTACCATTCTGTAAAATTTCCAGCTAATGGCTTGGAAATCTATTTGAATTTTGCACCCATTAATTCATTTTAGAATTTTCAAAGAGTAGATACTTTAGGCAAGCTGAGCTATATCCCAGATAATCGGGGAAGCATCTGATCTTCAGAAACGATAAAGCAGTACAAGATGTTTCTTCACTGTAAGCACTATTAGGGAGTTTACCTATTTAATTATGTTTCTCGGTAGAACAAAGAGTACATCAAAGTCTTTTACTTGGTGGCTCTGTGCCCTGCGTGCAGGCTAGTCATCTAAAATGATTTAACCATACTTTGTTATTAATACAATGGTGAGAACCAGGATGGACAGCCTTCTGAGTTCATTACATAGATGCGAGTTCTAACAAAGATCATTTGGGAAATGCATTTCCCCATAATTTACTGAGTTTGCTGATAACACTTGTTAGAAATCTCAGATTTCTTTTTCATTTTTGTGCCTCAATTACACAAAAAAAGTCAGAGCTGAAAATGGGTTGTATCTGGTATCATTAATGTTTCCTGGAAATGGAAAAGTGTGATAGCAGCTGCCAGTCTGGCTTCAGTGTAGCAGTCATTACAATTATTTCCAGTAGCTTTGCATCGTTCCTGAAAGCAGCAATCAGTAGTTCCTTCCCAATCAAAATCACTTATTTCGATGTTTCTTGAGCTGGTTGAAAATTACCATGCGGCTATGTAAGAGATTATATGAAACAAAATCTAGACGTTAAATGAAAGCACTATAAAAATCCAACATTTTCTTCATCTTGGAGCAAAGGCTGCTCATATAGTAAATGGGGTAATCTGATTTTTCACTTTGGAAAAAGAAAGTGTTTTCTTCTCAAATTGAAGGGAGATGCAGCTAAACCTCCCTTTACATCAAAGAGGACACCGAAGAACAGCTGAAGCTGTCTGACCATGGAGACCCTCCATGTGCTGAAATGCACTTCATGGGATCTTTTCGAATTCACGTAAATGCTCTTTCCATGAATAACAGCTTACAAATATGTAAATAGTAAATAAAGAATTAGAGTTAGGCAAATGGTGGACTCTCCATTTCCCATAGAATTTATTTAGAGCTGAATTTGCTTATATCAGTATCTGGATCCGGTAAACCCACAACGTAGGGATTGATTCATTCTTTCATTCATTCATTTCGCAAATGTTCAATTTGAATTTGGTGCCCATGGATGGGGTTTATAATACAACTGGCATGATCCTATTCTCCAAGAGGTGGTAAAATAGGGAAGAGCTAAGTAAACATGAAAACCAGCTGAGGGTTTTAGAGTAGCGCGGAAATAAGGCGGGGAGGGGATTACAGACCACTGTTCCCAGAATTCAAAGGAAAGAAAGATGATATGGGGTCAAATTCACAGAAGAAGTAAATCTAAAACTAGCCTTGAACAAAGGTAAGCTTGGACTTACCAAGAGGAAGAGGGGAAGATATTGCTATGAGGAATTTTAAAGGCATGAATGAAAATTACACACACTGGGGAGAATAAGAAATCCAGTCTGCGTGGAGCAGGAGGTCTCATTGGGAAGGAGAAGAGATAAGATTGGCTTCATTGGGGAGGTCACATTGGACAGGGCCCAGGTGACTGGGAATTTGAATTTGACCCATCATGCAACATGGAGATAGTGGTTAATAATTGGAAAAGAAAGTGACTAGGAAAATGAATCTTCAGGGTAAATTAGGAAGAGGAGAGTTTGAAGATGGAAAGACCAAATAGACTATTACCTTTCACCCAGGGTGAACTAGAGTAGCAGTCGCAGAACTGGGTTTATTAAATGGAGCCACCACGCCCTACGCAACAGCAAACTGAATGACGTCGAGGAGGATTCAAAGACAACATCTAATCTTCGAAGCCCAGGTGCAGGGCCTGTGCTGCTAAAAGATGCAGTCAGCACTTGCCCAGCGAGGGAGATCTGAGGGCTTACACACAACGTTCGAGTCCGTCAAGTACTGTTTGAGAATCGTAAGAAACAATTTCCTGAAGGAAAACCAGAGACCCTCGTAGTTTTTGCAGAGGATGGGAACCTTGAACCTTGAAACTTCCCCAACACCTGTGGCTTGAATTTAGCTTTTGTTTTTGCTTTTGTTTTTTAAGGCTATAGAAAGACCATTAAGATACTCACACGATTCCTACTTTCTACCTTCTCACCCTATTCCTGCAAAACTGCAGTTACAGTTCTCCCAATGCCTCTGGCCAGACGGTACCGGGAGTACCTTCACTGAGTAGCGCCGATATCCCTGGACAGTCCCTCTCAGGCTGATTGTCTGTCTCATATACTTTAAAGCCCTACAATTTCTTCATCTATAAGACTGTATAAGTAATACCTACCAGATCTAAAAATAAACCATCATAAATGCTCATAAAGTTGGGAAGGATGAAATGTGAAATTAACCCTAGAATTTCCCCATATAGACCAGGTATCTATGGCAGTGAAAGAAAATTCCTTGAAATCAGTCAGCCTGGATTTTTGTCTTCCTGCATATATGTCTGTGAATGATGTTATTAATATTTTAAGGACTTGTAATGAAGTAAAGACAGAAAAATAGTCCGTACCATAAAAATGAGGCTACGATGAACAATTGACTGCCCTGGGAA
Source organism: Propithecus coquereli (assembly GCF_000956105.1). NCBI lineage: Eukaryota > Metazoa > Chordata > Mammalia > Primates > Indriidae > Propithecus > Propithecus coquereli. The sequence goes on from NW_012148063.1 coordinate 10,717,163, forward strand.
GCACCACTTGGTTGGCTGCAGCAAGTATAGCATCTCCCCAACATTTATGCACCCGGAGCCTCTCTGCTGCTATTTCTCTCCTATGGGGCTAAACTTCTTCCTTTCGTAGAGAGGTGAATGTTCTGCTACCTCATACACTCCGTGTGATGACATGCGACGCTCGGATTGCTCTTTCTGAACATTCCCACCATCCTTCTTCTAGTACTTTAGCAGATTCCTACCTCAATTTCTCTTTTTCAGGATCCCAGTATCACTTACTGCTTGTATCACTTTACTAAGTTACCTCTCAAAACTTCCATTTGCTGTAAGTGTAGTATGTAGTTTATAGGGCTATTCTTGGTTTTAAATAACCTAATCTGTGTTAATGACATTTTGTTGTTGTTGTTGTTACTCCATCAAGAGCTAAGACAGCAGGGAATAGATTTAACACAGACACCCTGGACTTAGAACTCTCTGCTTTCTTGATGCTGTCTGCTCACTGAATCATACTGGCCAACAAGAAAAGAGATAAGCTGTCACTTCACAAGCTTGAATTCAGCTAATTCAATGATGATGGAATCTGTTGTTATAGTTATCTATTGGTGAGCTCACCTGATTTTCTCAGTATAACTTCCAGGTCAAAATAGTCATTAGTAAGAGAAGACCCAACTTGCCTTTTTGTAGTCTTGACCAAATCATTGTCACTTGGATATGCAAAATAAAAATCAACCCATACATTTGGTCTTTATTCTAAAGAATCAAAAGCTCTATAGATTTATCAAAATAGCAAAATGGAACATTTTGTGCTGTGTCAACAAATAATTTGAGTTTTGACAGTGTTCTTTTTCTTAACTAGAATTAATTATATAAACATGTGGTCCTTTCAGGTTTTTTTAGACTTGATTTGAAAGCTGATTTTGATGCTTATGAGATTTATGACTTACTTTGAAGAATTACATAGTTGATTTGTGATCATCTGTTCAGTTGAAATACAAGGCATCCATGGAATAATCGTCATTTCCAAACACTTCTTCCAAAGTTATGGAGTGATATTATTAAAAGTAATGGTAGGATGAGTAGGAACCAGAGATCATCCAAAGTTCAGTCCTTTCTTTATACAGAGGCAGTAACTGAGATTCAGAGAAATTAAGTAACCTGCCCATAGTTAAACAGCTAGTAAATTATTGAACATTGTAGCTACTAATAATTGAAAAATTATAGCCCAGGTTATTTGCCTTAAAGTCCAGTATTCTTTCCACTATACCAACATAATCCAATTATTATTATTAATTTCATAGAGAAATGAATCCACTTTGCAATTGGAAAATGACAATTGTTTAGAAATTGTCATTGACTATTTGAGGAAAATTTAGATGTTGAATTGACAATTGGGCCAAGATCCACGATGTCTTCGGTTTCACGTGTGATCAAGGACCCCATTCCAAAGATGAAAACGTCTCCTTGAGCTTTCGGAAATATGATAGCTTAGTAGCCTCTTGCTTTAGTGACCCAGCTTCAGTGTCAAGAAGAGAGGAAGAGAGCAAGACGTCCAGCTGGGAATCGAGCGCTTGCTTCAAAGCTTTTATCTTCAGAGGAAAGAAATCTTGTGAATTTCATTAATGTCAACAAGATCTGAGAAGAATTGAAGTATTTAAGCCCTTGGGCATCTCTAGCATGCCAGATGCTGTGGTTATTATAAGTTTTTGGTTGCAAAGCCATTGCAACTCTGATTCACACACACCCATGAACCAAGACTTTGGAAATACCCATTGTAAGGTCATACTTGAGGGTATGTGGGAAACCTTCAGATTCCAAGAGGATATGAAGTCAGCCATGGAAGCAGTGGCTAAGGACGACCCAGAATTCCCAATGGGGTGACACATGTTATGGTTAAAGGGAAAAAAAGATCAGTCCCCTCAAAGTATTAATAATACAGCAAAGCTTAAAAAGGAAGGTGAAAAGAAGCGTTTCTTTAGGATTCTAAAAGCAGATAACCTCAGAACTTCTCCCCAAAAGGTTCTTTTCTTACTCAATATAGAAAATGAATTTGTTCCTAGATTTTTCCCCCTCTTTTCTTTCTTCTCCATTCCCTCACCTCCAGAAAAGATTGGGCTGGAATTCCTAGTTGTTTCTCCTACAATTATCCAAATTTATGGAAGAAAACCCTTTATTTCTGTAAAGTAAATTGAGTCCAAGCTAACTCCAAATAAATAAATATTTCTGGCAAAACAAATGCTGACAATTTGATCTAGGTATTAAAACTATAACTGTCTTAAAAGATAAAATATATCTGTGTCCTTTTTTCCTCCTTTCTTAATTTAGATTAAAAAGCAAAAACTCAAAACCAACCACTTCTAAACTCATAAACATTATGAGTTATTTTTAGGGACATCTTTTTTTTCGGGATAAGTTATCTTTTGAATAAATTTATTTTGATAAATTTTAGTTTTATTTCACTAAAACTGATATTTCTGCTTAAAACCCAGTAAGTACAATGAGAAGACTGTTTTGGTCATCTCAATCTTCTAACTGCTAAATCCACTGAACACACACACACAAAAATGCATTCAGAATCATCCAACAGAAAATCTGTGATGGGTTAGTTAGTTCACCAAGAAACATTTTATAATAATAATACACGCAGTAGGTTCCAGCTGCACATACCCTGCCTAGGCCTGAACCCAGGCCCCAGGGCTCACCTTCTCTCAGCCCAGCGGATGACATCACTACTACCCAGTCAGAAGAAAGGCAGCTTTAGCTGTGACTGATGCCATCCAAAGTTACAGGTCTTGACAGGTAAAAATCCTTTAACTTGAACTTTAGAGCTCTTGACATTTTTTAAGTTCAGCATCTGAGAATCCAAAACATGCCCTTTCTGGTCCAGTAAGAAAGTATTTTATTTCTTGTCAGCATTTTTAAAAATTGCACTCAGTGTTGCCTCAGTGAGATTACCTAGTCCCAATGGGGAGTGGCGTGACCAAGGTGCTTTCTGCAATTCGCTTCATGTCGATGAACACTCTGATACTGAGAATATCTTCGGTCTGGATTCACATTCAAATACTGTGTATGCAACACACACGCCACACAAATGGCCAGGGACACGGTGGCAGACCAAAGGAAGTGCAGCCAAACCATGATGCCTCACAGCAATTTAATTCAAAGCCTTGGTCTTGTGACTGCCATTCAGCCTTGGCTGTGCTGGAGGATCGGTCTGTCTGAGTCAGTGTCTAGTGATGCCTACAGCCAACATGAATGTTGTTCTGTCAGGTTAATCATTATTTATTTGTCTGAGATATTTGCTAATTTCTACTGTCATTTAAAGTGCTGTTATGTATGAAAGAGGTAACACAAACTGTTTTGGTTATTGAGCATGGCGAGTTGCATCATAAAATTAAAGTTTCTAAAAGTCGGTGTTCAGCGTGAAGATTGGTAATGAGAGTTGGAACATCATTTGAGTCATCTCTTATCATTTCCTGATTCACTCAGGTGGTTTTGAATGGCATTTCCCAAGCAGTATTTCTTTCAAGGATGTTTGGTACACTGACTTCTAAAAGCCTCAAACTCTTCAGCAATTTCAGGAATGAGAGAAGGACTTGGGGCTAGTGATTTTCCTCCTGGGGACCCAAAGGCTCTGCCTCCCCATCATGTGATCCTGTTCTTCCCTTCAAGAGGGAGACACTGTTGCTTCCACCAGGACATTTGCACAGCTGACAGAGTGCTTCTTCCCTGAAATCGTGCCTATTTATTTTCTTAGTCATTACCAGAAAGTATAGATAGGTTTCAGAAATGATTTCATCTCTTTGGTATTGAATGCAGAACACTTCAGGCACACTGAGTAAGCAATCTGGAGCAGGCATTTATTTGTTTTATTTTTCTGATGCCTTGAATAAGGTTTTCATTTCCAAATAACTCCTTTGCGTGTTGCTCTTCATATAAGAATGTCTATGCATTTCCTACTTAAGAGTATTTTCCCAAAAAGTGTAAGAGCGAGAAAAATTCAGATTTGAATCAAACTCTCCTTGAGCCTCCCAGTGGCCATGCACACATTCACTTACTGCTTTTCATGTCTCTGAGACAAGAAACCCTAGCATCTGGCTAAAACAAATGCACCAGAATTCTCTCAAGACGCAAGTCTCAGTGGCCAGCAAAGCACCAAGGGAGACACATAGCAGGTGAGGCTCTGTAAGGCGTAGGGGACTTGAGCCTGCAATTTTTTCCATGGTGGGAACAAGCGAACATTATATTTTATATGGAAGGAAGCTAGCTGGGCTTCCTCAACTAGCTAGTAAGCTCTCGAAAGGCAAGAGCCTTTTTTTCTCGTATTGCATTTTGCTGTAGTGCCTAGTAGAGTGCTCAGTCTGCAGAGAGAACATCCTGCAATCACAGCTGCAGCTGTGGCCGGCACTGAGGACGATCTTTGGCACAGAGAAGCAGACCCCAGCACTGACTTGGGAAGACCTTGCTCTGGCCACCAAAACTGTCCTTCCTTTCTAGCTTTGCTTCCTTTGCCTTTGATGTTTTTTATTTTTCTTTTTTTCTGCAATAATGGTAACTAAAGAAAGAAAAAGAAAGACTTCCCCACACAGTCTAGAAATTGAAACCATGGTGAGAAAATACTTCATCAAAATCCTACGTGATCCAAGTCTGCCGCTGGTCCAGGTCCACTGAGTGGCAGATATCTGTGTGAAATGTAAATGTGTCGTGTGTAACTCTCCTTACCAGTGGCCATCGGTGACAAAGCGTGTGATAGTCACTTCACAGTCACAATCTGAGTTCCTGCACCGGGAGGATGCCATCGCTAGACAAGAGACTGGGATGCACATATACAACCCACTCGTTTGACCAAAATGGCACCTAGATAGAGAAGGCATCCAGGTTAGGACAGTTGAAAAAGGTTTAGATAGAAAAAGAGTGTGCACATTTTTAATGCTTAAACATATTGCTTACATAATCAAAGAAAATTCAACACTTAGAGTAATAAATACACTTAAAATAATTCTTGACCAGGAACAACTTTTAGGCAGTAGTTGCACGTCTCCTGAATGTAAGACTGTCTGAGAACAGGAACTAAATCCCTTGTTCTGCTCTGCTTGCATATTATCCTTCTAGAAGCACGAAGTTTGGTTTAAACCATTGCTATAGTTCTGTCTGTTTGGTTATAAATAAAACATACCTTTTCCGTCATCAATGTACATTTCTAGCTGGTGGACATAAAATACACTCCTAGCTTCCTAAATTGAAGTGTCATCTTACCAATGAGAATTGACACTTGTAAACAACCATGTGGGATTTTTAAGCATCCTATTCTCACAAACATTTTTCAACAGCATCGTATCATACGTATTTGAAATGGTGAGCTCCAACTAATCACCTCAATTTCAGGTACTCAGAGAAAGTGACAATACAGCAGTTTTGAAATGGAGACCACATTACTCATGTGCCTCTTAACATAGTTCGACACTAAACAGTGCAATGTCATCATTACGGCATGCAAAGTAAGAGAGTGTTCCTTTTCTGGCCTTTTTAATGCCCAAATGATACATATTCTGCAAACACAAAATATTCCAACTCCAACTCACTTTTTGAAAAAGGAACTTCTGTTCTTTAATCATTTGGGTTTATACACTGTTGAAAAACAAGAAAGCTACATAGTTTACTTACTCCTACAGTTAAATATTTTCTAAAAAGTAAGAATATGAAATACAGTGTCGCTTGTCATTGTTGCTTTCTGGAAGGCAGTGGAAAAAACAGGGCGTGTTAAGCTTTCCATTGTGTGCAGACTTTCCAAACCCCCTCTGCCTCCAGCAGGAAAATATGTCTGTCCCGTGGCCTATTCAGTTCTTGACCTTTTGACTAATATGCCAACAAAAAGCAGCATTTATGAGTGATTAATATATGTATCTTTGTCCATAAGGAACTTGATCAAGGCTGTCACAGCTCAACGTCATCGCCAATTATATTTTCCACGTGCCCCCCAGGGGGTTGCCGTAGGGGCTCGGCCGTCCTGTGCAACACAGGTCATGGCACATTTGCCCTACGGCCACCTCTTCCATGACCAGGAGGAGTTTATCAGCAGTGTTATCTGGGGGGAAGAGACGCACAAAGATAGCCAGACATCGATGGGACATCCCACCTGCTTTGACTGGAATCCCAGGAAGCCGAAGTTGTTCCAAATAGACACGTTCTGTGTTATGGACGTGCCTTGTCACGCTGTGTTCTCCCGCCTGCCCCTCTGTCTGACTCCTTGCTGATTTTTGTCCTGCCACCCTTTGGACTTTCTTCCTTAACATCTTTTCTTCGCACAGGTAACTAATATGAACAACTCCTTCTCCCAAGCTCAAGCGTCCTCCTCTTCCTCTCTAACTCAACTCAAAGACCTCCCCATCTTGGAGACTTCCCGGAAGTGGAGCCCGTGGTCCTCCCCGTGCACCTGTTCCTGAGTGCACCCTTGCTTATCAGACTGCACGTGAATCTCGAAAACAGAACAGAAAGTCTGTTTACTTTAATGTGTATTTGTTTACATTTCTGTCTTTGAAAAGTTTATCTTTGGCTCATTCCTGTAATCCTAGCACTCTGGGAGGCCGAGGCGGGAGGACCCCTTCAGGTCAGGAGACCAGCCTGAGCAAGAGGGAGACCCGGTCTCTACTAAAAATAGAAAAAATTAGCCGGGCATGGTGGCGCACGCCTGTAGATCCAGCTACTTGGGAAGCTGAGGCAGGAGGATCGCTTGAGCCCAGGAGTTTGAGGTTGCTGTGAGCTAGGCTGATGCCACTGTACTCTAGCCTGGTGACAGAATGAGACTCTGTGTCAAAAAAAAAAAAAAAGAAAAGAAAGAAAAGTTCATCTACGTTGTTTTGCTCAAAGACAATAGGGCAAGAACACTTTTGTTCAAAAATCTTATCTCTTGTTAGTTCTACATATTCTTTCCCTCTCTATATATGTTTTATACAAATGTTCTATATATTTGGATATTTTGGATGATCAAATACTCTGTAAATCAAACTTTAAATTAACTTAAATCTAGGTTTCCATGTGATAGCAGAGAGGCATCCACTATGAGAAAGAAAAAGCCCACCTAATTGCAATGGCTTCTGAACCATTTTAAGTTCATCTGTTATGAAAAATGATATGCAATTTTTTCACAACAGTTGTGACTCACAATCTGTTTCTCTGTCTGAAAATTAGTAATATTTCTGCCACCTTCACCCCCAGCAAAGGAAACTAATCAGGATAGCAATTCATTTTCTCTGTATTGTAGAAGACAGTGATATTTATCTAACAAGTTTCTGGAAAAATCAAGCAAAAGAACTACTTATCTATGCTGTGTAATGTTGTAATTGTTACATTTATTCTGGTCTGAACCATTACCCAATCTTTTTAAAGTGTCCCAAATAACTGAGGATAAAAGGTTTGAAATACCATTTTTCCCTCAACTATTTTCACATTCAAACAAGATAAACAATTTGGGGCTACATTTGAACTATGAATGAAATAAATCCTTTCTCTGGTGAAACCACATTTTAAGTTGCACTGGGGGGCCCTGCCCTGCAGCTCCTGTGGGCTGAGCTCTCATTCTCTTCCTACTGGGCCCCTCGCAGGGCACCTCGTTGCACTTTCCTTCCGTCATAGATAAGACAGAGGTAACGCTAGCCGCTTTGCAGAGGCACAATAATGACGTGCTTATTGGGAGACTAAGTGCCATTGTAGCCCTTGGAAAGCTGTGAGTGGAATGCAACAGAAAGCATATAATGACTATCATTAGAGAAAAACGCTGTGGAATTTCTATAGTCTGGATTGAAGCAAAGGGGCTCGCTCCATTCTTGACAGATTCCTACACCCTTGGTAATTCGTCAGACATCTCACATTTGGGGGTATCAGATATCTCTTATCTAAATGATTTGAGATTGAGTTTGTGCCACAGAGTAGAGGATCTTGGATGTAAGACCTCAGGGCCTTCAAAGGCCACCCCTAGGAGTCCCTTTCCTCGTAGTATGTGAGAGCCAGCTGTAGCTGTCACTTCTAAGCTCTGGGGGGCTGCGCTTCAGTTGGGAACACCAGGCACTCCACTGTGGCTGACCCACCACCCTGGACTTGGAGATTCCAAAACTAGCAGCGGCACAAACTCCCTGTGAAACCCTAATAACTGTCATCCAAACATTCAGTGGTCATTCAGGAGCAGCCGTGGCAGGAAAAGCAGTTTCCTCCTGTCCCACCTGCATCTGGAATGACCACAATAATTTCAGGTAACTGAACACTTGGATCACTAGAGGTTGCCGTGCATGCAAAAGCAGTGAGGATGCAGGGGTGGGCTAGGCCTCTGCTTCCAAAGTGAGTCCCAGTTCAGAGCACACAGGCCTAACAACCTGATCTGGCGACAGGCCATTCCTTCTAAATATGTCATGCTGTGACTTTGGAAAACTCAAGCCCCAAGAAAACACTTTGTACGCAGTGGTCAGATGGAGAAAGAGAGTCCCTGACTTATAACCCGTCTGGTACCTGTGGCTAGCTCACTTTCATTTACTCTGTCATTTCTTTATTTTAGATTAATTTTCATCAGCTCCAATCTGGGACATGGTATTTTTATACAGCTGTCACCATCACCACTCTTTAAATCATGTAGAAATGTTGAATGTTTGTGTCTCCTAACAAGCATTCAGAGAAAATGCCTAGCCTGATGTGTAGGACTTTTTCTGGAAAGTGCAAAGAAATAACTGGCCTCTTTATGTGTTTGCATGCACCAGTTAACTCCGGAGACGGCATCGACTACAGCCAGCAGAAGAGGGAGAACATCGGTGACTTGATCCAGGAGACGCTGGAGGCCTTCGAGCGCTATGGAGGAGAAGACGCCTTCATCAACATTAAGTACATGGTCCCAACCTACGAGTCGTGCTTGCTAAACTAACGGTGGGAGCAGGTGGGATGTGAGGAAGGCTTCCCTTGGCGTTGTGATCAACTGTCTCTGCTGCTTTTAGCATCTCATTCCTTGTGACTTCTACGGCTTTCTTTTCTACAGCTGCTAAAATAGTGGCTCATGGGCCATTGGACTGTTAGCCCTATTGAGAACAAGGCTTTCCAATACATAAATAGTGCCTGTTTCTTAGATTACAATAGTGTACTGTGCTTATTTGTTCTACGAGAAGAATTGCTTCTTTATCCAGCTCTGACAGAAGCAGGAGTCCGAGTTAAACCTTCAGTTGTATAGACAATAAAACTATAATTTTCATACGCAATTCAGCAATTGCTGTTCTGTGTCTGCCTGCCCTGAGGGTGATGTCAGAGGCTGTAAGGGAAGAGTTTATGCTGACTGCTTAATAGGTGTTTTTCATGGAAGAGAAGAGATGCATCAGTTCAGCAGTGACTCTCTAGCAGCTGTGTGCTTTGACATTCAATAAAACTGTTGAATCTATATTCCAATTACAGCAGGAAATTTTTACAGTCAGTGATAACATCAGCTACAATCGTAATTAATGCTTCTAGCCTACTAGCGATCTGGGTTTCAGGGGCTTCTCAGTTTATATTTGGGTGCAGGTGGGGGAAGCCTGGGGAGAGGAGAGGGTCTGAGTTTGGGTGTGAAATGTAACTTTGCAGACATGGTAAAAACACAAAAGCCATCTTGAATCCTTGTCACTCCATCTTACGACATTGCATCTCAGGACCTGAGGCGTTACTGACAAAATAACACCCAGCACTTTGTTCAGGCTTTTAATCATTTCCGAAAATGACTTATATGCATCTGAATGATTACCCCTTGAAACAAATCAAAAATTTTCCTTGGCTAATCTTCTCCTTTTTCTCTTGCTCCCACTAGTAGGATGAGTTCCTAGCACCATTCAGTGGGTCTTATGGCAGTAGGTTGGAATTTTAGTGAGACCAAAAAAAAGACAAAAAACACACTTTTCCATTCAACTAAAAAAGAAAAAGGCACCTGAGGAGAAGACCAACTGTAACACGATCAGCCTTGGACAATGGCTTTTCAGGCTTGTCCGACGGGGAGCTCCGGGCATTTGAAACTCAGCCCAGAAAACTTCGTAAAGACGGAACACTGACTCTGCACGCCTGAGAAATGCTCCAACGGCCCAGAAATGCATAGCCTAGAGTATCTCATTTCTGTAGCAAGTGTAATTTCTGCATAAAAGTGAAGAAATGAAATGTGTTCCTCCATGCACTGAGTGTTGGCCTCGAGATTGTTATCACTAATTATCTAAGGCACAAGTTTCCAAAGGCAAACACCGATTTCAAAAACCAGTTCATTGTTCATCTCCCTGAGTTACTGGCTCAGCATATGAAATCTAGCCTGCGAGTAGCTACCACCTCCTTTCTGTAAGCACTTTCTAGGGTAAAGGGAGATGCATGACTGGGCAAGACAAATTGGCTCTCACGTATAATATTTGATGAAGACATTGCTAGAAATAGACATCGACAGATTAAGGCAGCTTTTTCTACAAATTATTAATGTCTAGTTGCATCCCTCAGCTGATGTCCTGGCTTTCGTGATACGATTGGAGGGGACACCCGAGTCCATGATATTATTAATTAGAAAGACCATGACTAGTTGGCACCTTCAAAAGTTTATACTGGAATGGCTCCTACCTGGCTCTGTTCGGACACACAGAGCAGGCCTGGCCTCTCCCTCCCCATCACGGTCGTGAGTACTGCCTGGTGGAGGAGCAGGAAGACACGGCTGCTTAACCAAGGCCCTAACTTTGGCTTGGAGTTAAAACATCAGGCTTCATTTCCCAGCTCTGTGACTTATTAGCTATGCTGCCCTGGGCGAGTTATTCAACCTCTCTGAGCCTCAGGTTTCCTGGGCTGTAAAGCGAAGATGACCTCCACCTGCAGGAAAGTCGTAACCATTGGAGTAAAGTCCTGGTGTAGTTTCTGATACCCGTCAAGCTTTTATTTCAAAGAGAAACAACATATGAAGGATGACTAGTTTCTACCCCGGCAGAGCAATATATATTTGAAAACTCCTCAGACAATATGGCATTTCCTACATGGCAATTGTGAGTTCTTTGTAAAAGGGAGATAATTTTGCAAAAACCCAAAATAACTAGATAGATAATGCCATGTTTTCTGGAGATTAAAAAGCAAAACAAAACCCCAAAGCCCACATCCTCGTTGTTTTACTAGTATAGAATGAGGAACAGCTGCTTTCTCTGACTGTCAGCCTACCCAGATCTGCCTTCCACTCCTCCCAAATAACTTCTGATTAACTCAGCCGAGAAGGGGGAAATGTCAGCAGGTTTCAGGCCTCTGAGTGAGACAGCGGCTTCTTTCTCCTGCTACATTTATACATTGAAACTTCCTTTCAAAGATATCTAAAGGAATGCAATGATGAAAAGTGGAAAATGATGAGTACCAGTGTATAAGACAGGGTTTTGTTTCTCTGTTTGCTGTGAGTGCGTTATACTTACTGGAGGACACCGCTCAGATGTCGCCGTTAGTTAAGGGAGGCACCGAAAGAACGCTGGACGGCAGTCAGAGGACCCGGTGGGAACAGTGGGCCTGTTACTTAGGGGCTTTACAGCCTGGAGCTGGCCACTGAACTTCCTCACCTGCGGGATAGCCTCTGCTTCCTAGGGTCGCTGCAATGACGCAATGATAGCCGCGGTGACACAGTGGTTATGGCACAGAAGTGGGAACCCAGCAGGTCTGGGCTTGAAGTCCTTTCAAACCACCACTGAGTGTTTGCCGTGTAACCTTGGGCAAGTTATATAAACTCTCTAAAACCCAAATGTCTCCTGTAAAAATGGGCTCAATAATGTCTACCTTGTGGGTTTGTTGCAAGCATCACATGAATGCATGTTTGTAAAGGGCTCAGCAGGTCCCCAGCGAGATACATGGGCGCGTGAGAGCATGTTCCCGTGGAAGCCACTAGCCTAATGCCTGCGGCGAGCAGCTGCTTCGTCCCTGTGTGGTCCCTGGGGAGGGCCTGGCTCTAACCATGTCTGATGAGACCCTCAGGGACCAGAGGCAGGAGTGGGAGTGGGTGGGTGAGGGGGTGTCTCTGGTCTCCCACAGGTGTGGGTTGTGGCAATAACACAGGCCCAGGTGAGAAAGACACCAGGACCTGCACAGCCCCTGGCCCTCTGGAAGTCACCCCTGTGGGCACAGCACGCTCTCCTCCACAGGCTGGCATCCACTGCCACAGTACCTGAGAAACGCCAGTCAGAAACATGAAGTCCCAAAACTGTGGCATGTTGCGTGCTTGGAAGGTATTTTCAACAAGGAAGATTTCTTAAACACACCAACCCTTAAGTCCTTCTGGGGTTTACCTACATGAGACATCTAGAGAAGTTTTAGTGTAGGTTGTGGGACATCTCAGAGTGCTAATTTAGAGACACTAAAACAAAGTAATTTAAGTCTGTTACAGCATCCAAAGCATTTCATACTTCTTTTGGCTATTTTGAGATGTTTATCACTAGCCTTTGCAAGCAAAAGCTGGGAAGCTCCAAGACTGATCTTATTTTAAAGAAGTAATGTACCTGGAAAAGTACCCCACGAACATTTTTCTAAATATAATTGTCTACTCTGATAGGATTTAAAATGGAGTCAGAAAACCTCACATGTTTTTAAACAATTCCCTCCATGAAAGCTGCCCTTTTCTAGAAAAGTACCTGTTGATCAAAGTTTGTCCAAAATGTGACATTTCAGATCTACAGAGTCTTTGCTTTCAGCAAAATAAAACTGACTTTGACCAAGTTCCAATTTGTCCAAGTCAATTCGTGTCTACTAAAATATTCAGGCCCCGGAAGGATCTCAGCATTGTAGCTCGGAGGTCAGCAGCGTCTGAGTCAGACAGAGGTAACTAGGGCAGTCGGTGTTCTCCAGCGCCACCGTGTCCACTCAAGTGTCCCACTGGGGTCCAGCTAGGGTGCTCACACAACACCATGTTCTTTCCGAGACTGAGAAAGAAGGGTTTTCCCAAGCTCGACCAACCTCATTTCTTCTAAAATCACATGGTTGAAGTGACTTAAACTTTCTGGTTGCCTTTTGTGCACTAGATTCATTTCTTTTCTCTGATAGGGAACCTGAAAGATAAAGTTTCCCTGCGTTCTGAGAGGAAGGGCCATTTTGAAACGGGCTCTCTACTATGACTGAAATCGTGATGTCTTCATACACAAAAGAACTATAAGCATCCTCTCTGCCCTGCAGTGGGAAGAAAATAATACAAGTACACTTGGCTTAATCAAGAGCACTTCCCAACAGGAAAGCACATATTGGTGTTGAATCTGATTCTAAAAATATCTCCCATCATTTTTGTCTCTTTCGCAGTCTTAAATGCGTGAATGCAGACAAGCCGAGTGGAAATCCGAAACACAAGTCGGGCTTTGTTTCTGAGGAACTCTAACTGGCAATAGTCTGCCCCTCCAGTTCAAGTGCTGGTGGTGATAGTAAAGAAGAAGGCAGCAGCTATAGAATGCAGTCTAAAGATCCCTCTGTGATCTCCTCCGTAAGGAATGATTCTATTATTTTTGCTCACATGCTCTTATCCCATTTCAGATCTCATAACTGACAGGGCTTGGTTCTTCGTACAAGTTAGTTGGCGATTAGCCCGTTCTCCTCTCAGAAGCTAATGACGTGGACAGATATGTGGTGGGAACCGCCCTCTGCATATCGACTGGTTTGCATTTCTCTGTTTCAGGGGTTAACTGGTGCCTTCCCCAGTGGGAATATTTGTAAGGTACTTGGATTCTTTATTCATTTTTACTTTGCCAAGTTTCTGTAAGTTTAAATCTGGGTGAAAGAATCGTTCTCTTCCTGTTGCTCAATAAGTCTAAAAATTTATTACTTCAGTTTCTTTTCTATTTAGAAATTATTGAGAACCATCCTGTGGCTTTGCCTTTAGAACCTGTTGGAAACTATGTGCCCTCTACCCAGATAAGTGCACATTACACACAGTATTTTGACAACAATTTCAGGGAATTTTCAGATGTTCTAATCCCCATCTAGAAACGGCAGTGCTTCCATTCAGAGGGGAGGAGAGAAAATGTACCGTGTACCTGCTTGGCAACAACAGCCCAAGCAGACAGAGGACACAGTCCACTGCTGGAGAGGCCGAATTGTCTGGGGAGGTTGGTGGATGCTCAGACTGTCAGTTCCTTCGCAGTCTCCCTTGCTAGCTCCCTCTCCTCTTCCTAAACTCTCAATATTGCAGGACCCTGGGCCTCGGGCCTCAGTCTCCTCTCTGTCTCCACCAGCGCCCTGGGTAACCCCACCCAGACCCATGGCTTCATGTGCCAGCCATACACCGCCAATTCTCAAATTTAATCCCTGGCCCCAGCTTCCCTACTGCCCACTGGGCATTCCCACCTGGACATCTGAGAGGTCTGTCAACCTAGGTGCATGGAGCCCTGGACTCCACCACGCCCTGAGCTCCCCACCGCGCCCCAAGTGCTCCCACTCAGTGAATAGGAATTCACTTCACACCCACTCAGGGCAAAAGGCCAGAATCATCCGACTCTTTGTTCCCAACCATACCCAGTCCCTTACAAATCCTGTCTGCACAACCTTCAATATGGATCCTGCGCGTCTGTGGTCCCCAACCCCTGGGCCGTGGCCCGGTATGGGTCCGTGGCCTGTTAGGAAACGGGCGGCGCCGTCACCGCCTGAGCTCCTCACCACCCACCCCCACCCACGACACCCCAGCCCCACCCCCAGTCTGTGGAAAAATTGTCTTCCATGAAAACCGGCCCCTGGTGCCAAAAAGGTTGGAGACCGCTGCAAGTGGCCACGTCCTAGCTCCCTCCTCCTCGCGCCGGCCAGGTCACCATCTTGCCTGGCTGACCGTTTCCCTTTGGGGGTGCTCCCTTGGAAATCAAGCAATGTTTTAGACACAATCAGGTCAGGATGCTGCCCTCAACCCTCCCATAGCCCCCGCCCCCCAGCGGAGGTGAATCCCCAATCCCTCCTCTGGACGACACCTCCCTGAGGCTGCGGCCCGGCTCCCTCTGAGCCCACGCCTTCCCGGCGGCGATGCAGCCCCTCCGTGGACAGGCCCAGCACTGTCCACCCAGAGTTGGTGCCTGCAGCTCCCTCAGCCTGGACGCCTTTGCAGGTCGCCCCCTCCCCGGCCTCCTGCTGGTCTCTGCCCGGTGTCCTGCCTGAGAAAGCCCCTGGGCCCTGCATCTGGCTCTCGGCCCCTTGTTTTGCTTTACTTGCCTCAAAACACTGACAAGGGCCGACTCCAGTGCACTCTGCTTGCCTTCTTGCCTGTTTATCATGTGTCCCCCACGCTAGAAGGTGGGCTCCGTGACAGCAGGGAGCTCGTTCCGTTCACTACGACATCCCCCGGCCATGAAGCATGCCCAGCGTGTGGTCAGCCCTCAACAAACACGCGTTGCATCAACGACTGAGTGGCCCTTACAGGACAGCGGGTGGCCCACTGCAAACCAGCGCGGCAGAGAGAAGTAGGGGACACAACTGTACCGCTTGGGGCCCTCTCCACCCTCTCCGCCCTCTCCACTTGTCTGACTTAGCCAGAGGACGCTGGGCTTTCTGAGGGTGTCCTGTGTTGAAGATACTGCTGTCTTGAGGGAAGAAAAATTTTTGGTCCAATGTATGTATGAGTCATTGAAGACACACAGACTTTAGAAAACACAAAAAGGCGCTGCCGTCATGGGGAGAGGCATCCATTTTTCTGTTTAAACCAAGTCAGAGGAAAGTATTTTAAATATCCTCTAAAGCTCCTGGAAACACAGGGCCCATCTGTTCAAAGACAGCCAAATATCCTCCACGTGAGTTGCAGCCAGCGAGCTGCTCCGACCTACAGCTGCTGCGCCACGTCTCTCCCTGGGACACTCGGAGAACCACGGCACCTGCGCGAAACGAGCATCAGCGAGGCTGCAGCCGGCGTGCGGGTCACTTCCGAACACTGCCCAGTCACGTGGGTGTCCTCTGTGGGGGATTCTCAGCACAGATGGGCTCAAACATCCATCTAAACCCACATTCTCAAGACCAAACAGCAGCAGCCCGAGTGTCCTGACCAGTTACCCCTCCCACCCCCATACCCTAGACCCCTGGTTCCCAAACTGGGCTCCCTGGTCCAGCAGCATCAACATTGCCTGGGAGTTTGGGAGGAAGGTGTGTTCTTGGGGTTCTCCGTAGAACGGCTGAATCAGAAACTTCGGGGTGGGGCCCATCAATCTGTGTCTGGACACGTCCCCCAGGGGACTGTGCTGCACCGCGAAGTTAGAGAACCGCTATTCCAAACCAAGGCTTCTGCCCAACATTGATGCCCAGCCCTGTGCAGGGCTCGGCTGGACGCCAGTGACCCGCACGCTGGGTTTCCTTTGATGCTGCTCTAGAGCCTGGCCACTCTCGCAGTTTTCCACTAAGCAACAGGACTCTTCAGGGAAATTAACTTAATGCAGCTTTAGGAACAATAGGAGAGCTTCACCTCCCCTTGTCAGGACGATGACTAAATTGTCCTCAGTCCAGAGAAAGAATAATAGGTGTACCTTAGAAAAACATGGTTTAAATCAATCAGTAAAAAGCCAGTGGTAAAAAGCTATCATCTTTGCTTCAAGTGTTATCAGACAAAAACAAAACAAAGGCTTAGATGTCTCTCTGCTCAATATCGCATTTCCAAATAGTCAATGTAATTGTCATCTTTATACTTGAAGCTTTAAAAAAGAAATGAATCATTTACATTAATGCAGAAAGGGAGTGTTTTAGTGAACATTGAAAATTCAAAGAATCGAGATCAGCTGTTCTAAAACGACTCCTGTGTAATTTCGCTTATCAGACACTCTTCCTTACTGAAGTGAGACGTCTAGATTAACGTTTTCTCCATTGCTGCAGGTCTGAGTGTCTGTGGGTTAGTGAAAACAACCTACGGTTAAAACTATGTCCACATGCAGCAAAACCCACATGTCACTTGATTCAATTAAATGCATAATAAGGGCATTCTAGAACAAGAGCTTTAAATGGCCTTTTTGTCTCCTCCTTCATACATCTGGGGCAGTGAACATTACATTAAAATTCAGCCAGAAAAATGTCCCATAAAGAACTTTATTGACAAAAAGGTAAATTTTTAATAACCCTTCAGTAGGCTGCATTCAAGAGGGGATAATATGTCGTATGAGTGGGATTTTTATAGCTCTCATAGGAATTCCCCCTATTAAAAGAATGTTTGCTGTTTAGAGAGAACCCAACTGCAAAACATTCCTGAACTGTGACAATATTTGCCCCAATCTAATATTATGTGGCAGATCTTTGTTTGCGGAGGAGGAAGTAGGCTACATCCTGCTGGAATGAGTTTTCCCCTCCATTTAGACCTGAGCAAACATAACCCAAACAACCAAATTGATAACAATGCTTTATTGGGAAGGAATAGTTGAGTCTTTGGGACATGCTTAAAGAGTTAATAAGGCCACTAATACAGAGAAGGCCACATATCTAACAAATGCCACACATCTCACAAAAGGGGTCGAAGAGTGCTGACTCCATAAAGCTTTGCTCTGGAAAATACCTGCGGGAATCTCCAGAGCAGGTAGAATGTGCAGAGAGCTTCTGTCTCTGCAGCGGCAAGGCCGGCTCGCGGAGCTCGCCTGCCCACCCCACCTGGGGGCGGTGGCGCCCAGAGGGGCTGATGCACATGGGAGTTGACAGTGCTGTGCAAGGCGGGGATTAGAAGCATAATTCTCACTGAAGATCAAATATTGTGCTGTTTTTCCAAAAAGGAGTTGAAATCTGAATCCTAACATTTGTTCACAGCAGGGATGTAACACAAGCGGACGAAGATCGCGGGGGATTTGTGGTAGCCGCTGGGTTACAGGTTAGAAGGGGAGGAGCGTCCTGAGCACTCTAGACTGGCCTTGAAGACAGAGAGACCAGCTCTCATCTCAAAGACGAAATGGAATCCGGACAATGGTGCGAGCTGGTGAGTGACGCCGTCTGGCCAGGGCAGGCCAAGGCCACGCTTTAACCGCGGCCCCAGCACCTGCTCTCCAGGCAGCGTTGATGTTCCAGTGCGATCCTCGGAGCCTCGGCTTCTCCACCTGGAGCATGGGCGGAGGGCGCTGGGACGGTTAAATGAGGTGTGTTGTAAAAAATCACTTAATACTGTGCCTAATCTTTCAATGGAAGACATCTGGAACATATAAATATAAATGCAGAACAAATCGTGTGAATGGGAATCTACACTGTCCACTCTGAAATCCCAGACAAACCCACCTTAGAATCCGTGGCCACACAGAGCATCGTGACGAAACAGCACCGAAATCAGCCTTGCATTGCTGTGACACGGTGTTACGTGTGCGTTACATCAGTGACCAGCACCCACACCACGGATGGTGAGGCCTGTGTGTTTATGGCTGAGAAGACCAAGGCATGAAACTGAAATTTTTTTCCACACTACACACCTGTGAAGTGATTTTTGGTGTCACTACAGCAGACCGGGAAGCATTTATTTTTGGCCACAGTGAACACAGACTCTATTACTTTGAAGCCTGTTTCTTCAGCATTTTATTGGTGAAAATGTCAACTTGGCTCAGTTCACCTGTCAAGGATGTGTGGCCTCCTTCTATTTATTCATAAACGTTCCCCAGCCCTTCACTACGTAGATGTCTGGCTTTCTTTTATGTATCCCACATTCCTGCGTGACATTCTTTTCTCAGAGAGCTCTCAGTCCGGTCGATCGATAGCCCGTGCTTGGACGAACACTTGCTCATTTCCCAAGAACCACAGACGTGAACCAGGGTGAGAGGTGGCCCGGATTTAATCACGGATGAGATTTAATTTGTTTATTTTTAGCTCCTTACGAAAGTTGTAATTTTCCCTTCAAAGCTACACAATTAATCCTACTTGCTTTATTCAAGTATGTTGAGAATGTCATTTGTCCTTGGCTTGGAGGAGCACGGTGAGAGATTTGCTCACATTTCCTCCGCTGGTCCCCGGACACGAGCCCACTATGGCCACGCCCAGTACTCCTTTCCCTCTTGGGGATGAGCAGTTCCAGGGGCCAAAGGGTGGGGCAGGGAGCAGGGAATCCCAGGCAGAGCTCCCGGGATGGGTCCTGCTGCTCGTCCACTGGCCACCGTCGTTGCCCCTCACCAAGGTCCCTGTGATCTGTGGTTTGGGGTCTTCCCTGGCCTCCTGCTTGCTCTTTTGCTGCGTTTGAGCCCCTGCTACTCACGGTGCCTCTGCCCCAGTGTGGGGAAGGGGAGCCACAGAGTGGCACTAGGAACAAGGAGGTACTAGGACGTGTGGATTGTCCCGGTGGCTGGAGGCACCATGAAGCCCCAGGCCCTCGGCAGGCAGAGGTCACCGCTAACATCACAGCAGCCCTGCGGCGTCGGCGTGGCTCCGCTCTGCAGATGAAGGAACCAGCATTCAGAGAGGTGAAATGATTTGCCCAAGGTCGTGCGGCTGGTAAACAGTGACACGCGGCACTCTGTCCCCGTGCACGCGACCTCAAGCACGTCCCAGGGGAAGCTGGTGGATGCGGGATCAGGCTCGCCCTGCACGGCTCCAGAGGACAAAATGCCACCCACACGCTCAAGGTTCGGGTGGACAAACAAGGTCCTGTGTGGCATTTAAACGCGACTCAGAGCTGCCCCGCTCCCCAGGAACTAGAGACTTCTCTCGTCTCTGGACACTGCAAGAAGGGTCAATGGCAACAGTCAGAGACTCTTGGGGGTCTCCTGCGCTGGGTGGGAAGTCGGCCTCCCAAACCTCAGAGCCCCTCACAAGCCCGACATCCCCAGAGTGGCCAGAGCACAGGTGGCCGAGGGTGTCCCCAGGCTCTGCACTCTGCATCCCCCTAGGCACCTTCCAAGGTGCCTTCACCCCTCGTCCACAGGACTGGTCTAACCAGCACTTTTCTCACGGGCTCAGCCCAGAAACATGCCCTGGTTTCTGTCTCTCTGTGTCCTTTTCCTGTCCAGGTGGGGTGAGGGCCCTGCGCTGAGCCAGGCTTCAGGAAATCAGAGTTTCAGACCAGGAGCTGCCACCAAACAGCTGAGAGATCTTGGCCAAGTGACTTAATTCTCTGGGCCTCGGTTTCCCTTTCTGTAAAACGAATTGATGGGGCTAGATCTTGTTCTCTAAAGTTCCTTCCAAATACCAGATTCTGTGATTCTGGTCCGTGAATAACACGCTACTTCTCCCCGTAGCATGCTGCAATCTGCCTCCACGGCCTTTCAGTGGCAGTGAATGACATGAAGCCCAGCGACTCCTATCTGGGGCACTCTGCAGGGGAGGGAGCTGCCTGGGGGTGGGGGTGGCTGAGTGTGGGAGGTTGTCCCACAGAGATGCTGGGGCCATTCCTGCCTCCCTCCCTGGGCTCAAGCTTTTCTCAGGGAGGAAATGGGACTCGGCCCAAGGTTGTCTGCGGGCCTGGGAACGCGTCAGCCGGAGTGGCCCTTTCGGGAGCACCGGGTGCCAGCCTCAGCCCCCGCAGCGCTCCCAGGGCTCGGCTGCCAGCGGCTGCTTTCACCGAGGCTGAAAGGGGCCCAGATGCGAGCACTTTCTCACAGTTCCTCCCGCCGCAAGGAGCCTGCCGTGGCCATCTGCAAAGATGCCGCTGTCCTGTTTACTCACCTTCTTGTCCACAGAACTTTTCCCTTCTCCTCCCCTCTAATCCTCTCCGGCCTGATGCACGGATACCCCAGGGGCCACGGCTCTGTGCTTAGCGACCTCGCAGGGCAAGACCCCAGGCTCGGTCTGTCACACCAAGTGGCCTTCTGTCCTCCTCATTGTTTTCCTTGAGTTTTTCGACTCATTTTCTCTGACAAACTTTAAAAGATTAGAACGGCTACTTTTCAGGGATAGTTTCAAGTTTGGGTGAGGTGGGATGACACCACCTCATTCTAAAGGAATAAGGACAGTAATTCAATCCACTTAGAAATGAGACAAACTCGGGGGGAAGGGAGCACATTTTTAGGACATTGGTCCCCACCGTATAATACAAAGATTTGTTGCAAGAGATCTCTTTGGATCGTAAGTTCCTACTTGATCATTTACTTTCACCAGACGTTCTCCACACCTGCGCGTTGAGGGGACGTGGCCTGTCCAGAGGGTGGAGGAGCGCGGTCCCCCTCCTCACAGCCTCTGGGGCGCCCGGCGCGGAGGCTAACGGTGCTGCCCCCCAAACCCTGCCCTCCCTGTCCTTCCCCGCTTCTCCCTGCCCTTTTCCTAGCCCAGCTTGTTTTTCTCTACTTTCCCTCTTTTTCCTTCTCTGTGGCCGATTCCAAGGATTTCCAGTGAAGTTCCCGGGCAGCTTGCAAGTCCACAGGAACAGCAGTCAGGTGCTCGACAGCGCAGTCTAAATGAAGGGAGGTGCGTCAACGCGGGAGCAGCGAGGGCAGGAGGAAAATGGGGCCGATAAAGAAGAGTGAGACTGACGCAGAGTCTCCATCCCTCCAGGGTAGGGACAGGAGGCCCGGGGCCACCCTGTGCTGGACCAGGGGCAGGACCTGGAGGTTCCCAGTCGTTCTCTTGCAAACCATCTGAGCTGGCTCGAAGAGTCTCTGCTCAGGTGGGTAGCAAATGTTATCCTGCACTTGAAGAACAAGATTCCCTACACCTGAAACTTGAAGAAAGCTCTTTGGTGTCATGATTCTCCAGGGGACAACCATTCAATCCTGGAGGCTTCCTCTCCTCCCTTGCTCTCAGCTGCAGTCTCTGGACTGCTGCTCCCTTCCCCACCAGCCCCCGCAGCGTGGGCCCTTCAGGGCAAAGGAGTATTATCTTCCCTTTCCCCCACGTGCAACCTGTCCACCCCTGCTGCAGCAGAACCCTCTTGGAGAACACACGGACACAGCGTGGGCCAGCAGCACCTGGCCTACTGCTTCATGACAACACTTACCAGAATCCCAGAGAGTGGAACTCAGGAACAACATGATTAAGAGGCATGACTTTGCTTCCTCTCACAGAGATCACTTCCCGTCTGTTTGCCTGTCTTGAGCAGTCTTCACGGAAGGATGAACAAGAAGTTCAATCCATGTGTTGGACGCCTACTTGACTAAGTTCAATAGCAGTTACAGTGCTTACTAAGGAAGAGATAAAAATGAATTTAAAAAAGTTATGGTCACAAAAGGATACATACAAATGGCCAAAAAGCATGTATAAAAGTCCTTGTTGTCATAAATCATCAGGGAAATGCAAATTAGAACCACACTGAAATACACTGCACCCTCGCCAGGAAGGCGGAAAAGAGAGAGACCTGTCACACCAGGCTCTCCTACGCTGTTGACGGGAGAGTAAAACTCTACAGCACTGTCCATGACCCACTCATTTCACTTCTGGATATTTACCCAAGTAATTACAAAATAATTTACAAAATGACTTGTACAAAAGTGTTCATGGAGCTTTATTCATAATAGCAAAGAGCTGGAAACAGCCCAAGTGTCCACCAATAGGAAAGTGAGTAAACAAACCACAAGATGTTCACACAATGGAGTACTGCTCGGGGATAAAAGTGGATGAACTACTGATACCTGCATCCCCCAGACGAAACCCAAAACAACACTGAGTAGGAGACAGCATACTGTCGATGCCATTTACATAAATTCTAGAAAAGACAACATAATCCATAGTTACCAAAATAATCAGTGGTTACCTCTGGGTGGTCAGAGATTGACTGGGGACGGGCCTAAGGGAACTTTATGGGATGATAACTTTATGGGGTGATGGGAATGTTCTAAATCTTGATAGAGGTTTGGGTTGTCCAACTGTAAGCATTTGTCAAAAAATTAGCAAATATACAATAAAATTTGTGTTTCATTGTAAATTGTTTGTCCAAAGGGATAAAAAAAAAACCTATTAAATGTTGGATAAAAAAAGTTATGGTTCTTCCTGGCTGCGGTCTAGGAG
>NW_012148063.1:10751744-10755001 GCF_000956105.1 Propithecus coquereli
ATTAATAAAATAACATATAGTTATATCTAAATTCCTTTACCTATATAAAATAAATTGCACAGTAATCTATAGCTTCATTTCATCTTAACCACATGTAGGTACTATTTTAAAAACATTTGCAGTTATTTCAATATGTTGTATTTTGTTTACACCATATCATTTTTAATCACCATGTAATATGTTACTAGTATTCTGTGACAAAGTAGCCATTTCTGTATTTTTGAATGTTATTTTTATTCTCATGATGCTACCTACATGCCTTATTATAAGTACAGCTTTACTTTAATTTGCATTATTTTATTCTCAGGAACAGAATTATGGGGTCAAAGTGCAGCATATTATGATTCTTGATAACAATTTCCAAATTCTCTTTCAAAATAATTGAACAAATCTGTACTACCATCAGGAATCCCTAGATAATCCTAGTAAACTATGGGAACCAGCAATCTCGTCATTATCATTTTTCTCCATTATCAATAATTTAAAGAGCGTTGTTATAGTGGTATTTGACATTTGCATTACTTTGCACTTGCTTCATTGCCAGTGAGTAGAGCAGGTTTCTTCCCCTGCTATTCACCGAATTCATTCATTCACTTTCCTTTCCACTTCTGTGAACTGCGAACTCTTTTCACCAACTGTCTTTCAGGGATTTTCATATGCTTGGAGATTTGGAAAAGCCCTTTATATATTTCCCACACTGAATCTCTGTCGCTTCTTACAGTCGTACTATCACCACATTATTACTCACCATTTGTTTTCATCCCTGTGCGCCGAGCTCCGCGCTGAGTAATTCCACGACCCTATGCGGAAGTATTGCTATCCCATTTTACCGTAAACAGAGGCTCCACCACTCACATCCCGTGGCCAACGTCACGAGGCTAAAAGCCTCAGACCTGACTCCGCCGTTCCCACCCGCCCCCAGTCCCGCCCCACAAACCGCCCGCATGTGCAGCTTCATTTCATCTTGGTGCATCTGTGTCCTGAGGTTTTATGACATTGCGGGTTTTAATTCTATATAACCATACATGTTCATAATATTTTCAGTGTCCGGTTTCTCTGTTATCATAATTAGCACTAAGTACATATTTGTAGATTTTACTTGCCATGGCGTTTTAATAAGCCCCGCCTATCAGCTCCGTCTGTTTGACAGGGATTTTGACATCCCTGGCATCACTTGAAGTTGACCATCACCTTGGATGAGAAGACCTTTTTGTCACATGGATAGTTTTGCTTTACAGGGATTTTTTCATAACCCAATCTATCCATCTTCATTTCTAAATTAGCATGAGTAATATGATTTTCCACGTGGGAGAAGAAAAATTAGCCCTTGGCCGTGCGCGGTGGCTCGCGCCTGTAATCCTAGCACTCTGGGAGGCCGAGGTGGGAGGATCGCTTGAGCCCAGGAGTTTGAGGTTGCTTGACCAAGAGCAAGACACCATCTGTACTAAAAATAGAAAAATTAGCCAGGCATCGTGACGCATGCTGGTAGTCCCAGCTACTCGGGAGGCTGAGGCAAGAAAATCGCTTGAACCCAGGAGTATGAAGTTGCTGTGAGGTACGATGACGCCACTGCACTCTCTATCCAGGACACCATGGCGACAGAGTGAGAGAGACTGCCTCAAAAAAAAAATTTTAACTCAATAAGTCAAAAAAGAACAAAGTGAATTTCAGGAAAGCAGAGGGAAGAAAATTATGAAAACAAAATAAGAAATTAATAAATTAAAAACAGTAAAATAGAAGAATTGGTAAACAAAGCAAAAATGAGCCCTTAAACCGTGGATCAAAAGAGTAGAAGCGAAATATATTTGAAGACTTTTGGCTGATTCTCCCCTGATATCATGCTACGTGGCCACTGCCAAATGCCAGACTTAAACAGCCGTGCCTTTGAGACTGCTCATGAAACTATGCTCTTGGGGGTAGACCCTCCAATCACCAGTATTCTCAGGAATGGGGTACCCGTACCCTCTTCGGCGCCTGTGTTTAGTCTGCTGTTTACCTCCTGTCAAATTCAGACACAAACCCTGAAACGTTGGCTTAGGTTTGTCCTTCTCATTGGAACTGTGCCATCCAATCCCAGCTGGGCCACTGGCTCCACTCTTGCCACATGAACCCCGTCTTGGTGTGCTGCCCGTGTTTCCACCGCCAGCCAACCTCTCCTTTTAGCTTCATTCTACAGCCCCAGAGCAGCAACCCAACCTAACCCAAGTTAGGAGAGCCATGGCTCCGGGCTGCCATGTTTCCGAGGTGACCAAACATACTGTCACTGTGGGATACAGACTGTTGTGTTTCCAAATTTGCTGCTGCTGTTGGCATTTGAACAACTCTAATAGATAGTTTATCAAAGAATCAATTCCTTCAATTATCTTAAACTAGAGACCAGATTCCCGACAGCTGGTTCAGAGGAGGAGGTGACAGAGGACACTGCCTCAGGTCCTCCTCGCCCTGCACGACGCTGCCTCTGAGGGCGTCTGACCGCTCCCTGGGTCTCTGGGAGCCCAACACACACAGTGGTCGATCTTTCGTTTTCTGCTTTAACTTCTCGGACCAGGAGCTCGAGCCTGCCTTTTATTTCAGACTTCCCTGTGTTTCCAGAGCGCCCACATCGCTGATTCACAGGCCTCGTGCACTCTGCTCTGTTCTGTTATTGCTGCTGGCACTTCCCTGGCCGTCCGCGCCGGTCATTTCCGCCGCAAGTCTGTTTATTTCCCAGCGGTGCACACATGTACCTGGCTCCCGGCAATTTAGCTTTGTCTGCCTACCTGGTTCTAGGCCCTGCTGGGGACCTCATATGAATGTTCTTTTTTGGCTTATATTCTGTGGCCCTTAAGATACCTAGCACATCCCACATGCGGCAGTCGTAATCTCTGATATTTATCACAATGATGAATCGGTGCTAGGAGTGAGCGAAAGTGGCCGCGTCCGTTTGCTAGGGCCGCTACAGAGTACTACAAACTGGGGGTGGGGGCGTTGCTTAAAACAACAGAAAGTTATTGTCTCATAACCCTGGAGGCTGGAAGTCTGAAATGAAGGTGCTGGCAGGGCCCGCTCTCTCCAAAGCCCCTAGGGGAGGATCCTTCTTTGCCTCTTCCAGGTTCTGGAAGCCCGGGTTTGTGGCAGCATCGTCACGTGGCCTTCTCCTTGCGTATCTCCATGGTCTCCTCGTCTCTCAGGACCAGTCACGGCGGATTAAGGCTCTCTCTCCCGACGGCATCCTACTTGGTTACAGCTGTGAAAACCCTATTCCCAAGTGAGGTCAC
>NW_012148063.1:10755051-10757193 GCF_000956105.1 Propithecus coquereli
AAAGGGAGATGGCTCCAGAATAGCACCTGTCCTCTGTCTATCTGCTGCAGGACAGGTGGCCTCAGACTCAGAAGACTGTTTTTGAACAGAGAAATATATCAGAGGGAGTTGGGCCTTTTTCAAGAGGTATCTGAATGCACTTTTGCTAGTCTCCACTCTGAATGGGCTCCCTGAGTGTCCTGATGTAAAAAGCCAAGCACCAGACAGACCCTAGACAGGGAGGACAAATAACTGGCAAGAGCACACTGATTTCCTCCATTTGTGTCCACGGGACACTTAACCCATAACCAAGGCAGTTTCCAGCTTCGGAATCCTTCTCAACACTACAAATCAATCAGAGCTGGCAGGTAAGTTGGAGCCTGTTTGCTCTGCATGCCCTTGACAAGGAGGGCTCTATCCACGTCTACCACCGTGAAAGACACCCAAGCGAGCAGCCGGCGGGTCCTCTCTGGCATCTCTCCGTGCAGGATTCCTAGTGCCCTGCTCTGTCTAACACCCAGGTTCTCTCCCACACCTGGCAGCACTGAGCTGAGCGTGGGAACCTCATACCGCAGTTAGGCTCGAGAGTGCCTGGCAAGTTCCCGTGGCGCCTGGACTACTCAGAGGCACTTCCAGCGATCCTCTGTGCTTCCATCCATCAAGCATCACCTAATTGGACACCTTCTATGGCGTCCTTAACCTCTGGGGGGACTCAGATCCATTCGATCATCTAATGAAAGCTTGAAATTGCTGTACTCATGAACAGCGTATTATCTACAAAAACAAAGAAAATCCAATTAAAAGTGCCTTCATAAATAGGACGATTATTCTATCACGCAACTAGAAGTCAACTAGTCAGGGCTGGTTACTGCAGTGGAGCTCCTGCTTCCTACTCTGCCCTCTGGTCCATCAGCCATGGCCTCTGGGCCCAGAAGGGCTGCCTCTGCTCCAGGCATCACTGTAAGGACCATATGATCTGACCACAAGGAAGAGGGCTCCCTCTCACATGCCACCCTCCTTGATGAGGATCCTCCTTCCCTGAAATTCCCAGCAAATTTCCTCTTCCATCCCAATGGTCTGCAAGGTGATGAGCCAGAGCTGACACCAATCACCGCACTGGGAAGGAGACCTCCTCGGTGGGCTCAAACCCCCAGGGGCTTCTTAGGGGGAAAGCAGCCAGGCGGAGGCCTCACTGTCCAAGGCAATAGCACTACAAACTTTGCCTGTAATTTTGGGGAATTCATAGACCACCCATTAAGATCCCCCGAGGCCTGTGGGCCAGCAGCTGCGAACTAAGCACACGTCCCCACCCCCACCAGAGAACCGCGCATCCACTATGGGGGAGAGATCACGCAGGCTCCTTCGACTCTGTAGAAGCCGACCCTATAAGATTGTCACAGTAAGTGTAAAAGCCACGAGTGCCGGCCCACAGCTGCTATGAGAGCAGGCAGACTAGGCGGTCTGGGCAGACGGGGGAACTGAGGTGAGTGGAACGACAGAGCGGACTCCAGGAGGAGGAAGGGCAGGCAGAGGTGGGGCCCGCGGGCGGGCGTTCCACACCCCGAAAAAGCCCGCAGTGTTTCACGTGCCAGAGAATTTGCAGCTGCGGTCACAGCTAAGCCACTGGCAGGCCCTCTGCTGTGTTTGTATTGAGTCCTTTTGATGACAGCACGAATTCTGAGAACAAAGCTTCCAGGCTGTGATGTGTAACTAGAACCCAGAGACAAAAATAGCTTCTCTCCACATGCGTGTGTAGGGGCTGATCTGTGACTTAGAGAAAGAGTTTTTGTCATTTATGAAACTTGGAGGATTCCCCAATACCCACAAATCCCGTGAATGACTGCACATTTCTGTTTGGTTAGACCCGCCGGGTATAATGTTCTTTTAGTTATTTGGTAGTTTCCTAATTAACTTTTCCTTCTCATTGAAAAATCCAGTGACTTTGAAGCTGTTTTGAGATATAAGTGTAATAGAGAATGATTTGGCAGATTAAACTATTAAGAGTTCTTATAACAACATTAAAGCGAGTATCAGAGAATCGATATGAGCCTTGAGAGAATAAGGTTTTCCTTAAAGAGACAAATACACATGCTGAGCTGATAGTTCCAAATGGAGTCAGGAAGCGTCCCAAGGAGGACAGAGTTAGCTTGTGTCTTCATTCAA
>NW_012148063.1:10760848-10761646 GCF_000956105.1 Propithecus coquereli
GTGGCACACAATTCGACCCCCAGCACAGGGAAAGCTTGTCTTTGGCCCCTGCCCATCGCCCCACCTGGCATGTCCCTCCCAGCTGCCCTGTAGCCCCTTCCTTTCTCGCTCATTTCCTGTCCCCAGCCCTGTCACTCGCGCCCTAGTGTGAGGTGGGGAACCGCTGAGCAGCTCAGGTGGAGGAGGAATTAGACGCCCCAAACTAACTGCCCGAAACACTGAGGACGGGGCTTCCTGCCTCCATGAAGGGGAGGAGGCAGATGTTTGGGGGGCTCTTGAGAGCATTTCAGGGAGGCATTTTCTGGGCTTGTCCTGGGGCCTCAGAGCCAGCTCTGCCTCTCCTTGCCCTCCCAGCCCCCAGGGTGGCACCGGCTCCTGACGGGTGCTCACTCCCTTGGGGTCGGGGGCAATAACGCAGGGAGAAAAGATACCTGAGCATGAAATGACCCGGGTGACATTTCTCAGACCTGTGTGACCTGTGTCACAGGCTGATGTGAAAGTCAAAGGGTCACTGCAGAGGGAACAGCAGGGCTCCAGAGAGGACCCCCCGACGTCCCAGCTTTAATGGAGGAGCCGTGTTGGGGCCACTGTGCAGGCAGGAGAGTCCAGACCAGGGTGACAGGTACAAAACACACGTGTCCTCAGACTCCTTTCAGCACCCACAGCCACGTGATTCAGCAGCTAGAGGTGACCGGTTGCAGGAGCCCCGGGGAGGCCTTGAAATCCTCCCCGCACAGGCAGCTCCTGCAATCAAAGGAGCTGATGCCGAATGGAAATCTATCTGCCATCCTGTGCCTG
>NW_012148063.1:10761696-10764413 GCF_000956105.1 Propithecus coquereli
GAGCCTGTTTACAGGCAACGCAGAAGACCGAGGAACAAGCCAAACAACGTCACGGGGAAGTAACCGGACAAATCCAGGAGGTGGGGCATTTCACAACATAACTGGCCCAAAATAAGTCAATGTCATAAAAAAGAGACAGTGCTGGATTAAAGAGACGTCAGGGACATAACCACCATGAATGGCCATGGATGGGTTATGGGTTTGAACGAAGCTGCTGCAAAGAACACACAGCGTGGACACAGACTACATATTAGCTGAGAAGAATGTGGTGAGATAGAAAGGTGGAGATCACTGGATAAGCAGGTCACCAAACGGTATATACATGTCGTCTCCTTTTGAGATATTTTTTTCAGGAGGATGTCCTCCAAGATACTCATAGCGCGATCTCTGCGTGGTAGAAATGTGGGTTTTTTATTCCTTTGTTTTTGCCTGTCTCTATTTGCTAAATATCTGCATTCCAGATGTACCGCATCTGCCATGGTTGTGTTCCCCAAATTCACACGTTAAGTCTTAAGCCCCAGGACCTCAGAATGCGACCGTTTTGGGAAACAGCGCTGCTGCCGCTGGAATTAGGATGCGGCCGCACTGGAGTCAAGCGGGACCCTGATCCAACGTGGCCGGCGTCCTCATAAAAAGGGAAGTTTGGGGCAGACAGGTGCCTGGGGACGCCACGTGAAGAGGAAGGCGGAGACGGGGCTGATGCTTCCACAAGCCAAGGACACCAGCGATGGCCAGCCGAGCTCCGAAGCCGGGGGAGAGGCCGGACAGCCTCGGCGGGAACAGCCCCGCCGAGCCTCGGTCCCGGACTTCCGGCTTCCGGAACCGTGAGAGAACAACTTCCGGTTACTGAGGCTGCCGGGCCGCGGCGACTCGTCATGTCAGCTCTAGCAGACTACCGACATCTGTAATAGTAAAAACTATCACATTTAAAACTTAAAATGGAAAAAGTGGGGCCTGGGGGGGCACCTGGAGGATGTGGTGTGAGCCCTCACCCTGCCGGGGGTGTCGCCTTCGCAGGCCGTGGACTCCGTCCTGTCACCAGCTCCGCCGGCCTGAGGCGCCGCCCTGCTGCCATCCGCGAGCTCCTGAGTCAGCGTCCTGAGTCACCTCTGCGGGCCGCGCAGAGGACTGTCGCTCCAGGAGAGGCCGCCCTCCCTGGGCCGGACCCGGCGGGGGCGCTTTTCCACCGTGGCACTCGGGGTGCTGGGGGGGCGCTGAGCCAAGGCGCTGGTGCCCTCGAGGAGCCGTCGCCCGGGCAGCCCTGAGTCTGTTATTACAAGGAAAGCCTCGTCCTCCATTACGCGGCCCCGGGCTGGGCACAGAAACATGAGCTGGCCTGGGCTGCAGGACCAAAATAGCTTCCAGGAATAACCCGGCCTGCACGCGGCCCCTGTGCCCGCCCAGGCCCAGCCCGGCCCTTCGCTTCCGTTCCAGACTCCCGGGGACAGGGTCGTCGTGTCTCACACGCTGAAATTCAATCAACGGGAACAATCGGAGGAAGCGTGGGGCTTTCTCCACACCGGGAGCGGGCGAATGGGGACCCTGCTTATCAAAATGACAAGGTTTAGTCAGTTGCTACAAACCAGCAAAGACTTCCTCTCCCAAGAGAAAGGCCGGGAGGAAGGTCATGTCCTTCGGTTACCTCCGGGGAGCCCAGAGCACCATCTGCTTTGCTTCAAGCAAGCCAGTCAGGTGACCCCAGGCTCGCCTGCTGGAGGGAGGTTTGTGGGCTCCCAGAGGGGCCTGAGGGAGGGAACGGCCAGCTCTCAGACCACACAGCCACCATCAAGGCCAGCCTGCAGCCCACACCCACTGGCCCTGCCAGCCTACCTGGGGCAGGGCAGGGAGGGAGGAAGAGGAGGGAAAGGCAAGAAAAGAGGGAGGAGAATGGAGGGGAGGGAAGGGGAGGAAAGAGGAGAGGAGAGGAGGGGAGGGCAGGGAAGGGAAGGGCAGGCGAGGGGGAGGGCAGGGCTCTGGTGCAGCCCTGGCCCCTCAGCCTGAGCCCCGCACCCTCCCTGGTGGTTCTCTGTCTCGGGGCTCCCCTCCTCTCCCCGCCTGCCTACTGCAGCCAGCTGAGTCTTCCTAAAATCTCATTTTCACAGTGTCCTTTCCCTTCCCCATGCCCTTGCCTACATCTCCGCTCAGGGGGACACACACTCTCCACCAGGCAAATGGGGCTCTCTGGACCCAATGGCCCTGGACCCAAGCAAGCCCCATGTCCTGCCCCGGGCCCTTGCTCAGGATGCCCCTCTACGCCACCTTGAGGTGCCCTCGCCTCTCCTTTCCCCAGACGACACAGCCTCCTGCCAACCCTGCTGGGCCCTGCTGCCTCCTCAGGGCAGCGAGCACCCCCTTGAATCCCAGGGCCTCCAGCTCTTTGGCCCATTGGCTGTTTGCACGCTGTGCTCTTTATCTGCCCACCTTTAACCCTGTGTCTGTGTTTACCCCAGAGCGTGGAGGTGAGCAGAGAGTAGCCTCTGAACTGGAAGACTGATGGAGTCACACCCTAATCAGAACAATCAGATTTCACAGAACTTAGAGTAGACAATCTACTCCAGTCCCTTCCTTCTGCAAGGGGGGGACTCGGCCCTACTAGAGCGCACCCAGG
Organism: Propithecus coquereli; assembly: GCF_000956105.1. NCBI lineage: Eukaryota > Metazoa > Chordata > Mammalia > Primates > Indriidae > Propithecus > Propithecus coquereli. The sequence continues at coordinate 10,764,305 of NW_012148063.1, forward strand.
TCTCATGGCCCCTGGTCCACACCCCTGACACCGTACCACGCTGTACGTAAGTCACACTTACGAGCAAAGCACCTGAGCAGGAGGGTCACACTGTTCCTTACAGGATTCA
>NW_012148063.1:10774743-10811400 GCF_000956105.1 Propithecus coquereli
CTTTCGTGGCACACAATTCGACCCCCAGCACAGGGAAAGCTTGTCTTTGGCCCCTGCCCATCGCCCCACCTGGCATGTCCCTCCCAGCTGCCCTGCAGCCCCTTCCTTTCTCGCTCATTTCCTGTCCCCAGCCCTGTCACTCGCGCCCTAGTGTGAGGTGAGGGAACCGCTGAGCAGCTCAGGTGGAGGAGGAATTAGACGCCCCAAACTAACTGCCCGAAACACTGAGGACGGGGCTTCCTGCCTCCAGGAAGGGGAGGAGGCAGATGTTTGGGGGGCTCTTGAGAGCATTTCAGGGAGGCATTTTCTGGGCTTGTCCTTGGGCCTCAGACCCAGCTCTGCCTCTCCTTGCACTCCCAGCCCCCAGGGTGGCACCGGCTCCTGACGGGTGCTCGCTCCCTGGGGGGTGGGGGAGAATAACTCAGAAAGAAAAGGTACCTGAGCATGAAATGACCTGGGTGACATTTCTCAGACCTGTGTGGCACAGGCTGATGTGAAAGTCAAAGGGTCACTGCGGAGGGAACAGCAGGGCTCCAGAGAGGGCCCCCCGACGTCCCAGCTTTAATGGAGGAGCCGTGTTGGGGCCAGTGTGCAGGCAGGAGAGTCCAGACCAGGGTGACAGGTACAAAACACACAGTGTCCTCAGACTCCTTTCAGCACCCACAGCCACGTGATTCAGCAGCTAGAGGTGACCGGTTGCAGGAGCCCCGAGGAGGCCTTGAAATCCTCCCCGCACAGGCAGCTCCTGCAATCAAAGGAGCTGATGCCGAATGGAAATCTATCTGCCATCCTGTGCCTGCACCTGGAAGGACAAACATCCCTCGAATCTGGGCAGAGCTGCCTGTGACCTCCATGTCCATCTGCCTGAAAGATCTTTCTCGCTTCTAGAAAGTGGGGTGAGAAATGGTGAGGCATGAGAGGGAGGAGTCCCTCGTTAAGACCCCAAGCCGCCGTAGCTTTAGGGAGTATGGAAGCCTTCCTGAGTTCACCTGCGGCTGGTGGCCATGAGGCCGGGCCACGGGCATCTGGACTGTATTGTTCCTCAGCCACTGTCCCCTTCCCAGGGTTAAATGAAACCCTGCTGGTTCTTGCTCTTGGCTTGAAAAGCTGGTGGTTAGAGGGGAAGCTGGAAGTGCTCTCAAATACGCCATTCGGAAAGTATTTATAGTTGGAGGATGTCGTACCTGGGATATTTTGGAATTGGCCATCTCTCCTAAAATTACAGGTACCTCTGTTTTTAAAAATATGCTGCACCAAAATTCAAATTCAGAAAATAGATAAAGCAATTATCCATTTAACAAATATGTTTTGATGCCTCCTTCAGAAGTTTACTTTCTAAAAAGAGTCTTCATATGTCCTTTAAATATCAACTCTCATAGCACATCTCTAAAGTGACTATTTATAGCAACTTGTTACTACACAAGGTGCACAGAGAAAGGGACACCTGCACATGAGGCCATCAGAGGTACACAGATAGCTGGGGGTGCCATAGAGAAGAAATTATTCGCTTTTCTTTCTTCATCTCCCACCATTTATCAGACATGGAAAGAAACATCTGATAACCACGTATAAATCCGCGCCTTGGCCAGTCTTTGTGCAGTCTCCGGGGCCTGCCACCAAGCCCAAACCCAGAGTGACCCACCCCAGGGAACACTCACCCCTCTGGGCAGAGCTCCTGAGGCAAACTCAGCACGTGCTGTGTTGACTGACTTCCCAAAGCCACATTGTGAAACAGGACACCCCAATGCATATTCAGAACCCCAACTTGAACATTATCTGTTTGGACAAAAGGAAGGGCAAGTTTTCCTCGGTGCCTGGTGCGTTAGCTCACACACAGCAGGTTGCTGGGGCCTCTTCATCCCTCCCAGCCTCCACCCGGGACTCCCTTCTGCAGGCCCTGCTCTTCTGCCTGCCTCCTTCCTCGTTGTCTTTGCAGCCCACCTCCCCCGGAGTTCCATAACTAGCGCAATGCCCAGTTAATCTGCAATACATTTGGGGCTGGGAAATAACGCGGGTCAGTTACAATTTCCAGATCCATCTTCGGCTGTGCCGGTGTGTCGGTCGCAGGACAGGGTGGGGGATAAGCAGGCACGGAGACCCACGGAGGAACCCCGGGGTGGGCAGCCAAGCCCAGGCCTCGCCCTTGTAGCCCCACTGAGCTCAGTCACCGGTGGGGGCAGACCAGGAGGACTGTGGCCTTGGCCCAGAAGCTGATTCAGGTTGTGAAGGTGCCAGCAACTTCTCGAAAGACGGTGGCGCCCTCCTAGCAGCACACCTCATCTCCATGGCTGCCACAGCTGAGATGTTTTGGAAGGGTGTGCATGTTTCGTTTTGCTGCTTTGTTGAGGTTCTTTCTCAAAAGGAGCCATCTCTTCCCCCACTTGCCCTTGGCCATTAGTGGGAGCCACATACAACCCCGCCGTCTCTCATCCTTGGTGTCACTCAGCCACATCTAGCCAGAGCCACTTCCGCCTCAAAGTACAGAAAGAACCCAGCTGTCTTGAAACTTAAGCTCAACCCCAACTGTACATCCATGAGGGTGGCCCAGCCCCGCCAGTGGGGCAGGAGCTCCTCCCTGGGGGACAGAATTCCCTAAGTCAGCCCAGAGGACAGAAAGGAGAGAGGAGAGCAGCAATTCCGGGAGATTGTCTTAACATTCAGATGTGGCCGCCTCCATGTAACCCAAGGGTGCGAAGCCAGGGCAGGTCCACGAAGCCTTGGCCGCCTGGGCAGACCAGAGGGACCAGCCTCTGCAGGCCACTGAGGCCACCAAGGCAGGCTCACAGCCCCCTCCCTGCTCCTCTCCAGCCTCCCTGTGGCTCCGCTCAGGCTGCCCGTGGTCACTGCCATGGAGAGGGAGCCATGGCCACCGGCTCCTCGCCATACGTTGGGACGCTCGGGTCTAAACATCCCTGAAAATAAGGCTGATGTCAGGAGGCTGGCAGGCTGAAAGCTCGAGGTGGAGGGACAGAAAGAAAAACACAGCCCTGGGAGAGTTTTTCACATCCAAGTTTCTTTTTCTGGAGACACCGAAGAACAAAGTGCAAGCAAATGGTACCCTTCAGCCTCGAAAATACCCTGAAATGCTTATTTTGCAGCGAAGATCATACAACAGGGAACTTTTAAAAAATTTGTTTCTTCCGACCTGAACGCGGCTCCCAGCACACGCCTCCCTCCCCCGGCTGTCAGGCGGCCAGAGGCTCGGCTGGTTTGGTTTGGACGTAACCAGAGCTCCTCTGATCCCCTGGCCGGCAGCTCTGTCGTTGCCTTCCAGACTGTTCTCACAGAAGCCGAGCTAAAGAGCACAAAAAGCCGCCTGGAGACACGAGCCTGGCCTAGAGGAAAGGGCCTGGGGGACAGAGCGGGGACTGTGCTCAGGTGGCCCTGAGACTGGCCCAGGGGGCAGTTCCCGGCTCAGCTGACTCTGTCAGCACAGCACACAGGGAAGCTTCTAGTCGGCAAAGCCGCTCGGAACATTTTCATTTTGTGAATGTTAACACGCTAGAAGCTCATAACGCAGCCGAGTGGTTATGAGCTCAAAAGCTTTGGGAGAGATTGTCTCTGAGGGCTCGTTAATGTTGTCTTTTAATGGAACACTCCCAAATCTGAATCCTTCACGGGGCTGTAAATAGGGCTGGTAAGCGCTTGACAGCGTGCGCCGGAGGACAGGAGCCTCCCGCGCCGGGGACGCGGGCCTGGCGCGAAACACCGGGCAGGGCGGGTGGCTGCGGTCCGGGCAGGAGTTTAATGGGGCGGTTAAAGGCACGTTCCGATTGCCAGGCTCCGTGGAGCTGCCTCCCAGCGCCGCCATTAACGTGGATAAATCCCATAAACGAACCCAGCCGTGAACACGGGCGCTGCCACCCTGCCCGCCGCCCCCCGCAAGGCCTGGGACACTCGGCAGCTCTGCCCTGGTGACTCACGGCCACTCCTGGGCTCCGCCCCTGCTGCCTATAGCCCTGGTCGGGACCTCTGGGAGAATATATATAGTTGAGGGAAATTTCTGAGGATATTTTTGGGCGACAGCTGTTTGTGATTCAATCGGGAGTTGTGGGTGGCAATGGCAGCAGTGGGCTGGGCCCGGGAACTGGACTTGGTAGACGTGGCATTCCCAGGAGTCGCCTTACGAACTTTTACTAAGTGAACGGAGAGACGAATGAGTGAGTGAAGGGCTGAATTCTCTGTCTGCCTTTGATGGCGGAGATGAGGTCAACCAAACCCGAGTCGGAGATCTCAGAGATGAAATTTCGGATCCTAAATGAGGAATTCCTCTTCCCCAGTGTTCGGTCACATATTCACGCAACAGGCACGTGGCGGCCGCAGACAACGTGCGAAATGGGGGAGCCACGATTCTTCTCCGTGCTGTGTTTCAGCAACACCCCCAGACCTTGGTGAGACGGGAACCTGCTGCTCCAGCCCCCGTCTTCGCGGTCGGGCTAACATGTTTCCTGAGACTGTGTTCCTGCTCTATTCCGAAATGTCAATGGTTTTACATGGGGGGAAAGAGGGGCTTGGGAGGTATCTTTGGTCAAATAAGATTGGGAAACACCATATTCTAAATTTTCCTCTTGGATTTTATAATATATATACATTAACATTAAAGACTTGAAAAAGTCCGGCCATAAAGAAACCCACTTTTTATTTAACCCAACATTTCACATTTCCTAAACTTATTCATCCAAAAAGAACGTTATTTTGCAAAGAGTGGCAGAATAATGCTACCACCCCCCGACCAGGTGTCCTGATCCCTAGAACCTGTGACCATGTTACCTTGCTTGGCAAAAGGAATTTTGCTGATGTGATCACGTGAAGGGTTTGGGGATGGGGAGAGGAGCCTGCACGATCCAGGTGGGCCTCATCTAACCACACAGATCTTTAGCAGTGAGAGGCAAGCAGGTTGAGGTCCCAGGAGGAGTGCAGTGGAGGCAGAAGTCAGGGTGATGCGTTCTGAACATGGAAGAAGGGGCCACCAGTCAAGGAATGTGGGTGGCCTCTAGAAGCTGGAAAAATCAGGGGAACGATTCTCCCTGGAGCCTCCGCAAGGAAGACAACCCTGCCGACACCTTGATGTGAGGACGAGTTTCAGAGTTCTGACCTCCAGGACTACAAGAGAATAAATTAGTGTTGTTGGTTAGAGCCCTTCAGTTTGTAGCAATTTGTTACAGCAGCCGTAGGAAACTGATAACACAGAGTATGTACTCATATTTCATGTTCGATCCATAGAATTTGGGAAGTGAGGACAGCCTTCTTAACTGTCCTGTGCTATGGAATGACCAGAATCTGCTTCCCAAGCACCCCATGTGCCTCTGAGCTTCCGGTCGTGCTGGAGCCTTGTCTTTTGTGGATGTCGTAAACATCCTCTAATAAATCAGTGTGCTCTATTATCCCTTCTGTCCAAATTCTGTTGCCATAGAGCAGGGACTAAGGGGCTGAGCTCCCATTTTCACGGCTCGCCCAGCACAGAGCGGTGAAAAGTCTCCTCTGGAGGGATACGGTGGGGACGAGCACATGCAAATGTTCTGCCCAGCGGTAATGAATCTTCCGGAGTTAGTGCCCTGCCATTGACATCCTGGCACTGCTTCCCATTTCCTCGGCAAATCTAACTAAAGAGACACTGTTCAACTTCTCAGGCTTCTCCTGAGAACGTTTCAGGAAAGGGCTTGACAAAGAAACCTTCAAGGTTTCTTTTGAGAACGAGTTCTGTGTGAGTGTTTGGGGCCAGGCATCAAAGTGACCGAGATGCTATGTAACAAGGCCGTTTCCAGGCGAAGAAAGGTCAGAGGGGTTGAAAGAAACGTAAAAAGTGGGGAACGATCCAGCCAAAAGTTTTGCAAGTGAAAACTGGATCAAAAATGAAATTGCTGAACTAGAGGAAAAGTAGCTCCCATTCGTATTTTGTCACACGCTGGGTCTTTAGTACAAGAATGCAGCAGAGTAGCTGAAACCCGCAGCTCAATCGCTTTGGATCCAGTTACAATGTATTGTTCCACACGGGACCATCCCGTCCGAAGAGGCCGAATGAAACAGTGTGCAGTTTTGCACACAGGCCCCTTTGTGCGCCTGCCTCCCCGTCTCTGGGGTCATTGTTCCCTTTGGAACGCTCCCCCCACCTCCGGGCACCAAGGCCTGCCACGGTCAAGGCCACACGTCCGTGAGGCCACTCCTGGCTCACCAGCCAGAAACAATCTTTCCCTGGAGCAGCGAGTCACCCCACGTCCCTGCCCCTCTGTGCTGGCCTTTGCTTCTTCCAGTCTCAGAGTTACACGCAGATCTTGTCCCCTTCCTTAGGCCAAACGTTCATTGTAGGTTTGTCTTCACCAGGGTTCTTGTTGTCGTGCATGCCAGAAACACACTCAGTCTAGCTAAAAAGGCAATTTAATGGGGCTGGGTGTGGTGCTCATGCCTGTAATCCTAGCACTTTGGAAGGCCAAGGCAGGAGGATCGCTTGAGGCCAGGAGTTCAAGACCGGACTGACCAAGAGCAAGACCCCGTCTCTACAAAAAAATAGAAAAATTAGCTGGGCTTGGTGGGGTGAGCCTGTAGTCCCACTGGGGGACTGAGGCAGCCTCAGGAGGCTGAGGCAGGAGGATCACGTAAGCCCAGGAGTTTGAGGTTGCGGTGAGCTCTGACGATGTCACTGCACTTTAGCCTGGGCAACAGAGAGAGACCCTGTCTCGAAAAACAAAAAAGGAAATTTACGATAATAATCCTGGTTTATCTCATGAAGCCTAGAGCCAATTTTGCTGGTCGTCTGCCCAGTATCTCTTATACTTGTCTTCCTTACTGTGTTAGTTTCCTGGAGCTGTAATAGCAAAGTGCCCCAGACTCAGTGGCTTAAATAACAAAGTTACGATCGCATGGTTCTGGGGCTGAGAAGTTCGAGATCAAGGTGCGGCAGGGCTGTCCCTGCTGAGGCTGTCCCGGCCTCTCCCCCAGCTTCTGGAGCTTGGCTGGCAACTGCTGGTGTCCTTGGCTTATGGAAGCATCGCTACAACCCAAACTCTGCCTTTCTCGTCACGTGGTGCTCTCCCCGTGTGCTTGACTGCCACCAAATTTTCCCTTTCTTATAAGGATGCCACCAGTCATGTTGGATTAGGAGCCCACTCTACTCTGGTGTGACCTCATCCTAACTTAACTAATTACATCTGCAGCAACCCTGTTTCCTGATAAGATCACACTCTAAGGTATCAGGGGTTGAGACTTAACATATAAATTTGGGGGGACACAGTTCAACCCAGGACATTTAATAGCAGAACCCCCATTTTGACTGAGGTGGCAACATGGCCGGTCAGAAATACTGCTCGAGACCCAGCTCTGGAAAATGAGATGTAAATGAAATTCCACTGGTGGGGCTTCTGGAAAAACTAGTGTAGTTCTTCACCCTTTCCTCTTCTTCCTTCCTGAGCATGGATGTGATGCAGGAGGTAGAGCAGCTGTTTTGCCACAAAGAGGATAAAAGCCACATGCTAAAAATGGAGGACAAAGAAGTCAGAAGGAATCCAGGTTCATGAGGACTTTTCTGAGCCACTATATTATGTCTAGACTGACTCCTTCTCACCTGAAAAAATAAACTTCTCTTTATTTAAGCCAGGGTTTCTCAACCAGGAACAATTTCCTGCCCCCAGGAGATATTTAGTGATGTATGGAGATATTTTTGGTTGTCACAACTAGCAGAGTCCTATTGGTAACTGGTGGGTAGAGGCCAGGGAAGCTGCTTAATGTCCTGCTGTGCACGGGACAGCCCAAAATGCCGACAGTGCTGAGGGTGAGGGCCCCTGGCCAGACTCACTGTTGGCAGGTTTTTGATACGAGAAATCCAAACTGCTAGACGGGCATACAGCCGGGCCAGAGGCGAGGCCAGAAGCGGGAAGCGGAAGCCTCGGGATGAAATTGTATTTTCTCCAGCTCTCCGGGGCCGCCCAACCTCCCCTTTCTGGTTCTCTCTGCAAGCCTGTCCTAGTCTCTCCTTTCTGCTCACTCGGGCTCTTTGCTCCTCAGTAAGGACGGAGGCAAACAATGCTCCTTCATCGCTTGAATTCGTGCGTCCTAAATTCAAGCTACCGGTAGAAACTGACTTGTGTCTCTGAATCCAGATCCCTAGGCCCCGGCGTGTAGAATCTGAGTCAGGCACAGCAGCTTTGCCCAGGGCAGGCAGGTGACGTGGCTGATCGCAGCTGCGGTGTCCCTGGCTAGCGGGTGGTAGGGCAGGCTAGGAGAAGGAATTTCCCTAAAGATGGGGTCACTGGCTGCGAAGATTGCCCAGTCGGTGTCTCCTTCAAGGGGGGGAGACACATTTTATGAGTTTTGTGTCCTTCCTAGCACCTAGCCTAGTGCCTTGCAGACAGTAAGAGCTCAATAAACAAATGAGTGTTTAAGATGACGAGGATATAGCAGAGTGCTTTGTAACTAAGGGCCTGCGTCATCCTAGCATTTGTTCAGGAGTCCCCCACTGGGATGGGTCCCCGTCGCTCTACAAAGGTTGAGGAGTTAGCTGCATGCGGTCAGCTTGCGGGGCGTCCGCTGCGTCCACTCACACCTGCCCCACGTATACTCGCTTAACTATCCTCTCTGGGTTTCCAGAATTCTTTGGCACCCACAGTATACTTACTGTACTTTTTTTCAGAGTAACATTTGGACCCATTGCTTTAAATTTAAAGTTCTTTACCTAGAAAGGTATCAGAGGTTAAAGAAAAATACACCGAGACTATTACTTGACAACAACTAACGTTGTTTAAAGATAAATGTGTCCTAAGCTTCGCAGCTGTTTGGACACTTTGGACGCTTTGTCATTCGGGCTGCAAGCCCCACGCTGCCCAGCTCCCCTGCCCGTCGGGGCCGTGGGCTCTTTCTTCCTGTTCCGAGGCCTTTCTCGCACCACCGCTCCCGACGGCGCCTCAGTTTGTGCAGTTGTCAGGGCCCTGCTAATGAGTGCATTGGTTGACGCGTTAAACTCGTTCGGACAAAGGTGTTTCTAGCTGGGCAATTCAATCCCCCACCCCAGCCCTGTGAGCGAGGTTTGTGATTTGACAGGAGCTTTCCAACGACAAATCTGATGCCTGAGTGGCCATAGGAGCTTCACTCGTTAACTCAGGGCAGTGGGGAAGGTCATTTTGAGTGAGGGGCCTTTCCCAGGACCCCCAAACCTTAATAACAATCCCCATGTGCCGAGCAGCTGTACGTGCCAGATACCGTGAAGTGCACTTTACAAGCATTGTCGCGTCTCACGCAGATCCGGACGGGTGGACACTAGTGCACACTTTCTGTAAATCAGGAGCAGAGGGCCACAGGCGCGAACCAATCTTCTTTCCCAAGGCCTCACAACAGATAAGGTCCAAACCCAAGTATGTCTGTCTCTTCCTCATGCAACCCTGCCTCCCTTCCTTGTATCCAGCTGGCTTCTCGGTGAGTGCTAGGTGACCACAGCCCCTTTAGGAATAGACATGCACGTCCCCGCCAGGACAGGGGACCACAGTACCCACACACAGGTGGCCCAGGAAGGGCCTTTAAGCCATGGGCCTCCTGCAGGGTCTCCTCCTTGTCTCCCATTGACTGCCCCAGAGAAACTGGCCACATCCATGGTCACGTCCTGTGGTCACATCTGCATCTACTAAGAGATTTGTTAAGATGTTTAGGGAAGAAAGGACATCACTTGGAAAGTACTAGAACAGATTCACCAACACCACATCTCTTCCCCTTCTCCCCCTCTATATCTCAATGTCCAGCCATGAACTCTGAGCTCTGCAGCCCAGGAAGGGGCTCCAGGAAGCTGGGGGCCACTATGCCCACAGGCTCCTCTCTGTTCCCTAGGAAGGCCACAGAGAGCAGCTGCTAGGTCTGTGTCAGCAGGCACCAGGGGCCATCACAGTCAAAACCCATGGCCAAGCTGGAAGCTTGCGCTTTGCTTTCCCTCTAGACATGTCTATGTTGAAAGAATTTTTGGAAATCAGATCATAAGTACATTAGAATTAATTATACACTGTTAAATTCACTGCTATGGTGAAGCCTTGGAAAATGAAGAATCTCTTTGTAATTTAAGATAAACAAATTTTGGCTCCCCTCTTTCCCTTTACCTTCCTATACCATCCTCTGTTTGAAAGGGAGGCACAGTCACAGGCCAAAAATGTGGCGAATTGGAATTTCTGACTCTTTCTAAACATTGTCAACAGTGGTTTGTGCTTTTCTTCCTGAAGCTCCTGGCTCCGAGACCACGGAGCGGGAGGGAGAGCTGTGGAAAAGGGGCACAAACGATCTCATCTGTGTCCTGTAGTTGGAAACCTGGCAAGAACACCTGAGGCAAGAAACAAACCCAAATGTTCACTGAGTCCACCGTGGCAAGCTTGATAACAAAGCCACACATTTAATTCCCAAACCCCACAACTGTGAGAATGTGCACAGCCCCTCTGATGTGATTTGTGTAGGAATCTCAGCAACTCTACATAAAAACTAGAGAAAAATATTTTTCAGAGTGAAAAATTGTTATGGAGCTTAAATAAAGGCTGAGAAAAACACTTCATTTATTTTTCTTTAAGTTTCTTTCAGACCAGTGGGCATCAACATTTATAATAATGGAGTGCTCTTCGGTAAAGAGTGACAAGGCTGAGGTTTCTGATTATAGCTACAACTGCTTTAAATAGCTATCATAATTAATTATTAAGAGACATAGTCTTCCTTTACACTTAGAGGACTAAAATTGTAAGGAAAAAAGTACAAGACGTCGGTATATGATCTCTTCCAAGGCACTAGGGCTTTGAATGGGACTAATGTCAGCATTTTAGGAGTGGAGACGTCGCTTTTGAGAAAGTGTCTCCAGGAGATGATTTTGTCCTCGAAAAGTCATGACGAAGAAAATGCTGTGCTCGCGTTCGACCGGTGCCGCTCGCTCTGCGGGGAGAGGAGGAGGATCAGACGCTTGCTCTGCGTGTCCCCCTCTGTGGTTTGCAGACGTGGCTCTGAGTGGCAGAAAACACGTGTCAGACACAGGAGCAATCGTCACCCCTTTCCCAGCGACACAAAAGGGTCTAGACGGTGCCCCAAAAGGTGGCACAGTGCCTGAGGGGGTGAAGAAAGGAATGTGGCTAGCTAGATTCATTTCCTCTTTTGAGTTTCGGGAGGCCCACTTTCGTTTCCCCAAAGGACACGCGGAGTTGGCATGGCAGCTCCCAGCCGGCCAGCCCCCGGCAGGGGCTGTGGACAAAATCCTGAGATATGAGGTTAAATGTGCAGAAACACAAAACACTGGCAACTCCTATGGATCTGATGGCATCCTGCCTCATGGGCACACACTTCAGCAGCGGATTCCGTGAGGGCTGGAGGGCAGTGAGGGGAGCGTGCGTCTCGGGCGTGTGCGTGCACGCACGTGTGCCCAAGCGCTGGCTTACACACGCACGCACCTGTGCGAGCTGGGCTTTGTTAGCAAGAATAAGATCGGGAAGAGCATTCAGACACACTTCAGCTGGGAGGCAGCTTTTTTTTTTTTCTTTTTTTTGCCTGCTTGGCTGCAAACGTCCAGAGGAAGTGAATCCACACTTGGCGATGACCTCATTTCCACGGCTTCTGACAATCCTGCCAGCCCTTCAGGAGGAGGCTTACTCAGCCAGTCGCCGGGGCTGGTGGGAATGGACGGGCAGGGCTGCGGCTGCACTCCACCCCCACCCGCCTCTCCTGTCCCGCCGCGGCTGGCCGTGTCATTCTCAAGATGAAGGGCTAAGGTGACAGTCAGTCCAAGTAACGAAGAGCCCAGGCGGACAGGATCCAGCAGACGGGCCAGGGCCTTCGTTCCATGCGGAGAGAGCAGGACTGTGTCAGTGACGGAAATTTCCTGTGATCATGCCATGGAAATTGGTCACCCAGCAGAATCAGCACAACATCTATTGATGATGTTTGCCAAACTGGAGAAAAATTGAGTGCTTTGTTTTGAAACAGTGACGATGATAATGACTTTTATTAAATCAATAGATCAAAGCCAGTAAGTCAAGACATCCAGAGGTCGGTCAAAGCCGTACACTGTGGCCGGGAGCCCAAAGGCCAGCTCCCCAGGAAGCGGGAGCTTGCGCGCGGCCGAGACAGCCTGGGAGCTCCCACTCTTTCCTTTCTCCCCTCACTTCTTCAATTTCAGAGAAAAGTAGGAACGGGCTGTATTATGCGGTTAGGTGCGTTACGTGCACGTTACATACACTGCAGACCCCTGGGGAGAGAACTCTCCGTGATACCCAAGTGCTCTACGCTCACAAAGCCCCTCCTCACGCTTCATCCGTCCCCTTGAATATTCACATGTGCAGTTGCCACTGTCACCATTTTACAGATTAAAAAGTCGAGGTTCTTGGAGGGGTTAAGGGACTATGCTTGAAAAAGACAGGAGATTTGTGAAGCACACATCAGACGTGGATATGGATCTCAAATTCTGAACCGCGGGAGGGCCTCGGAGCCGCGTATGGTCCCCTGCGGTGGCCAGAGTGGAACGGAAGCCTGCGGGCTCAGAACAGCCTTCCCGCCCCGCCGCGCCCCGCCCAGACCCTGCTCTGCAGGCGGGGCCCGGATCTCTGCTGCACACGGCACATGCGCGCACACACACACATGCGCGCACACACACACACCCACACACACACACACACATACACACTCACACGAACACACACACGCTCACATAAATACACATACGCACACATGAGCACATACACACTTTCACACACACACAAATGCGCATACACATAGACATACACAGGAACACATACACGCTTTCACACACACTCACACACAAACACACATACACGAATATATGCCCACACCCCAAAACACATTCACACACAAACACTCACATACTCACATACTCACATAAATGCACATACAAACATACACATAAACACAATACTCTCAGACGCATGCACACACATAAGACATACATAAACACACACTACCACACAAACACACATAAACGTACATATACTCACACATACATGCACACACTCACAAACATACTCTCACACACACACAGAGGACGCCAGGGCCGTCCCGGGCAGCACTGCAGTGAAGGCTGCCGATGGCTCCGTCCCCTTCTCTCTCGCCCCGCCCTGCCCTTCTGCGTCGTGGGCTCAGCTCACCGAGGAGAGAAGGAGAAACACCGTTGCTCTGCATGCGAACACTCCCGACGACATCACGTAGCAGAGGGTATACAGTGGCAATACTGAACTAAGAGAAAGTACCGGATTCTGAGAAGGGCCTTTTGTACATTAAAGAGAAATAGACATTACTGAGGCTCGCTGGAGCCGGTAGGAGTGGCAACGGGCCAGTCATCAAGAAGGAAAAGGAAATACTATGACAATATTTCTTAAAGCTTGTACCTGGAGAAGAGCAGTTCTTTGAGGTGTGGGCTGGGTACAGACTGTGCTCTGGAAACTTAAAAGCTTTCTCGATAGCGTCATAGAACTCACGGATCCGGGGCACAGAGCAGCTGTTAAGTCCTATACGTCTTCGGCAAAGCCTCTCGGAAGGGGCTGTGGCTCTCTTCGCACAGGTGGTTCAGATGCACGTGCGCGAGTCTCAGGTGGGGGGCAAGACCCGCGGCCAGGCACTGAGGAAGGTGTCCCACGAGAGGCGGGCCCAGGGGAGGCTACGGGGCTGGGCCTTCGCAACTGTTCATGTGTGAAGAAGCGTGGAGCCCTCATCAGGTAGCGCCAACTTTATTTTTTCAGTGTCCGCCATGAAGGTCACGAGTTTAACAAGTGAAAAACTAGTGGTGTCTTTCACTGGACACTCATTGTATTCAAGCTACACCTTATCAACCTTCTTGTAGAGAAAAAAAGGTTGTTCAAATAACCCTTTACCAAACTCCATGCATATAAATAAGATAAGTTGTTAAAGGACACGGAGCCTGAACCCAAAAAGCTTACGTTCAAATGCAGCACAGAAAACAAGCATTACAAAACCAGAAGAAGAAATGCATTCTTTATGGCTGTTCATAAATGTCAAGGAGTTGCTAAAATAGCTGGGGTGACGTGGAGTCCTTCAGGGAATTTGATTCAAAAGCTCCTTTAAAAAGTGTGAAGAAGTGTGGGAGGGGTGCGGCGTGGTGTCCGGGAGCAGGAGGGATGCCAAACAGAACATCTTGCGTGAGGCGGGCCGGGCGGTGAGCGCGGCCGGTCCCCGCGATGGGAGCAAGCTGGAAGAGCCGGGCTGAACTCCTCTGCACGCAGGCAGCGCGGGCCCTGGCGGAGAGCTGTGACGATCAAGGTTGTAGGTGATCGAGGCTTCCAAGGAAAAAGGTCCACCAGCCAGGGAAGGCCTGCAGACGGACGCAGGACGGGGGAAGGTGAGGCGGGCTGGAACCACCTGCTGTGTGAATGGAAAATGGAAACAGGTGACAGGAGCAACCTCACTGGCAGGTCCGAGATGGGCTGGGTCTTGGAGACAAAGGAGAGGAAACTCACAGATAACCTGGAAGTTACCGGTCTAGATTATCGGGATGGCAGGAGTCTGATGATGGAGGGAAAGTGATGGCATGAGGGAAACATAGTGTGGATCTTGGACTGAGACATGGTCTTTAACTACTAGTGGATTTCTAAGTAGACTCTCCTTACCAAAAAAGCCACAGGTAATGGCTGGACTTGGTCTGGGTAAGCACAGTGGAAACCACGGCCGTGGGGGCACCAGGCGCGGGGAGCAGGAACAGCCTCGCACTGTGGTGGCAAAGACGCCGCTTCCCTGGCTGCAGGAAGCCCCGTCCGGGGACCTCGGGCCCACAGGTAGGAAGACCTGTGGTCAGTCAGACAACTGACAGGAGGCCACTAGTGGAATATCACAGAATTCTTGTTCTTGTCCTATTGAACACTTTTTTCCCTAAAGTTATTTATTTTCCTTTTTCTTCTTTTTATTTTTTAATCATTTGGGGACATTAATCGCAGAGGCATGAATAGCTGCAAAGATACTACATTTCTTGACATGTTGCCTTAATCCCCCCTGCTCCGTGACAATTTCTCAGTCTGTCCTCATTTTTGATAACCTTGACAATTTCGAGAACTACTGGTCAGTTATTTTGTAGAGTGCCCCTCAATTTGTTTTTTTCTGAAGTTTTTCTCATGAATAGACTGCAGTAAATGGGTTCAGGAAGACCACAGAGGTAAAATGTCATTTTTGTCACATCGTATCAAGGGTATCTGGTAGCTGTGTGATTTGTCACTGGTGACAGTGACCTCGATCACCTGGCTGAGGGAGTATTTGCCGGGTTGTCCAGAGCAGAGCTACTTCCCTCCTCCATACTCTGCTCCCTGGGCGCCAGTAAGTCCAGCCACTCTCAAGGGCGGGGAGGGGGGTGAACCTACACTCCACGCTGGAGTATGTGTTCCTTCCCTCCCATTTAGTTATTTACTCAATCATGTATCTGAGTCAATGTGGACTCAGGTATATTTGTTTTGTACCTTAAGTACTACATTTACTTTTTTGCTCAAATTTCTACAGCTTCGGGTTTTCGGAGCTTTTTCAGGTTGGCTCTAGTGTCCCTCTGACGTGCCCCCTTCCTTGTGTCATTTGAGCCCTTTCTCACTGTTTGCTACCAAGGTGCTGCGGGCTCGCCTTGTATTTCCCCTGAGCCAGCCCTGGGACGAGCCATTTCTCCAAGGAGCCCGGTTCCTCTCATCGGAGAATCGTATTTAGAAACCAGGATGTGGGCCCAGGATGTGCTTGTTGCTGCTGGGCTGTCATTGCGTCCAGGCCCTCTCGGCAGACAGAGCAAGGAAGCAGATGTACGTATGCCAATCTTGTGCACACGCACGCCTCTTACTGTCTTCGTCTTCATCCCTCCGCGTCCCCACTAAGACCGTGAGTAGCTTCCCTCTCCCTCGCGGAGAGGGCCGGCTCCCGGCATCCGCCACTCGCTCACTGATTTGCTCAGCCCCAGGTACAGGTAAAGCTGCCCGGGAATCATGAGTTCTCTCGTACCCCTACTGAGCACCGTCAATTGTGCTTCTGACACACGGAATGTTCATGGATTAAACGTGAACATGATAAAAGCTTGAAGGAAACATAAAGGCACATGAAAGAATCAGGATTCAAAAAGATTCTAGCAATCAGCCAGAATAATGAATGCAAGTAAAAATGTGAATTAACACAATACACAAGAATGCAAAAATAAATAAGTGACATGAGTAGGGAATCACGGAGCCCAGGCTGACCAGCCATTCATGTGACAGGGGAAAGGGACGTAGGGATTTGGCTGACCACAAGCTCAGGCTATGACGGTGCTGCTAAACAAAACCAGTGGGTCTGAGTCTGCATTGATGAAAATAGAATATTCCAGTAAAGGAAAGAAAATGCCCCACTGTCTATGCATAGGTCAGACAACATCTCTACAGATACAAACATTTATATCCATCCTCTAAAAGAGGCATAAGGAGAGGGAAGAGCCATGCAAGAGGAATAGGATCACACTCTTAAAATACTAGCAGGGATTAGATGTACCCAGTGCTGCTCCAGGGGACAGAACTGAGACCAGTGAGTCTGAGGATACTCCCGAACCGAAGGAGCTGAACCAGGGTGGGGCTAATGCTCAACCCCACGTACTCCTGATGTGGGGGACGGCACACTCTTAGCACAATTAAGATCCACGAGACTGAAGCGCAACACTGGAAGAAAGATCCTAAAGAAAGCTTCAAGGAAAGGCTGCAGAAGTCAGTCCAACTGGGTTGTTAATGACAAAGGTTCAGGGAAGAGTGCAAATGAAGTTAGGAGCCCAAACGAGGGTGATCAAGGGACCAGGGAAGTGAGATCGAAGCTCAGGAGAAGGGGCCAGGGGGAGTCCTGAGCATGAAGATCGCACCTTTTGCTCAATGCCAGCCGGCACACTGCGCGCCTGCAAGCCAAGTCTGTTTGACGGGCACAGAGCAAAATGGGCATAATGGGGACGGTAAGAGGAAGGCAGGCTTGTTTGATTGGAAGGAAAACTTCCTACAATTAGAGTTGTCCAAAAATAAAACATAATCCCTATCAAGAGAGGGTTTCAAACAGAGTTGGTCAGGCGACATTAGCCGGGGTAGCTGCCAATGACTGCCTAACGCGCACGCGCCACGACTGTAAGAGACTGGAAAATCCTGGGAACAGACACCCGGGCTTCTGTTGGGTTTGGGGGCAATTGAACCAAGGGTTGCTGATAGGGGCCCCCAGGAAGTAAATAACGATGATCAGAGATTCAAGCTGCCGGGGACGAACCAGCAGGTCCCGATGCTATAGAACACCGCAAGCACGTTTGATTTGATGTGGCATTAGAGGTTGCTTGTGTTCTTTATTTTACATACATGTTTTTAATAAAAAAGATAACCTTAAAAAAATTCACACTAAATTGAGGCCACAAGTCGAATCATGCTGCAGGCACAGACTCCCTGCAGGATCTCGGGCAAGTCGCTTAACTCTCTGTGCCTCGAATGCTTGGTCCGTAGGACAAAGGGATTCAACCGGGAGGTCTCCAAGGTCTCATCCAGCTGTAAACTCTTATTAATATAAATAGAGAGACCACTATGCGAGACAAGACTACACAAATGTTACTTTCCTGGACTGTAACTGAGCTGCTTGTCCAAGCCTGGGTATAGTTTCTTTAATATCTTTTTAGCAAAAGGAAGATGGATTGAAAAACACAAGACAGCAGTCTGCATTTGATTCCCCACAAGGGACATAGTTCAAACAGTGACAAGGAGAAAAAATATGAATGGATTCAAAGCTCACGAATAAAGGAGCCAAAAAAGTCAACTTAGATCTATAACAGTCCTTGACAACGTGTGTCGTGGAGGCCGGAGTGGACGAGAGGTGAGACCAGACATGATGTCAGTGTGAGTTTAGAAAGGGACATGGCACACAAAGGCCAGTGCTATTTTGGTTTGCACATGGAAAGACATCCTGTCATGGGATATTATATTCTGTGTGGGCACCTCCGAGTGCAGTAGCCAGAAGGGCTCCTGGGGGATAAAAAGGAAGAGGGAAAGCAAGAACTAGCACAGACGCAGACGCGCGCAGGCGTAGCCCAGAGCCCGGCACCTCGCAGGGGCTCAGCAAGTGTTGGTTGAACGAATAACTCAAAACGAGCAGTAGCCTGGGGGATGGGCAGAGGAGGAAATGCTTCATTTGTAAAATGTGAATAGACAAATGTCCCCGATCTGATATATACTAATATAGATAGGTGTGTCTCTCTCTGTGTGTACATATATGTCATGTGTGAAAATGTGTAAGGTCAACACCTGGACCTGAGCAAAAGATTTTCAATGAAAGTAAATGTATGTAGAATCGCAAATAGAAAGTACACGCTAGTTACCAGGGAACGGTGACAAGGAGCCCAGTCACCCATCCTGGGGAAATCGCCATTTGCACGTGGCGGGAATCCATCCTTCTCCAAACCAGGAGCTGGGCAGAGCCGTTTCGTGGCCCTTGCTGCATCTCCACGGGTCTACATTTGTCCCCGCTGTGGTTGCCCACGGCTGTGGGCTCAGGGATCCCTCCCCATTCTGCCCTTCTAGGGTTTGGGGAAGATACTAATTTATAATGAAAGAAAAAGCTTGGGTTTGGAAAGTTGTGATCATTCTGTTAGTCTGTCAACAAACTTCTTGAGCCCCTAAGGTGGACAAAATACCAAATAGATGAGGAAAGTGACAGAGAAAGGGCACGTTCTTTTGAAACTCAAATCACAATATCAGGGAGGAAAGCAATAAAAACAGAAAATGTACTTTCAAACTTGGCACCTTTACTAAATAACAAAACAATAAAGGGATGTACAGAATGGATTTGCAACTGAGATAAATGCTTATTGGACATTTTGGTGTGACCACGGTGGGTTCAGTCACGTGGAGGAGTTTTCTTTCCTTAGGATGGACTTTGGAAGGGTGAGGGGGCGGTGAGCCGTTGTTGGGCACCTTCCAAGACCAGATGCACTGTGTGTGACCTTATCTAACCCTCATAATCCTGGAAGCAGGTACATAGGCTTAGTCCTAGTTTACAGATGAGGAAACTGAGTCTCAGAGAAGTTAGTCGCTTGCTCAAGTTCTCACAGCTAATGACTGGAAGGGCATAAATCCAAACCCAGATTGGCCTCCCAGAGCAAGTGAGGCCACTAAATGCCTAAATGACGGCGCAGAAGAGCAAAGGAGAAGGTGTGAGGGCCAACCTTGGAAAGCTCTGTGAGAAGATTTCAAATGTGCCACCTCGTCAGGGAGCTCTGCCAACGGACTGCGGGTTCGCGGTCAGGCTAGCCGCGTCCCCAGGAGAGCCCGGCTCCGCCTTTCGCAGGGTTCTCTGCTCCTGAGGCACCTCCAGCAAGACCACCTCAGGATTCAGGGGACGCCTCGTGTGACACACCGCAGGTGCGTCTTCACGCCGGGAGTTTGTGCAGGGAAAAGAGCACAGCCTGGGCGAGTTCCACCTACTCCGCTTTGCGAAGATTCTGCCTATAAATCAGGGATTGGGAACCTAGGAGCAAAAATGTTAAAAAGGCTTTCTTCACTCTTTGTTAATTTGGGACTAAAAAAGTTAAGGGCTACTCGTCCGATATTTCCACCCACAGAGAAGGGAAAAATGAGGCTGCTGTTAAACCTGTTTTCCCCTTTCCGGCTCAGTTTTGTTTTCCATTGCTGTTTTTCCTTTTCCATGGAGAACAGGGCCGCATGGGTAATTAATTCTAGAGCCGAAAATTTTATCTTCTCCGTTGGAACTTGCTGTGGTGGAGTCAATTCTGAATGTGAATGTCGTGTTTAAGAGCCTTGAAGTTTCTGATAACACCCTACAGGATTTCCACATTGAAATATCAAGTTCTAGAAGTAAGAAATGGGTCAAAATGCAACTCTTCAGTATCATGGCTGCCAGGATGACCTTATACTTTGGGTCCCCAAGCCTTCTAAGAGGCCCTGCCTCATGGGACAGAGCCTGGCCTGGGACACCCGGTCCGATTTGCAACCCTCACTCTAGGACACAGTGTGATGAGGGACAAACCACTTAACCTCTCTATGCCTCAGATCCAGATCTGGGATCTGGAAATTCCGTGACCCAACCTCCAGAGCCCTGGCCACGATGCCCGCATTACGGCATTCTGCATTGAACCTGGACGCGGGTCATTGCCTATCTCGTGACACAACTGCGGAATAAATGAATGAGAGAACGAATGACAGACGAGACTCCAAAAACCATTTCATTTCCTTGAAAACTTTGAAAGAACAATCAAAGGCAAAGTTCAGCAACCAAAAACTGGAGACTTTGATTTGCTGTCACTGAACAAGTTGAAAAATCTTAGTGAAAGACACTTGAACCTTTTAAGCATCATCTTGTGGTAATAATGGCCTCTCATGCATATTTATGCACTTAGCTTTATAACAACCACTTGAAAGACGGGGCTTTTTTCCCCCCAGGGAATGAAGCTATGTGAAGTGTAACAAAATATTTCAAGTTCAGAGGTCCAAATGTGTAAAATACAGAATGTTGGAATTCCTTCTGCACGTAGGAAGCACCTTCGTGCCTAAGCGAGCCCACGTACTTACTGATTCGGGGAGCACGCAGGTACTCCAGCAATCCTTGAAAGTTGTCAGACACTTGCCTCCCCCGACCTGGCATTCTTTGGGAGGAACAGGCCTTCCTCACTGGAGTGTGTGCAGCCTAGCGTGGGTCAAGACAGGTAACATTTGGAGATGGAGAAAGCTGGTCCTCAGTCAAGTATTTAACAAAGAATTCCAGAGAGGCTCCATGACCAGAGTTGCTCTGCAAAGCCTTTTTGTTACTGTTACTCAATGTCATTCATTACCCTCTCAAAGTAAAATCATATGACCCCGTTTCCTCAGTAAGTTAATTATTTTATTTCTTTGTATGAGGCAAAACACTACTTTTATTGTTAATTAATATGCTAAAATTAGGTTATACCATTCTGGACATGTGAAATTGAATTTAGTACTTTCAAATATATTTTTTAAAAGGTGGCTAAAAATAAATGCCTTAAATGTCTTTCCTTTTCCCAACTGAGTATAAATTTCCTTCCTACGAGGCTCCATTTCTTCTTGCTGTTATAAATGACATAATGCCATTTATTTTTCAAAAGAAGGAGAAATAATATTAATAATAATGAGACATTCAGTTCACATTTCAAAATTCAGGTATTTAATAGCTGAGAAAAAATAAAAAAACAAAATACAAAAACAGAGAGAGATAATCATCCTTGAGTTTCAGGACCAAAATCATTAAATGGAAAAATGAGAAGAATTATTTATTTTGGGGCCAATTTTAGGCACTTAAGATTTTTTTTTCTTTTTTCTTTCTCCCTTGATCAAAGTGAAGATATAATAGGAAATTCAGAAATTTCTCTTCTTGAAGAAAAGCAGAGATAACGTGTCCGTCCTAGAGAAAGACAGCACAGAGATTCATCCAACGGTGGACACAAAATGACTTCTTGATTCTCTCAGTTCTTCCAGCTCTAATGAAATTCCACCTGATACATCTGCCATAGCACACTGTTAATTACTTTTCTATTTATTTAGTAGCTCTACAAGAGGAAAGCAATCTATTGCCAGGGAATTGTTTGACTCCTGTGCTAAGTAGATGGCATTCCGATCCTGGGAGGCTGAAGTCTACCAACCCCGCACTTCTATTCCATTGTTGCGTCAAATGAGCACCCACCAGGCCCTGCTACAAAAATGGATTTTTTTCCTTCACTGCAAAAGACCGATAGTTCTCAGAAGTCAATGAACTGATACTGGGTGTCTCTGCTGCTTGTTTTGTCAGACCCTGCTTCTTCCCCCCGCCCACCCGCTGCCTCGGAAAATGAGATGCTAGGAATAATGAAATGTAGAGTTTACGTGGCAGGAAGGGTCTTTATGCCAGATCTAACTGTGAGACCTTAGCCTTTTAAATCCACGATGTAAAATGCACTTTTAAAAATGTTCTGTAGACATCTCCAGAGATGACGTCTAACTCTGAAGTTGAGAAGTCCACGACATGGCCTTATTCCTTTGCACCAGGCTCACATGCAGCCAAGGTGTGCCTCGGTGGCCACACTCACGTGGGCGCGACTGCCTTCTCCACGCTGGGGCACTGATGAAAGGAAAAGAGGCAGAGATAAGGTCTATCTTTGCCACCCTCTCTGGGTTCTCCAGGAGCCGGAGAAGAAGCAGACGAGCGAATGTCCAGCTAGAGGCAGTTATTTAAGGCAGGAGGAAGGAACTCAAATCTGATGACAACGCGAGATTAATCCACACTCTCTTCCCTCAAACGGCAGAGTGGGAGCCCTAACGTGTGGGTCTCTTACCACTCCGGAGTAGAAAATAGGCCCTCTCCATTTCAATCTTCTCTCATTGCTCTGCTTCTTCTGTTTCTTGACTTTTGGTTTTTTCCTATACGACTGTAGACACCTGATCCCTTTCCAGCATACTGACGTGATCCCCTAGGAGAGGTGCAGGCCTGGAGGGAGAGCACCGACGAGCAGCCGGCCGAAGCACGCTGCCTCCCGTCCACCTTTTGGCTGGGGCTGTCCCCTTATTCAAGCCACCGGGACCACTGAGTGGCTGTTCTACACAGGTGGCCACCTCAGCATGCAGGGCCACCTCAGGTGCAAGCCTGGAACCGTGAGGGCCCCACCCTGGCCAGCCTGGGCCTGTCCTGTCCACCTCTCCAGGCCTGCTCAGGCCAGCGGCCCTGCCACCAGCCTGGCTCCTGCCTTCCCCTGTGTTGTGGCGCTTCCTCTACCCACCGCCTTCATTTCCTCTCACCTCCCAGGCGACGCCCTGGCCTGCACTCCTCTGACTGGCTCGTATCTCAGGTCTCCTACAGGACTAGGGGTGACACGGTGTGACCCATAACCCCAGAAAGGGAGACAGGAACTCCCGCCCGTGCCCCCTCTGTGGATTCACCTTCTCTCTCCTCCCACTGCCTGCGTGGCCGGGACTCCCGCTCTGTTTCTTGCCTCTTCCCAGCTCAGGCTTTCTTTGCTCCCGGCTTCAGGGTCGGATCCCACTCAGCTCTGCCACCAGGTCTAATCTTCATGGTGTCCGCTACAGCCTCTAACAGGAAGGGCTCCCAAGACTGTCTTCCCCGGGCTGCCCCTCCGTCCGTCTCCCCTTCTCTCCCCGACCTGGCAGAGCTGTGATTGTCCCCTACCCTTGACCCCGTCGATGTGGACAGACACCGTCTCATTATGGGAATGTTGCTTTCGCCGGGGCTACCATTAAACTCACTCTCTTTTTTTCTCCTGGTAGGAGAGTCAATTATGCATCAGAGTCTATTAATCTTATAAACAGTTATGGGGCTGAAGAGGCTGAATCGAACAGCTGAGGTTTTAAAGAAGTTGGAGTACCAGGGCCATTATTATAATGAAGACCTGTGATGTATAATCATGTCTCTGGGTGACCAGGCACAATTCTTTGTCTGAAAAATTGTAAATGATGTAGGTTTTTTCTTTCTTTTTAATGTATACCAAGTAGCCTCCCCAAAGCTTGTGCCCATGACCAGCGGTCTCCAGGGCCCCTCTCTGCCAGCTCAGCCAGTCCCGGACACCTTCATCTCCAAGCTGGCAAACCCCACAGGCCGGAGGGCACGTCCTCCTCCTCCTGTCCCATCCATGTAGGGACTGGGGAAAGGACAGCCAGGCTGAGGAAGAGGTGTGCTGCTGTCCCCTTGTACTGAGACCTGTTTGTTTGTTTGTCTCTTAAATTTGGTTCAGTGGCATAAAAAAGGGAATTTATCTTTCTTCCCAGATGCAACAAACAGATGCTACAGACCAGGGACCTTGCATAGTCAATGAAAGATAAGTTATAAAATCTATAAAACTGCTGAAAGAAATCAGAATTTCAGCAAATTCCAGTTTTTTTCCCAGGCTGCTCCTTGTGATCAACAATGGGGAGTGGGGGGCAAAGCTAGTCGTGCATAAAATTCCATCTGTTGTGATAGCATGCGATGACTATGGCTAGAAGAGGAAGAGAGGACAGGGTGATATTCGAGCAGTGGTACCGACGGAGTAGGAATGGAGAATGGTGCCAGCGATGAAGACAAAGCTGTCGCGATCAATTAGCATTTAACTTTTGGTAAAGATCTTGGAGGTGATGGGTTCTTCAGATTTTAATGTGCATCTTCAAAGTAATTTTGTAAGCTATTTAAATGATGCTCCCTTTTTACAACTCTACATAATTTGATTATACAAACCATCCTCCAAACCTTGGATATGCAAATGCAACATCAAAATGATTTTTCCCATATTTTGATAGAATTTGATGTTGGTCGCAGTGATAAGAAGTGACACAAATCGCAGCAAGGCATCAGTAACCCGTTCATGCAGCACACTGAAGACATTCAGATTTTAAATGGCCACTTCTTGTAAGTCACCCTTAAGAATAAAAATTTGGAAACCAAAGGCAGGGCAGTGACCAGGGTTTGGAGTCAAACTGCCTTAGATTCTAATCCCAAGGCCACCAGGATGCCGAGCTTGTGAATGAGATTCTCAGAGCCTCAGTTTCCGCACCTGTAAAATGGGAATAATAAGGCATAGCTCCCAGAAATGTGGTGAGGGTTAGCAGTTAGAGCGAAAACGCCCTGCAGGACACGGAGAAGACACTCGCACGACCGCCGCTGTTGTGACTACTACTACTATGACTATGGCTACTAACAAAACCTGGGCTATTCCTTGGCAAAGGTATGTTTCAAACAAGGATCAGAAGAGCTGGCCCAGAATTAGCTCAAGGTGACACTCGTGGATTGCAGAGCCCGCCCCAGGCTCTGGGACTCCAGCTGGGCTGACGCTGGGAGAGAGATTCTGGGGGCTGGAGGCATATTGATGGATTTTGATCATTAAAAATTTGGATTTGTTATATATGAAATATTCATAAATTGGTCCAATTTCACATTTTTATTGATTGATGCAGGGAGAGATGAATCTCAGCAATACAAGTCATGTATACCATAAAAAAGTTATTTTTTGATGATCATCTTTGCCAAGATACCAGACGGTATCTCATCTTGCGGACTGTTGCTTCAGCAGCTCCTGAGAACAAGGCCCACAGAGCCCCCACCCACGCACCCCAGTTCCAGTGTATGGAGCTCAGCACCAGTCCCACCATGAGTTGGGGACAGTCCTCAGGCTCCCGCGCAGCAGGTAGACCTGGGATCTCCTCCCAGGCTGCCTGCCGGCACTGCTGTGTCTTAGGGAGAATGTTCTGACTGCTTACTCTGTGCTGGGTGCTCATCTCTTTAATCCTCTGGCAGATGAGGAAGGCACTGTTATCACCTCATTTGCAGCTGAAGCCAGAGAACTAGACTGGCAGTGGCAGAGCCCAGGGTCAGACAGCCTTGTTCTGGAGCTCAGGTTCTGAACCGCCATGCCAGCAGCGCCCCCGGAGTGGTCCAGGGACCCTGGGCAAGGCCCTTGCAGACAGTGTCCAAGGCCAAAGTGCTCTCGTAATAGCACTGAGATGTCACTCACCTTCCTCACTCTCAGGAGGAGGCAGCGGCCTCCTGGAGGCTCCCTAAAGAGGCTGCCTGGAAAACGGTAACATCTTGGCTCTGACAACTCATGGAATGCCTTCCTGTGTGTTCTTGGTCTTAAAATGTCTCAGAGTTGAGCACAGGAGCATGCCTGTAGTCCCAGCTACTCTGGAGGCTGAGGAGGGAGGATCACTTTGGCCCAGGAGTTCGAGTCCGGCCTGGGCAACATAGCGAGATCCTGTATCTAAAATGTATGAATGAATGAATAAATTTTTTAAATGTCTGAGGCTTTGGGTCCCTCAATAATTTTTAAGAGTGCAAAGAGCAGCTCTGTCTTCTCCCACCTCCAAACCTGCTTCTGCTTTGGCTCCTACAGCCCATCCTGGCGCTTTTTCCATCTCTGGTCCCTGTAGTCTGAAGCCCAGTTCCCAGTCCCAGTCCAGTTGCTGAAGCCCAGTGCCCTCTAGCCCCCTTCTGCCCTCCTAACTCTGGGTGTCACCGTCCGAGACCCCAGCTGCGGGGACTTCTCCAGCTCCACAATATGCCCGCAGTGGCCGCGCGTGGGCCACGGCCCGTCAGTCCTTACGTGCCATCTGGACCTGTCAAACTCTCTCTTCAGAACCGACACTGGAATGGGAAGAGCCTGGACATCGCGGAGCAGCCGAAAGTTAACCGTAGAGTTGTAGAAAGTGGTCGCCTACGGCAGAGGTCAGGGACGGAATCTAGTTTGTATCTAGCCCTGGATTCTGTGTTGGTTCCTGAAGCGGATTGTTCAGCTCTCCTGTTAATTCTCCGAGCTACCCCAGTGGCTGTCGTATGTCCTTTTTTTTTTTGCTACTTAAGGTTGCTCAAAAAAGAAAAAAAAAAGCAGCTTAATAGGAAAAACTTAATATACACTTTTCCTGGATTTCCATCCTTTCCGCTTATGATAGCCCACTAATTTACCTTTGAGCCCTGTCCACTGGCAAGTGGCTTCCCTCCTGCCTGACGCCGCCGTGTGCCTCCATCACTGAGTACTGCCCACCTGACCACATGTCCCAAACCAGCCTCTGCAGCCATGTCAGACCTGCCCTGCCCTGCCCTGGTGGACACATTCGGCTTCCTCCTCTTCCTTGCCCGCCCCCCCTCTCCTTAAGGAAACGTCGTCCCTCCAGCTGAAGTGTTGAAATGGGACACATGGGGCCTGTGGTACAACTGGCCGAGGTATCCCTTGGAATAATATATTCTTTTGGCTCAAACACCCACTGAGAAATCTGGGCACCTCTCTCCCCTAAGCAGCCCAATCGACTGGCACAAAATCCTCCCTTAGAAATAAACTGGCCATTATGTAGCAAGAGAAAGTTGAATTAAAAGAAAATTAGCAAACATTAACCATGATGTCATAGGAAAGGTGCGTGAGTTCCACGCTCCACCATGTGGGTTCCCTCCCTGCTATTTACCATCAGGGGTGTGTTGAATGGTGGCTCCCAGAAGATTCCATTTCCTAACCCCAGGAGCTTGTGAATGTGACCTTATTTGGAAAGAGCGCCTTTGCAGGTGTCAGGAAACTAAAGGTGTTGCGAAGAGACCATCCTGGATTACCCAGGTGGGCCCTAAACCCAATGGCCAGCGTCCCTAGAAGAGGCGCACAGAGGAGAGACTGGGAGGGGAGGAGCGGCTCATGAGAAGGTGGGGGCAGAGACTGGGGTGACGTGGCCGCAAGTCCAGGCGTGCCTGCAGCCACCAGAAGCTGGTAGAGGCAAAGGACAGTATCTCTGTTAGAGCTACTGTTAGAGGGAGTGCAGCCCTGTGGACATCTTGATTTTGGACTTCTGCCCTCCAGAACTGTGAGAGGCTAGATTTCTATTATTGTAAACCACCGAGTTTACAGCAGCCCTAGGACACTAATCCGCCCTCTTAGATGGAGAGCCTTACACCTGCTGGGTGCCACACAAGGCTCTCGCCGTGCAAGGCTGTTCCACTGCTGTGCTTGCTCTCACCCAGCACAGGGACGGTCCTGTCCCCTACCTCCCTGGCAGCTTCTAAGAGGAGAAATCCCCCATGTGGTCATCTTCTGTGGATGAACTTAACTCATCTTTGCTCCGCTGCTTTTTGCAACATTCTAGAGTTGCCCGGTATTGTCCATAGCTCTCCTTAGTGACTATGACTATTTAAAATTTGTTTTTGCTTTTGGTACAACTATCATGGCCCATGTGAGTTTCAGCAAAACACAAACGGGAATTTACTCTTTCGATAAACAGTGCCTGTGAGTTGAAAGCACAGTCCGGCCTCACGAGGACCAAGCGCAGGTGCTGATGAGCCTGCAGAAGCCAGGCGGGCACTGCATGTCTCATCAAAGCTTTTCTCCGCTCGTGCCGTCTCTCCCTCTCTCTGCGGCTCGGCTTTCCTTGCTCCGTCAAACAGCTAACAATGGCCACGCACAACACGTCATTTCCAACTTCCCGATTCCACCTCAGTTCAAGCGAGCAGGACAAAGTTAGCACCTCAAAATTCCAGCTCCAAATTCTTGGAGAGAATCTAATTGAGAGAGACCCCAGCATAAGAGCAAGTGGGCAGAGACATGTAAACGTGGCTGATGGGACCCACCCGGGGAGTAGGGTGGTTCTCAGAGAAGGTTGTGAGTTTGTTAGATGTAACTAGTTGTACAAGAGGGAGGGGACAACGATGGCGAATTCCTGACAGGAGTAGCCATTGCGACCAGGGGCCACGCCCAGGGCATCCTTGCTGTGAACCTGTGCACACACAGGCTAACCTTGAAGGGTGTTGTTCTATCTCACACGGTGTTGCTCTTCACCTCCAGCCCCTTCCTTTTGAATTGTTCCCTGCTAGGCTTATATGTAAGAAATTGTTGTTGGAGAAACTACCTGTGGCTCCTTTGACTCTCTGCCACCTGTGCCCTTCCAGCATCTCCAGATCAGGTGGAGCATCTTTCAGTAGAGACCCTCCCCTAAAGCACGCTTGCTAACAAGCCCTGGCCCCTCCTCCCACGACTCAGCTCCCCCTTCAGGTGTAAACGGAGAAAATACCCACTGCCCAGCCTACCACACCCCTCCGCATCCTGGGGGCCTGAGTGAGTTCTTCATTCTTGGAGTGAAGAAACAAACTCAATGTTAAAATCTCTAGGAGAGCGCACATAGTTGCATAGTTTCCCAGGTATTTACCATGCGCTAAGTAAAACAGCTGGGAAAACTGAATCATACATTCTTACAAAGCTACCAGGAGAAATGGAAAGACCAAATGAATGAACGAAGACAATATCTTTGTATAAAGTGATTTTTACTGCCAAATTATAATTTGATAAATGATTAGAATGTTAAGAAATATTTGTTAAAAATGAGTGTTCTCCTTCTAGGCTGATTTCTAAGCATACGTGCCTGGAGTCTCACGTCCACGTCCCCTCGGTGTGAGCGGGAAGGAGGTCGGGACTCAGGTGGTGCCCTGGCTGACCAGAGGTCCTCGACCTGGACCTTCTCTAATTCCTGGGGACCCTAACAAAAGTATCCTGCCTTTGCATTTGACCGAATGTGTGCAGTTATACATGCAACACAGAAATTAAAATCCAAGTTTCCAATGAAGTGAGAGAAGCAAAAACAGTAACCAGGGAAACGGAAGCATTGTGCCTGCGGCAACTCAGGTGGGACTTTTGAATTTCCGCCCGGCAGTGCCGGCCTCGGTCGCTGCCCCCGCATAATGGGGTTCGCGAGTGCCTCCCCAGCAAAGGGCAGAGCACCCTGTTAGGTGTGAAAGTGAATAATGATGAACCCCAGCCTTAGTGCTGGTTGGATAAGGATAAATAAAATTAAAATTCAGAAATTTGCTTTAAATGGGTTGTTAATTGCTGTTGAACTTTAAATATTTGAGTATATTAATTTCTCCCTCACCCCCTGAATTACATTTCAGCAACATTCCCCTGTTATTAGGCTATTAAATCAGACGTATCAAAAAGGAAGCATTTATTTATATCTTGGGAGACATGTACATCTAATTAAGATAGTGTTGCTGTGCATATTTTATATTAGGCAAACGCTGCCTGTGAATTCAGTCTAATCAGCTCTGAAGGGCCTTCATGAGTGTTTGGAAGATCTGACTTGGGCTAGAGGAGGACAGCCCATATCTTTTGAATAGTAATTTCTTAAGAACCTTCTCCATAAAGAAGTAGCTGTTCCCCAAGACACCATAAGGGCCTCTCTTGAAGTGAAAGAACTCAAAATGGCGACCTCCAGGAAACAAAAGGTTTCGAGATTGGCTGCATTACCGGGATGTTTCTGTGTTCATTAGCCAGCGTTTAGAGATCACCTACTGCATTCCACAAGCTCTCAATGAATATTCATTACCTCACGCAATCCTCACAAACACCCAAGGCGGGAGGGAATATTTTTATCCCAATTTTACAGATGAGCAAAACAGAGGCTTAAAGACATGAAGTAATTCGCCTCCGAGGCAGAGCCAGGACTGAAACTGCAGCCTGCCTGACTGGGGCCCGCCCAGGCCTTGTCCGCTTTGCCCCTTCATTGCCGAGAAAAGTTAATCATTTCTAGTACATTCTCAACCAGGAAGACATTGACCCCTCCTCCCTTAGGATGATGAAAATTGGTTCTTGGGGAGCAAAAAAAAATCACATTCTTTTTATGTATAAAGCACAGGTACCCATATAGTGCATTAACAGATATACAGAACATCTATAGTATTAAAACTTCACAGCTGGAGGCTGATTAGGAAAAGACGTCTAAAAAGGCACTTTAGGGCGATGCCCATGAAAAAGAGGACAAGGCTCAAGAACATCAATTAGCAGTCACAGCAACACGGCTTGGAGTTTGAGCTGAATAACGTGGGTAAATTTCCTCTCATTGAGACTTGCTTTCCTCATCTGTGAAATGGGTATACTAATAACTTCACAGGCTTGTTGCAAAGATTAACTGAGGAAATGGATGTAAAGGGTTGAACAGAAAGTCTGGCGCAGCAGGTGCTCAACAAACTAGTGCTCTCCTTATTATTAATAAGACAGAAACCAGTTCTCCAGTTGCTAGTGTGTTCATATGGTAGGATATTTCCCCTGCTGTGTGGAATTCATCAGTTTGTTATTAAGGCCCTGTCTCGTGATGTTCCTAGCGGTGATTTGACAAAGTGATTCTAAAGTCATGCTAGAGTGCCACAGGAATCCATTCTTTAACTCACATTGGAGAATTAATTGCTCACGTAATAATCCTGACAACATTCTTGCTGGGATTGGTTGCTATATTTACAGAATCTTGGAGCTTGAAGAGATGTTAGAGAAAATATACTCAAATTCACCTCTTATAAGGAAAATAAAACCCAGGGAGAAGAAGTGGTTTGTCCAAAGTCACACAGCTATTTAGTGGCAAAATGAGGACTAAAACTTGGGTCTCTAATCACTAAATACAGTGTTCTCAGCATTTCAACAAATTTCCTTCACTGCCTATCGTTTCGGCAGCTGCTTTTATATCACAAAAGAAAAGTACAAGAAACTCTTTGTCAGTCATAAGGCAAATCAGTCTTCCTCACCTCTGGATGCCAGAGTGAGTGTTCACGCAAAGCAACAGGAACGTGGGCCCTGGGAAGGCACTCTGGGACTACCTGTCCATCACGTCGCCCCGGGCAGTGGCCGTGGCCCTGGGTACCACGCACCTCCTCTTATTTTAGTTGTTGTCTTTTGTGCTCTGTTACCTCCTCCTCATCTCACATTTTCTCCCTAAAACCACAGCCTGGAAGAGCAGTTGCTTTTCCCCTTTATGTTATTTTATCTCAAGAGTGCAGGTTATCACCCAAAAGGAGACACATGCCAGGCACTCCCTTTTTTCTGGTAACTGGATAGAAGAGAATCTGTGCTTCAACCATTTTTAGTGACACACTCAAATTTTGATACAAAGGGAATTAATGTTAAGAGAGACAGCCCATATAAATCCTTAGGTTCAAAGAAGAGAATGTAATTCTCAACCAGGTTTGAACTTTCCTACCAGAAAATAAAAAGTTTTATAAAAGTCATAAATTCTACTTGATGGGCAGTACGATTGTGAATAAAGAAGGCATTTTTTTAAAAAGGACTTTTTCTTGTTTTCTTCTCCTTCACAGTCCGAAACGTTTTTTATATTCCCATTAGAAAGCACAGAGGGTGAAAATTACAGGCGGCTCTGGATTATTCATGGGCCGCCTGGATCTTTTTCATCTCCTGACATCTCCTGAGTCTCCGTCCAATTACGTGGCTGAGGCCAGTGAGGGGCATGGGGCTCTCTCCCTCGCCTTACCTCCTCCTTCTCTAGCAAAGAAAGGAGAAAAGAGAACTGGGAGGACATTTTTCCCTCTAAACTTGTGGCATCTCAAAGCAAAATAATATAGGAAGAATAACTCTATCACCAATCAATTGAAATTACTAGTGTATGCAAACTTTTGATAGCCATGTGTTCAATTATTGTCAGAAATTTTTTCAAAGAATTAAACAGCTTTTAGTGTCCAAGTAGCAGGCATGAATGTCACTCTGCCTTTGTATAAGCCAAGCATGTAGTTACAGATCAATGACCTTGTAGAAGTGATTGGAATTATACTTGAGTTTTGAAATATTTCATTTTTTCAGGTATATGGCTGAAGTTCATACTGTGATTGAATTTGTAAAAGAAAGGCTAGCCTTGCGATTGACTCTGATTTAGACAATCATTAAGAGCTTGTATTTCCTTTGGAATCTTATGGCTTGTGGCATGTACGAAAACGTCCCAACAGGAAGAGGAGGGAAGAGGAGGAAGTGCTGGATCATTAAAGTCCGGAAACTGTCACAAAACAGCCTCCCATGCATCCCCCACCACACACGCATAGAGCAAGCAAGCAATCATAAATTCATTTTGACTGTATCACGTTAGCACTTTAAATGCTGGGGCTTTTCTCCGCACTAAAGCACTCTGGATGTTCCGCAGGGCTACACCAAAATGGGGATTGATTTCTATTTGGATAAAGGTAACATGATTAAACCTGAAATTGGCTCTGCGGGTATCATGGCTTGTTTGGGATTAGGATAACTAAAGAGTAGAATTTCCTGCCCATCTGTGACGAGCTTTGAATTAGACATCAGAATTAACCTGGGGGATCCCTGGGCGGGGTGTGGACTGGTCTAGAGCAGGAACAATGAACTCCTGCCTGTGAGTCTGAGAGGCCTGGTCCTCTCCTGGCCCCAGGGAGCCAGCTCCCCCCACAGCCCGACAGCCTGGCAGTGGAAACACCTAGGCGACCTTGGGCAGCGTGGCCTGTGGCATTCGTTCCCTCTGGTCGCTCTTGGCTCTGTGGCTCAGCACCACTCGCTTTGGCTCTGTAACTCAGCTCCCAGTTTTCCGAGAGTTACTTTAATTTATGAGATGGCTTGGACTCATTCGCTGGCCATGACCTTGGCCCTCACCCCAGGATATTATTTTCAGCATTTATCCTCTAGTTCTCCCATTGCAACCATGAGCAGGAAGTGCTCATCCCATCACGGCCCCACACCCCAGCTCCAGAGAGACAAAGGCCAGGGCAAATGTATTGCAGTTCCTGGACCCGAGTTCCCAGTCAGGTCCGGGACTCGGAGGGGAATGGGGAAGAGTAATGAAGTTGCCAAGGTTTGTCTGCCGTGCGTCCTACTTTTACAACAATATGCCAAATGCTTTTCTTCTGGCAGCATGGAAGGTCACTGTCCGCTCCTCCTGCAGAGAAACTGGCACTCACTCAGGTTTTAATCCTCTGGAGAGACAAAACGTACACTGCAGCAACTTGAGAAGACGCACAAAGCTGTGCCCGAGAAGGGCCAATGAATATGGTCAGATCACATATTGGCACAAAATAAAGAAGGACTCCTCAAAGGGCATCGATGTCCAACGGCAGTGGGTTCCAGCTGGTCCTGAAGGGTATGATGGCCCTGGATGGGCAGTGAGAGAAAGATGAAGATACGTTCCAGGCGGGTGGTGCCCACAGGAGCCAGGGCAGAGCAGTGTGGGCCTGAGTCCCCCAACCCCATCACAGGGCCATAGATAACTCCACACGGTGGGTGCAGCTATTGCCAAACAGACACAGCTTCCATAGTAGAAAAGAGTAACCCCACAGAAAATTGTTTTAAGAATGGAAAACTGCAAATAAACTTGAAAGGAATTAAGCAGAATATTTAAACTAGTACAGTATCAAAGAATCTATATTTGTGTTGTTATTCTTCTGTGGTTTCTTTAGGTGATATTTATTCTAAAATACAGTTGACGATGCATACATTATAAATAATGTATTTTGTAATTTACATTTTTCTAATTGAAAAAATTTCAGGGATCGCCCCAAGTAAATGTCATGCATGATTTAACACTGTGGTCCCCAACCCCCAGGCTGCAGAAAAATTGTCTTCCATGAACCTAGTCCCTGGTGTCAAAATGGTTGGGGACTGCTGAGCAGGTGATGAATAAAATTTTAACTATATAAAAAGCTCTGAAATAGTGCTGTTTCCTAACAAAACAGAACTAGAGAGTGGTCTTAATCCTTGCTTCTGTAACTTCAATAAGATTTTAAATTAGAATAATTTGAACTTTTTAAGGCACATTTAAATCTATTCTGTAATTTGTTCCTTGCATCCACCATATAAGGCAGGGGTAGGTTTTTTTTTTCCTGCAGAGCTTAATCAATTGGCCTAAGGACACCCTCACTAGAGAGTGGCAGAAAGAAGGCCAGAGTTTGGGTCAGCTATCTGCTCCTTTGTGTGAGCATTCATTGCTTTGACTGCCTGGGACCCTAACTCTTTTCTGAGGACACCACCTCTCTTCCATGGAAAAACTGCTTCTCTCTCACGCTACCCGTCTGGTTCAAATGGTGCTTAGCCATGATGTGCACCCATCCAGGGCCTCTGACCTGAGCTCAGCCAATGAGAGTCTTTTCCCGGGACTTTTCTGGCCTCAGGCTTAGGGAGAGGAGGTGGGAAACTTTAGCCAAGGTTTCTTTTTGTCGTTTTCTTGTAGCAAAGTTGAGAGGTGTGAGGGCAGGAGTAGCTGGTAGGTGTGTGTGCAGCCATGTGCAGAAAGTTCTGAGAGAAGAAAAACAACACACAGGGAAAAGAGAAAAGTGCAGGTCTCATTAGCGTTCAAGCTCCTGGTTCCAGTGGTTTTTAAGGCTCAGTTGCTTCCTTGCCCTTTCCATGGTTACTTGAGACTTTTAATAAATACTTTTTTTTGGTTGTTTTTGCCTAACCTATTTCAAGCTGAGTTTATGTTACTTAAAAAAATGGTAGTAAGGTATCTGAAAGGTGGCCTTACTAATAACCTATCTAACAGAGGAAAATAAGCTATCTAACAGAAAGTGCGAGAAATAAACTCACAACATAACTACCCCTTTTGTTTTGTTTAATGAAACACCTGCAGCCTAACTCATTATCTCTGAGTTTGTCTCATAGCCTCAAAGAGCCCTAAATGGACAGGAGGGTGCGAACTCTCTGCCTCAGTTCCTCTTAGGACCAGATTCCGGGAACTCAGATAAGTCGGCCTTGCAGAGAAAAGAAAAAAACAAAGAATACCTGCAA
This sequence comes from Propithecus coquereli, assembly GCF_000956105.1. Lineage (NCBI taxonomy): Eukaryota > Metazoa > Chordata > Mammalia > Primates > Indriidae > Propithecus > Propithecus coquereli. The sequence goes on from NW_012148063.1 coordinate 10,809,686, forward strand.
CAGCTTCGCTGCTGCTTCTGTTGTCAGTCTGCTGAAGGAGAGGGAAAAAAATAGCCATTTTTTACCCTTTTTAAACATCAAGCTGCTTTTCCTCAGGGGCTGGCACTACCTTCTACCTTTTCTTCAGTGCCATATCCCATTTTTCTCTCTCTCTCTCTCTTTCTTTCATCGAGAAAGTAAAGAAACTTCTACTTCTCTATATCCTAAACTCTGTGTGAGAAATCTTTCTCCACCCGCGAACGGATTTCACACCCTTTCAATATCCATCCTCAAGGTTACACTACAATGTCACTTCTATCCCCATGAGTCCATTACGTACTTCATATATGAAGAAATATAGGCTCAGTAAAGTTGAGTAAGTTGCCCTATAGCCTATATTGAATTATTGGTATAATTACATTATTCATCAGCACACATTATTAGGACCCTATACATGTAATTAATAAAGTTTGGCATACACTATCTCTGTTGATTTTTATGCCAAGCCCTCAAAATATGTTGAATAAGCATTGTTAGTTCTAATTTTAGATGAGAAAATTAAGGTTCAGGGATGTTAGGTGACTTCCTCACTATCAGTCAGCAAATGGAGGAACAGAGCTTGAACCCCTGCCTTATGATACAATATCCAATGTTCCTTCTAACCAAAATGCATTCTACATCTGTGCATACATACAAACACACAAAGAAACGTACACATAGAGGTGCATTTCAATTAAAAACGAAAATCAAGTTTAGTGAAATCACTGTCCTCCATAGGATTATGTTTTAAGATAAAGCTGCCCATAATTATTTGTTCTTTTATATCCTACCAAAATATTGGTGTAGAAATCACCTAACCGTTCCGTAGTTCTAACTGGTATAAAATATTTTCCCATTATTTTGAAACTTGGTAACACATAAATAGCTTATACTTTGTCTCTTTTGGTTTTGATACCTAATGAAATGTGAAAAAGCAAGATGACACATAAAAGAAAGCAAAAGATAACTAATTCAGAGATTAACTTTGGGAAAGCTCCAAAATTAGATCACGTAATTTAGTTCACAGTTTAGGAGACTTTGGTGAAATTACATTTATGCAAACAAATTTCACTCACATAGTTTAGAAAAACTGAATGATTGTAAAGGTGAATTATGCTCAAAATTGAGGGTTATGTAAGTTTTGTTCTCATTTTCTCCCTTATATCAATGAGTTTTAATAATCAAGAAAAGCCAAGAACGAGTGCTCAGTTGTTTACTGGGAGATTCAACGGTGGAAGGAAGGCTGCAACAAGGTTAAATCATAGCAACTCTTTAAAACACATAAATATTCCTTGAAGGCAAATAGCCAGGGTTGGTAGGCTCTATATTCGATCTGATCTGGTATTCATTTCTTTGTGCAATATTGTACAGGGGTGAAATGAGTAAAAGGTGAGATTGGATCAGTAGTTATCAAGTTGCATTTTTGTTGCTGTTGTTTTAGGAAGTCCAACAAACAAAACAGTTAAAGGTGGACTGGCTGAGATCGTAGGGGTCTGGGAAAGGAACACAGACACCCAGGGCTCTTCCATAGTCACTGGCTGAAACAAATTCTATGGGGATTTCCCATTTGAAGTGTTTATGACTCAGTATTTAGTTGCAGTTAATGATATTATTAAATATTGATTTTATAACTTAAAGCATTACTCAATGGGAATTCTTCCTTAGGTAATGAGAATTCAGATTTAAGTTCAACTACG
>NW_012148063.1:10813783-10831355 GCF_000956105.1 Propithecus coquereli
TCCAAGCAATGCATCTTTCCCCTCAGGGGGAATCTGGGACAATTTTTGAACACTTTCACTTAATTTTTCTTTTAAAAACCTAGATATAGTCTTCTTTAAAATTATATCTAGCCAAGTATCTATTCATTCAGACAAGTAAGTAATAAATGACTAGGAAATAATGCTGAGTGAGTACAATTCCCTGTCACTGTATTGGATGAAAGACTGTTAAAATTTTTTGTGTGAACTTATCGTCTTTGTTTTTATTGATGAAACAGATTTAAAGACTCCCTGGTTATAAGCTAAGAATATGTAATGCTTAGATTATAACAACAGTTACATAAATAGACTAAAGTCAGTTATTATCTGGATTTCTGGAATAACTAAGAATCAAGTAACTAGATTGGGGGGGGTGGAAAATAGGAGAGCAGGTTCTGCATTTAACTCTAATTTGCAAGAAATCTTATCAACAACTGATTTTCAGTTTGTCACAAAAATGTACAGGGAAGCCTTCCGTGTGCTTAACAGAAGTTGGAGATGTATTTTCTGCTGTGCCTCCCTTCAGCTAGAGAAGCAGTCCGGGAGGCCGTGGGGCCTGAGATAGGAGTTCCCAACATTTTTTGCACCCTGTGAAGATGGATGAAAGGAGCCAGCCTGATTATTTCTTGAACTCAGAATGAATTTTAAAAAAATAACAAATAAAATCTTAATCTTTTCGTATATTAAGAAATGAAGTACACTTTTCAACCTAGTTTCCTGACGCACACACAGGAAAGACAATGAGATTTCCCTGGGCCCTTCCCCAGCAGGACGGGCTGCTGGGGCACCCTGCGCTCACTTGAGAGCAGAAGGGAAGGGCAGGCCGGAGATGATTAAAGGTTGCAAAGATGACTGTTTCTGGCAGTGTGATATTAAGGCCATTAATATGTCTGCACCTCAGTTCCAGTGTGCTAATATGTTATCCTATCTGTTAAAATACCATAAAGATTACCTGTAATTAAAGATGATTTACACTCTAAGCCATAACTAGGTATAATTTCATGCAAACACATTTAGGGTGAATTCACTTTAAAGTGCAATTTAGCTAGCCTAATGAAAACGGTACCTAAAAGCCATGGAAAAGACAGGAAAAAAGACACTGTATATGGGCAGTACAATAGAAACCCCAGCCACCCTTTTAGGGGTCCATTCCCAAGTAATCCATATTGAAGGAACATGTACAAAGCACTGCTTATAAAAGAATATGTTGACTAGTTCTTTGTTTTCAAATAAACTATTTTTTCCAATATTGAAACTCTGTTCTTAATTCTTTTCACCGCTGGGAAGAGCCAGGCTAGCCTGCCTTCCTTGGCAACGATCATGTCTCATTCACATTCGCACTGACTCAAAACAACGGTTACATTTGCAGCTCCAGAAAGCAAAGATGAAACTTTGTTTTTCCTTTTGTGTCGAGCTGTGAGCTGTACCATTTATTTCTCCCTGGCAACAGATTTTACCTCTCCCTTCCTCCCCGCTCTGCTGTCTTCCCGGGCACGGGAACTGTTTGGTGCGTGCCCACGTCGGGGCCCGCAGCGCGCTGCGTGAGTGCACGTGGGCGTGACCGTGGGCGTGCGCGCGAGTGTGAGTGCGCGGGTGCTCCGGCTGGTCTCCGCGTGGGCAGTGCAGGCTCATCCGGTAACGTGATCCCTCCACACCCTACGGGAGCGGCCAGAAAGCTGGGAGAACAGCTTCATGCATATTTAGATGTGCCTTCTGCCCTCCAAGCCGGAGTGAAAAAAGGGTATTTAGTGTGGAGCTGGTCTGGGTTAATCTGCATGTGCATCAAGACAGCGCACCAAGGATGAAAAAGTGGTGGAAACTCAAACGCAAACCCGGTGGGCTCCAGGGGGTCATTCAGCTCGTTCCCGTTGACACCCTCGCGCTGCCTGGTCTCTTCTTGCGCATGCACGAACAGAGCCGGTTTCCAAAGAGAGCTGGCAAAGGATGAGTGTGCTTTGTTCTATAGAGCACTTTTTTAAGGAACTAACTTCTTCATTCTTCTTAGTTGCTGCTATCCATATGAGTGAGGCATCTATATTTAGTGCTTTATACAATATACAGGACAGGAAGCATGAGCAAGATTTTTATTTATTGTGACAAAAGACATAAAAATGACCATTTTTAAGTGTACAGTTCAGTGGCATTTGACTACACTCGCAATATTGTGTAAGCATCACCAACTATCTATTTCCAGAACCTTTTCATCATCCCCAATAGAATTTCTGTACACATTAAACAAGAACTCCCAATTCTCCCCTTCCCCCAGCACCAGCAAAGGTTTTAAAACTCCAGTCTTAAATTCTCTTCAGGGAGTCAGGACTCCTGGCATTTGATTTTGGAGGAGCTGGGGTGTGCAGGGCAAGGGAGAGTGAAGGAAGGTAACGTTCAGGAGATGAGATGAGGCGATCGAAGTCTTTTTTCCTAAGTGTGGTTTCACTGGAATAATGAACTCAAAGCCTGGAAATGCATATGGGAAAGAAAACCTGGACCTCAAATGGACAGGGTGGTTTTCACTAGAATGAAAGAAAATGAGAGAAGCAAGTTAAGCAGCTTTTGAAATTCTCTATTTTGATAAGGGATTGATTTATACAAGAATTTCAAAGTAAAATTCAAAATAAAATACAAAAATAAAAGCCTTGTAATACCTTATAGTGTTTGAGATAAAGTAAGTAGATTACATATTTTGCAGGACTATCCCATCACATATTTGGGGACACACTGAATTTGATCAAAAGACTAAAGTGAAGGCTGGGAGAACAGTGTGTCCAACTAATGGTAAAAATAAATTTATATTGTTATTTCCCATTTTGCGAACCTCTGGAGTTGCAACTATGTCTCTTTAAATAAACAACATGTAGAAGTATTGTTAATCAAATTTTATTACAAGGAAATAATAATAGGTGAGGGAAATTCACAAAAATTTCCAAACCCTCCAAATCCATCACTTACTTTAAGAAATCTTTAATAAGACAAAGGTTCAGCGCAATAAATAAAAATGGGTAGTTCTAACATGTTGGGTATAATAGGATCTCGTTTTTTTTAGCACGTACAGCAAGGCTACCTCCCTAAGAATGAGCATTATTGGTAAGATCGCACGTGAGCGCGACTAACTCTTTTTCCCTGGAAGTCATGCCTGTTACTGTCACTGATTATTTAAGGAATTTTAATATGTTATGTAATGTGAGGATGGGATTATCAAGACGGCTCTCAGGGCAGGTGCTGGAGGAGGAGGCAGTGTGTCCGAGTCAGAGGCCCGAGGGAACTGTGGGCAGTGGGCAAAGCTGGTCAACTGGTAATTTGCAATTCCAAGAACTGGGAAAACTAGCTCTAATCAGCTTAAACAAAAAGGAGATTTATGGACCAAGGTCATTCGAAAATGTGAATCAAACATTAATGGATGCAGGAGTTCAAATGATATCATAAAGAAATATTCTTGCAGATCAGTTTTACTTTTCTCAGTGTTGACGTCTTTCTTTGGCAAACCCCTTTCATGACCCCTAGGATCCCTAAAATATCTTCATCCTGTACAGCCAGCAATCCCACCAAAAAGGAGAGATCCCTTTTCTCCTGAAAGCTTCAGCATGAGTTGTAGCGCTGACTGATTGGCCTGCCTTGGGTCAGGTGGCTACCCTGGAACCAGTCACTGTGACCAAGGACGTGGAGCCTGGGCCGTGTGTGGACTGTCTGCAGATTTTCCACAGCAAATCATACTGTAGATTTCCCACAAAACAAGACAAGTTTTCTTATGGAGCGGAGGAGGAGGAAGTGGAATATGCTGGTAGACAACAACTGGATCTCCCACATTGTCCTGCAAGGTTGCCCCTTTATTGAGCTCGGTGTGCATTAGCTCTATTGGTAAGGGCTGCTCAGCTACCAGCCAAATGCATGGAAGCTCACTTCCTATGTAGGCAACAGAAGTGCGCAGTGGGAAGGCCGGAAGGATGACCCTTCTCCGCGCAGTCATTCTGGGACCCCCGTCTTCAACCTGGCTCCCTTCCAGCTGGCCTGAATGAGATGATGACAGTGGAGGGCAGGGGCCGGACTTCATGGCTCAGGTCTGGAATGGGTGCACAGTGCCTCAGGTCAGGTTCTGCTGGCTGGAACTCAGGCACACGGTCATACCTAACTTCAAGGGAGGTGGGAATGTAGATTAGCTACGTGCCTAAGAGGAAGAAGAGGACGTGAATTCTGGTGAGCCACCACCCGTTTCTGCCTCAGCAGTCAGCACTATTCCATGAATGGGTGGGAACCTAGAGGCACTGGAGTGGCAGAATGACAGCCACTATTGAGTTCTCGCTATGTGCCAGTGACTGTTCTATAGTGTCCTGTCATCTACTTGTGAGGTGGGACGAGCATCTCCACTGGAAGATAAAGTCGAGGCACAGTGAGACTACTTGACTTGCCCAAGGACACAAAACTAGAAATTGCTGGAGTGAGGATTTGACGCAAGTCAAGATGACCATACAGGGTCACTTTTGGGGAGACTGAATGAGATGATGTTGGTAAAGGCCCAGGGATCACCAGGCACATGGAAAACAATCAGTGGCAGCCATATTATTTTTAATAATATGTTCCTTGGGTTAAGCACAGCATCTCAAAGGAAGGCTCACCTGGAAATAGAGCTTCCAAGTTGAGAGATGTCTACAGAAGTAGGCACCGGAATGCTTTTTTCCACTGAATCCACATGGCCACTAAGGAGACTGGATCCACTGGTTAAATCGGAGCAATTGTTGAACCAGCCAAGTATCAGCGTGGGCAGGCCCAGCTTCACCACCGACTGCTCGCGGGATCTTTCCTAGTAGGAACGTCTTTCCTCCTTTCACTCCCACGGCCACTCCTTTCCTGTTCAGCTCACATCAGCTCCTTGAGGAGCCTTCTCTGCACAACGTTCCTCTATTCCTGTCCTCAGGTGGAGTTAGTTGCTCCTTGTTCAACGTGCCTAAAGGACCCTCAGCATATTCTCATTAAAAGACTTAGTTAATTGCTTTGTAATTTTTAGTATTTGCCCACTTTAACACCCTGCAGATTTCTTGAAGGCAGAAACCATTACTCAGCTTTGTATCCCTAATGTCTCACATTGTGCATGACAAGAGGAGGCAGTCTAAAAGTAGTAACTAGATGTTAATAAGAATTATAATAGCCAGTATTTATTGAATAATTGCTATATTTCAGGCATATGCTAAGGGCTGTATAATCATTGACTTACTTCATCCCCACAATAACATGATAAAGTGGGTATTATTAGTATCCCCGTTTTGCAGCTGAGAAAAACTGAGGATTGCTGAGATCGAGCTGCCTGCCCTGTACCATACGGCAGAGACAGAGCTTTCCATCATCATGCTGCATTTCCTTACTGGGCCAATTTTAATTCAGTGACAAAGAGGCCTGCACCCTGCTCTGTGCGAGAGGCGCAGAGATATATCCAGTAGACACACAGAAGACTGTGGCCCAGAGTGGAGGTCTTTGTGGAGAGGGGATAGTAAGGACTGATCCCTGAGACCTCAACCAAGAGGCTCTCTCTGGTGCACCAGGGTGGCAAACTGAAGGTCAGAACAAGTAGCCTAAAGCCCAAGGGAGAGGCCTGTGAGGGGTAACAGGAAAAGTGACTCCTTTGTTAAAGGGGCAGGGATTGGGCCTGGACCCCAAGAGCCAGGCACAGCCCAGTAACAGAGAAAGCGCCTGCAGGACCTCTCACTACACAAAAGATTAATAAGAATGTTAGGGAAATGTTCAAAGTGGTCAATCCAGGTCTCTATTGAAACATGAATGAGGCCAGGCTCTGAGACCATTTTTGGTAGTTTTTTGAGATTCTCTGGCAACCTTATAATTTTCCCCATGTTGGTAATTTTTAAAACTCTTTGACTTTTCTATAATTAAAGCTCCTTTGTCCTTTTTCTAGTTTGTGTTTTTTGGGAGGTAGCAGGGATGAGGAGAGGTTGGGGAAGCTGTGTCCAGCTCTGCAGTGGGCCCTGGGAGAAGAGCCAGGTGGAGAAACCGTGGGAGTAGCTGGAAAGGAGAAGTGAGGTGCCTCTGTGCTGGGGGTTGCCGGGGAGGAAGCCGGTGGGAGGAGGCTGGGAGGATGGCAGCTGGCCAGAGAGGCCGTCGGACAGAGGGGCTGGACACAGTTCCTTTGAGACCTCCAGCACTCAACTCTCAGCCCCAAGAAGGATCTGTGACAGACAGAAATTCATGTTAGTATTGGGGAAAAGACATGTAATTACCTCTTTATCACGAGTACAGTTTAAATTAAATTAGGAAGGAGAGACTATAAGCTTTGCAAAGGTCCCTTGTAAGAATTTGGGGATCAGAGACACTTGACAGCTGAAATGACCTGAGGCTCATCACTGTCTAGGGTGAACACAGGTTCCTGAACTGCTTGTGTGAAATTGCTGGGCCATGGAAGTTGCTGGTTGCTGTGTACATCAGGCCCAGGTAGGACAAACTGTGAGGTTTAATTAGCATGAAGATTTTCTCCCTACCCCTAGGGCCTCCTTTTGACTCTTACAGAAGGGAAAGACATAGTGAATGATAGCATTTTTTAGTTTTTTGAAGTTGGGAAGTAATTTAATTCAATTCCTATTAAAAATAAATGACAGATCCAAGGACCTTTTTATTTTGAAATGCTTTCTAATATTTTCCTGTGGTTAACATTATTTAGAAACCAGGATCTTTTCTTCAATAATGCAGACCAGACCTCGTCAATGATTTCAAACAGGGCAAAGAATCTTTAAGTCCTCTTGAGCTGCCTGGAACCAACATGAACTCTAGGATCTGTAGGACTGGAGCCACAAAAACACCATGGGGTCGAGAGACAGATGAGCTAAACATTGAGCTCGCAGGCAAGAAGTGGTATTTTTGTGTTTAGAATTTAAAAAACAAAACTGCTTTTGTTCACTTTTCAGCAAAGGAGATTTTTGGGGGCAGTTTGCCTTTTTGAACCTTTTTCCTTTTGCCCTCTTCTCCCTCATGCAATCCCCCTTTCCTTCCTTTAGTAGAATGGCATCATTAATGAATGCTGTAAAGACAAATTTGAGACTACTGAACAGTGTCAAATGAAGGGTAAATAACAATGATAAATTACATGTTAGCTACTTTTTAAAAGAGCTCTGTTAAGATGCTAGCAAAGTCTTACACCCAGGAAGTTCAATGATAGGCATTAAGGACAAGGTTAGTGGGTGTGCGTCTTATGGTGCCAATATGCACACATTGCATTATAAATAAGAAAGCTATCACATCACACCAGTGAGTTCAAGATTAGAGTAACTCATGGCCCCTTGGAGACGCTGCATGGAAAGGCTGTGGGGCGGATGTGAGGCCCCCCAGGCGACGATGAGGACAGAGAGAATGGGAGAAGACTGAGGCAGGAGCTACTGAACTTGAGGCTGGGGGGTTAAGCACCAAGAGGGAGGGCTTTGTGCTGAGTTCATATTTGTGTCACTTACTCAGTGAATGGCAGCTCAATGATGTGACGAAGATTTTCCTTTGGGGAAATTTGCTGTAAAAACAGATCATTTAAGCGTTTGGCTGTGGTCTATAGCATTACCCTTACTTAGTGCATAATCATTGCATACTGAGTTACAATAAATCACTTCTGCAAAAATAGATCTCAAGAGGAAAACTCTTACCAAGTTCCTTATAATGTCAGGGATTCAATTATAGTTCAGACTGAATCACATCCCCAGGTATCTATTGGTAACATGTCGCCCTCTTGGTGAGCAAGAAAACATATGATGCAAATGTAAATTTTGTTCAAGATTAGTATTACAATGGAGTGTGTGATTCACTGTGCAGCCAGACTCATAACTGAGTCTCAAAACTGTTTATTTGAAAGCTTCTTTTTTTCCTTTCAACTACTTTGACTTAACTGTATACGTCCTGGTCTTCATTTTGAAATGATGTCCTGAAAACTACTTTGATACCTTGAAAACCATTGAGAGAAAGTTTGGGCTCCACTGGTAAATTTTCTGGAGGCTACATGAGTGACTCAGTGGCTGGGAGGTGGTGGCAGACGGTGGGATATGGAAGTCATAGTCCAGAGACCTAGTCTTGCTGAAACTGAGACTTCCAGGGGATGCACTCGGAGAGATGAAGTTCACTTCAGGGAAGGCCCAGAGAACCTAGAGGAGCCAATGTTGTCCAGTTGCTTCACACAGGATCTAATAAAACCAACGTGTGGAAGCCATCTGTGAATGTATGCACATTTTGTCTCTCCACTCTCAGATTTTAAGTTCCTCAAAAGAAGAGCTATTTTTTCCCATGGTGTCTGATTAAAGCTTGTTGTTACTGCTTACCAAGTGTCTGGGGAGACAAGACGAAAGCATGCTTTTGCGGAGTGGTCAGGTAGGGCGGATGCCCTTAGGGTTCCTTCATTCTCCTGCGCTTGCAGCCGTGCCCACCATGGGACAGGGACTGAAAAGTCCTTCAACTGGCATAATGTAGCCCAACAGTTGCTTGGACATCAGATTTTAGCCCCTGGGTCAGCTCACAACTGTCAGTGCTAGGACATCATAATGGAATCTACATAGGCACCATGGTGAGCTCCTATGAGTCTCTGAGGACAGTTGTCTGTCCACCTGGCTCCTAGACCTTGCAGAAGATGTGATCTTCTAAGCTCCCTCTGCCAACTGCCAGGTTAATTGTTTCTAGGGCAGGGGCAGGAGGGGGACAGCCTCTTCTTTTCCATGTTTGTACCACCATGACAGAGCTGCTTCTACTGTCTGGCAGCTGAAAACTGGGTCTTGGAGGGCATGGAGACCTCCGGCCAGCTTTAGATCAATTCCTGTTGCAGCTGACAGCACAGCCAGCCTGGGACCGAGGCTCCTTTTCATCAGGTTGTTTGTCCTTTTACTTCCTAGTGTCAGCAGTCCTGGGAACAGGAAATGGTTTGTGCAATAGGAAGCAGCAGAAAACTGATGACTAAATACTTTTGAGCTTTGTGGAGAAGATTTCAGCGTAGAGATATTTACACACATACCAAAACACGTGTGCACTGATAAATATGAACTCTATCCAGGCCTCATTCTTTTAAATTTTTAAAGTGATTCTGTGTATTGAAAGCTTACTGTGTGCCAGGCATTTTGCTAGGTTCTCATGTAATCCTCACATTCTTATGTTGCATATCCCATTTTACAGGTGAGAAAAGAGAGGTATAAAGAGTTTAAGCAGCTTCTGGTAAGTGGCAGGACCAACATTTGAACCCAAGGCCTCTTTAGCTGCATCTCTGGATCTCTGTGCTCTGCTGCCTTTTTAGAGGACCAACAAACTCTTCAGGAGGAATGTTTTAGGACTTGCATTGCTTGCGGTTTAAGGGCAGTGCATATCTACATTATCTGTGAGAAGCATCTCTATAACCTTGGCAGCTGGTTATGCTGTGGGGTTAAGGTATCATTATTTCATATTTTCACAATGCAGAAGGAAGTACTTATTAAAAGGGCCCCAAACCAGTTGTCTGAGCCTAGAGATGAAAGGCCTCCTTCCCCCAGCGGGCTCTGTGCTGAGTGGCCCTGACATTGGGAGAGCCTGCCTCTTCCTGCCTTAGAGTCAGATACAGGGTGACAGGGCCTGGTTGGGGCCATTTGATTAAGTGCCAGTGTGCCTTCACGAAATCAGGCATGGGACCAGCTGAAATGTTGAAACCTGGTCAGCTGAGGGAGAGAGAAAGTCAAGCCTGGCTATTGGTCTACAGAGGTCAAGAACCTGGCACAGAGACAGGCCTGCTGCCTCTGCCACCAAGAGCCAGGCAGCCCAGGGAGGAACTGGAGGAGGAGGTGGTTTATTACTGGCTTGTCAGCTGATGGGAGAGTTTACAGGACTCTCTTTAAACTCCTTGAATCGGCGTCCTTTTTCTCTCGTGCAATTTCACAATTCAAGTTTGTTTTCTTGATTCTGTGCTCACATTCTTTCTGCTTTTTTAATAGCTTAACCTGGACAGAGAAATGGTACGAGCACAGGCGAAGCCACATCCCGTGTCTGTCACAGTTTCAGCTTGCAGTTTCTCACTACTACTTAATTCCAGGCTCACACTATAAATTTAGGGCATGCATTTTAGAACTGTTAAAGAAAAAGCGTTACTCATTTTACTACGCTGCATTTTATATTTCCATCCAAAAATTGTTGCTCACTACCAATAGGTATTGAGGAAAATACAGTGTAATTAATGCCAGTTAATCAAGTCAGTGGCCCTTGAAGATCTATAAAATGTAACTGTAACACATTTTTACAGACTGGCTTAGACAGAATAATTAGGAAATAGTAAATGCTAGCATCATCAGTATTACTTGTACAGCTCAGCAAAGGAACATGAATGGCTCTACAAGACTGAGGGGAGAACAGAACAGAGATACTTCTTTGGTGTGAAATACAAAGAGTTTATCATAAGGAGGAGGATGAATCACTTTTCAGCTTTGGCAACAACCTGTTTTTTAACATACAATTTGCGGAAAGATGGAAAGTAAAACTGAAGGCTTTGGTATTTCATTCTAACTGGGTAAACATGATTTGCATCAACCTTTCTAAAGTTGGATATATGCCCAAAGAACCTATACATATTTTCGACAAAAAATTATCCATTTCATTACAATTACTAAAGACTAGTAAACCCAGGTTCAATGGACATGAAGATATGAAACAATTTCCTAAACATGTAAAGAAGCCGACACAAATAGAGGTAGTAATCGAAAGGCTTGTAGCAATTGGTCCAGCATGGGCGCAGTGAAGGATGGGAGTGTCCGCCAGCCCTGGTGGGGGCAGGGTGCCAGGCCTTCCCCTTGTGGTTGCTGGGTCAGGGCAGACTCGCAGGGGCTCTGCAAGAGAAGCTGGGTAGTATGGCTCAGACTGTGGCTGTGCACTGAGTGGCGTGGGAATATTTCAAAATTTAAAAACTGATAAAGCTGTACTGGTGTGTTCTGGTTGAGTATCAGTGCTGGAAATAATTGCTTTTCATCTTACAGCCCAATACACGACAAAGCGAAAGTGATTCTGATAAAAAACATAGCTGCTACACAAGCCCCTTTAATGCTTAAACAGGAGGTACTCACTTTCTGCCTCGTTACAGACTCAGGGGACTCTGGATGCTGTGGCCCACTTGCCTCAAATGGTGTTTCTTGCAGAGTGAGACGTCTCTCACACGCCAAAAGACCTGAGAATCACTGAATAACATTGCAAAAGCTGAACATGCAGCGTCAAACACTAAGCTCCCCACTTCCACCCCGCTTCTATTTTCCCTGTATGATTGAAGGCAAAGAGATCTTTTGGATTTTCAGATGCTGCTGTGAGCAGCTGACACAGCTGCCTGCCCTCCCTGGAGTCCAAGCATGTCTACGTGTTTCTTTCTTTTTTTCTTTGGTTCATTCAAACAAGTAGTTATTGAAAGCGGACTACTTGTAAAGCATTTTAAGAGCAGAAAGAGGAATAAGACCTGAATTCTACTTTCAAAGCATTTCTATGCTCTACTTGTAGTAAGTTTCTCCATGAAGAGCTCTAGATGAAATTTTTTAGTGCTCTGCTTTATTGTGTTTAAAAAAAACAAGTAAATTTGGTTTTAACCCTTTGGAAATTGTAAAACTGTAAGATTTTCAGCCAAATGTATTGTCTAAGGGAAACAAAAATCCTTAAAATATATGTTTTATTTCAAGGAGTGCAAAACTGGATACTTAAAGATTTTAAAGTAAATTTCTTATTGCTATTACATGACCAACCACCTGTGTATAGGGTTTTCCTAGGCACAGACATTAAATTACAACATAGTCAATTTGCTGATCTCAATGAGGACATTTTATTTAGAATCACAGAATTTTAGAACTTCAATAGACTTCTGAGATCACTTAGGTCGACTTTCACTCAGAGTTACTGTTATACAGCTTGTTAGGAGAGAACTAATAAGGCCTTTTTATACCCAGCACAGCAATCTTTTCTCTATATACCTCTAGCAGTATTTCAATAAATGTTTGAAAAGATTCAACATCACCGTCAACTAGAATACTGAAAAAAAGTTCTGACTCAAAGATGTTAGATATTTTAGTCATTAAAAGACACAGCTCCTGGAATATCCAAATCTAGCTTACGTAAGGGCCAGCACTGTGCTTTAAATCACTCAGGACTTTGAAGGTCTGGTTTGAATCCTGTCCCGAGCATTTACTAGCTGTGTGATGTGAGTCACGTTAGTTAACCCTCTGAGCCTTGGCTTCTCCAACTGTAAAATGGGGATAATTATTAACTCAGAGCTGTCTTGTACTCAGTAACTCAAGTGCTTGACAGTTCACTGGGACTCTATATGTCAGTCTTCTTTTTAGTTTCTCCCTGGTCCTACGGGGAACCCAGTTCAGAAGGCCTGGACATACAGAAATTACTGGAAAAATACATGTAGGCTCTAAGTTAAATTTTAGTAAACGATAATGGCATTTGATTAAATGTCGGGGACATGAGTAGTCATTTCTCTTGCTTGTAAAAATGTTTACCTACATTAGTTACTTAAAACTAACTCACAGATCATGAATCAAACAGTATCTGTTTAGTATGTTAAAAATCTAATCACAGATTCATCCTGAAGAATCCAGATCCTGAAGGAAAAAACAAAACAAAACAAAAAAACTAGTAAACAAATCAACCCAATCCAGGGGAACACTACTGAAATTGTTTTGCAATCATAAAACCGCGAGCCAGTCTGAAAGTAGATCAAAACGAATTTCATTTTAATTCAATCATATTCCTATAATTAACAGACAGTTATTTTTTGAAGTTTTGAAGTTTCTGTTTAAATATGGAATAAAGGTTGGATTACATAGCAGAAGGGCCTGCATCCTGGCTGAGAATGTTTTTACCTCTAAAGTTTCACTTAGGGTCAAGTAAGTAGAAATCTTACACCATTAGTTAACGTTTAACTGCTGTGCAGTAGGTTAAGATATTAATAAAATGTTAGTACTGCATCTGGAACTATCATGTTAGTGGTTTAAAAAGGCAGCACAATTAACATTAGAACTGATATGAAGAGGAATGCCTTTCATTTTACAAATACTGTATCTGTACTGAGAGATATAAATACACTTCACTGAAAGGAATCCATGTTACTATCGGATTGATTCATTTCCTTGTATTAAAAAAAATTCCCAAGTCTCTTCATCTATGAACACTGTAGCTTGACATTTGGTACTCTCCGTGGAAACTCCTACCCTGCCTGGTACTTTTCCACTTTCCAAGTCTTCCAACCCTTCTACTGTTTCTTCCACCTCCATATCAAACCCACCTCTCCAGTGAAGTCTTGCTATGGTTTCCGGACAGGGAATGTTAGTGCTCATTTGACATTTTTACAGCATGTTGTCTTTGGCCCTTACTCAGCAGTTACTAGTTAACTTTTCAAATGTACCTGTACATGCTATTAACTTCCAGCTCAGCCTGTAAGCACCTTAGTTATGGGTTAATGACATGCATTTACATATTATAGGTGCTGGAAATATTTGATTAAGATATTCTAACTTGAAATGTTTCATTTTCAGTCTTTTAAATAGTACTTGATGAGCCATTTCACAATTTAAAAGGATACTCAAGAAATCTATTAAGACAATAAACAATTATTAATACTTTACAAAGATACCAGAATGTCCCATTCCTTTTTAGGAAAATTTAAGGATTAAGATTTTTAAAAAGATCATTGGGACAAAAAGCCATTAAATGCTGAATCTTAAGTCCGAGGAACATTTCAGTTCCTGCGCAAACACTGTGGTGATAAAGAAACGTTTAGAGTACTGTAATTTTGTATTTTAAACGTCAAGAATAGCAGTAAGCAAATATAGCCAATCAAATTTAAGAGACAGAAAATATATTCCCATTCGTGGTTAACTGCTGATGTTAGAATATAGAACCATTTTTAGTGTCAACATATTAGATGACATAATTTTTCACAGTGAAAAAAGCTAGTATGAAGATCTTCAAATGGAAGCTCATCCATATATACATTCAGTGTATGTTGTAACTTATTTTGAATACTGGATTATTTCTGTAATAACGTAATTAAACTGTCTTTCCACAGTATCCTTGAAATTTTTTAAGGTAAGCCAATATATCCCCCCAAATTTTTGTATTCCTCACTGCATATGTCATATGTCGGGTAATTAATGCTATAATCTACACCTAGAATGTTTGAGGCAGGATTGTGAGAGAAAAGCAAGGGACACCGTGGCTTCCTGGAGATAGGTCAGTTGTCTCCAGTGAGAGGCATTACCTCGTATGGACCCAGTTCTGCCTTCACCAGCTACACCTAAGCATCAGCCTTCTCATCTCTGAAATATGGCTATTCATGCCTAACCCAAAATGCTTGCTGTAAGGATGAAAACAATGTAGGCAAGGGGTTTGTAGAGTTCCTGGTAAATAACAAGTACTTAGTACTCCTTTCTGAACACATATTTAATAAGTGCCTACTATATGCTGTTCTAGATGTCGGGAATTCCCAAATAGAAGAAGGTCAAGTCTTTATTCTTATGGAGCTTACGGTATAGCGGGAGGTGGCAAACAAACTGACCCATATACATCATAACATGTCAGGTGGAAATAAATGCTATGAAAAGAATTCAAAGGGGGGGGTGAGTAGATAGAATAATGGAGGAGGACTGTGCGTACATGCATGCACTATTTTATATAGGGTGTCAAGGGAAGCCACTTACCACTTCTCTGGTAAGACCTGAGAAGTGTGGGAGCAGGGCTTGTGGATGCCTGGGGAAAAGCTTTCCAAAGAGAGGACACGTCAATTTGCACAGTCCTGGAATAGGAGAGCATGCTTGGAATGCTGAAGGATCCAGAGGGATTCCAGGGGTTGGAGCCAAGTGAGCTGGGGGAGGAGAGCAAGGACATAAGGTCAGATATGTGCAAGGGGCCACATATTTAGGATCATAGGCCTTGGTGGGCCTCAGATTTTTTTTTTCTTTCTGAGAGAGGAAACCATTGAAGAATTGTGAGTAGAGAAGTCATCTACATATATTTGAAAAGGTAATATATTAATATTACCTTTTATTACCTAATATTGTGTTATCAAATGCTATAACCATAAGGGACTTAATACATAGGAAATGAGTATTACCTATTATTGTTCTTTAATCTGGTTCAACTAAATCATAAGTGGTTGAGCCTTATGAAATGGTAGTTTCCAGGGGCCAAAAATTGTGGAATATTGTCATAGGGTTCAACCTGTTTTATTGGATAGGGTCAGTAAAAAAACAAAGAACATGGGTTTCAGAATAAAATAGAACTGGATTTGAATCCCAGACTCAGGACTCACTAGCTATAGTCTTGGGCAGGTTATTTAACCTCTTTCTCCTTGGGTTTCCAGTTATGTATAATGAGGATGACAGTATAACCTAAGCCCAAGGTTTGATGATTAAATGAGATATATAGGTAAAGCATTTAGCACAGGACCTAGGAGCTTAATAAACAAGTGAGCAAATTAAGGAGGAGGACTGCATCTTTTACACTAACTGGTCAAATGAATAATTCAACTTTAAAACTGGCGTTTTTCTAGGTACTGAGGAAGCCTACTTTACATTATTTAAAGAGACAATAGCTTTTGATTTACTGTTCCCTGCATTTATACAATTCATCTTTACACAGATAATTAGGTACGTGAATATTCTATGGCTCTATAAACAGTTATGGCTGTTGGAGAATTGAAAATATTTTGAGAGTTGGATGTTTTAAACTTTCTTTATCAAGGCAATCCCATTTCCTCTATCAAAGTAACTTAATTTTAAAAACGAACTCTTGTGTTCTTTAAATGAAAAGGCCAGAAGCTACTGGCCACTCAAGAGTATTTGTCTGAGATTCCCTTAGTACCTTCAATATAACTCAAACTTAGAAGTGCTCCTCAAAATTTGTGTGAAGCAAAATTTTACAATTAAAATCACTTAAGTTCACATTTAAAACATAGTAACACAGTAAGACATGATTAACAGAAAATTTCAGCCACAAATACTCTCACCACGGCCAATTTTACATTAATTTTATCTACATTAATTGAATGTTCTAAAGGACTCCCAGTAAAACGCACATGCAGACTTAGCGACGTCTACAAATCAAAGAGGACTTCATTGCAGCAGCTCAGAAAACTCTCCCAAACAAATCTAAATATTTGAAATCCATCATACTGCATGGAAAAATCTCTTGCCTACTATTTTTTTTGTCTGTAAAAATAAATGTTGACTTTTGCTTTCCAAACTATGTGCACGCTCTGTATTTCACACTGCAGCCTCATTCTATCGCTGAATACTGATGCCACCACGAAGCGAAACATTCCAAACACCGTTTACGTTCCCCTTGTTGCTGAGTAAACCGCCGTGCTCATCTCAAACTAATTCACTTCCAGAATAACGGGATGGTGCAACAAGCACACTCTGCCCCTGAAGGCGCGCCACTCGCGCGGCCAGGCCGGCCACCACCGGCGCGGCCGTCGGCGGAGCTCCCTGCGCGCGGCGGGCGAGCACGCGTGTGTGCGCGCAGTGCGGGGGCCGCCCGGCCGGCACCGTGCGGTGTCTTTCCGCTGTGTTGCTTTCCAGCATCCCAGCAAATCACAAAAACGAAGGGAACTACGGAGACGACGGGAGGACCGTCACGCGTGGTTCCTCAGGGAGCGAGCGGGAGTGGCACGCCTGGCCGGGAGCCCCGTGCAGAGTCCTGCGGAGGCGAGCACCGCAGCCCCGGGCTCGGGAGCCCCGAACTCCTTCGCTGCACCTCCGCCCCCCCGGCCCCACCAGCGCGCCGCCGCCGAGACTCAGGACTTGGCTATATTTGGAGACGGCCGCCGCGGCGGGTCCGACGGCCAAGGCGAACGGCCTGGAGACCCCTGCCCCCGCACCGCGGGCAACAGGCCAGGACTCGAATCCGAACCGCCCGGCCCAGGCCCGAGGCGGCTGCCACCCCCAGCCCCGCCCCACGCAGGCGCGCTCCGGGCCCCTCCCCCACCGCGCGCTCGCGGGGCCCGGCGGGGGCGGAGCGACCCTCGGAAGGGGCGTGGTCACCGGCCTCGACGCGCGCACGCGCTCTTCAGACCCACGGCTACGTGTCTGGCCACGTGACGCCCACCCCGAAAGTCCCCCGTGAAGCAACAGGACGTTAAAAAAAAAATTATTTTCTAGGGGTGATGGAGAGGGTGGGTGAGAGATTTATTGAAAAAAAAAAAAAACTATAGTAACGGGAGGAGAGTAGGAGGGATCGGGCGGCGGCAACCGCAGCACCGTCGCGGTGCGTCCCGCTGGAATTCCTCTCGCCTAACCCGCCACCCGGACCACGCCTGCGGCCCAAGGCGGCAGCAGCACGGGGAGCGGCTTGCCCCGCCCGGCCCGTGGAAAGCACGGCCACCCGCACACCTCGCCGCCCTTTCCTTGCCCCCTCCCCGTCTGTCGACTCCGCAGCCCACACCCAGCCCCTCCCTGCGGTCTCGCCCGCACAGGTGGAGACCCCGTCCCGGCGCCCAGGCCCGGGCTTGCGGAGCACGGCCTCCCGTCACGCTCTCGCCGGCCAGCCCGAGGGAGGAGGGAGAGAGCACGGCGGCGGTCCGGGCCGGGGGGCGGCGGCG
>NW_012148063.1:10831474-10844140 GCF_000956105.1 Propithecus coquereli
GCGCCGCCTGAACTGAGGCGAACTCCGCCGCCAAGTGAGTGAGGAGGAGGAGGAGAAGGAGGAGGAGGAAGAGGAGGAGCGCAGTCAGAGCGCGGCGGCAGCGGCAGAGGCGCCGCGGCGGGGACCAGCCCAGAGAGACCCCGAGCCCGCGGCACAGGCGGCGGCGGCGCTGAGCGGGCGCGACCATCTGAACGAGCGGCGGCCCCGGCTCCTCCTCGTCCGGCGCCAGCGGCCCGCGCCCGCACTCGGCCCGCCGAGACCCGCCTCCCGCCCGCCGGCCTCGTGAGGGACGCGCCGAGCCGGCGGCCGAGGAGCGGCGGCGCCGGGAGCGCGTCGGGCCCGGGCGGAAAGTGCCTGCGGGGGGCGGGCGAGCGCGCGGTGCCGGCCGCCCCGGGGCTCGGCGCGGGAGCCGGAGCGGGAGCCGTCGCGGAGTGGGACGCCGAGTCCCGAGCGGCCGGCGGCCGGGGCTCGCCCCCGCCCCTCCCTCCTCTCCGGCGGCGGCGGCGGGCGGAGTGAGCTGCGGAGCCTGGAATATGGTCGGGGAAATGGAAACGAAGGAGAAGCCGAAGCCCACCCCAGATTACCTGATGCAGCTGATGAACGACAAGAAGCTCATGAGCAGCCTGCCGAACTTCTGCGGGATCTTCAACCACCTCGAGCGGCTGCTGGACGAAGGTGAGCCCGCTCTCGGGCCCCAGCCCCCGAACCCCGCCGGGGGCGGCCCCCTTTCCCCGCTTGGGATGGTGGGGAGGGCGGGAAGGTCACGGCCGGGCGGGACCGCGCGCCCGGGGGGACGGGGAGGCCGGGAGGAGGGCGCACAAAGGAGGCGCGGGGCCCGGCTCGCGGCGGGTGGGCCGGGGCCGACCCACAGGGGCCGGACGCCCCCTGCCCGCTCGGCTGGGACCCCGCGCCGCTGGAGCCCAAGTTTGTGCGCTGGGGAAGGCTTCAGGGCAAGCCCTCCGGCCCCGCTAATTTTCACGGTTACGTTTCCGAAAATCGAGAGGGGCCGGTCAGGCTTGGTGGTCCTCCCCGAGCCCTCCCTGAGAGCAGGGCCCGTGCCGCGCCGCCGGCCTAGAGGACACGCGTGTCCCCAGCCCCCGCGCGGCCTCCGAGCCCGCTCTCAGCGCGGATCTGCGAAGCCTCTCCATTTGGGAGCCCTCCTCCCATGAAGACTTTGTGGGATTCCCAAACAAAAGCATTTAGTGGGGTTTTTGTGTTTTGGAGTTTGTGTAGCTTGTGAATGCTCAAGTTGAAGTCAGCGTGGGGCTTGTTAATTGAAAGAAATTCCGTAGGAGATCGAAAGTAATGCTGATGTAGCCGAAGGTGACGACAAAATGACAGCGAAAAGCACTTTTTGTCCTTTTGTTTGGGGAAGCGAGAACTGTTAGGAGTTTAACTTCACTTTTTGTGTGTGTGTGTGGGGGGGGGGTGGCGTACGAAATACCGCGATGACAGATCTAAACGTAATCCCGAGTTTGAAAGAACTTGGGCGGAGGGTTTGCTCCCAGGAGGCAGCCGCCTTAGCTTGTAGCAAAGGGAATCGAGACGTTTCAGAGGGCGAAATAAAATTGAGCAAAAGTTTGCAAAAAGCTTCGTTGGTGAAGCGCTGTGGGGAGCGAAGAATGACAAGGAGATTAATGTTGACCAACTCTGGAATTTCTTTAAGAAGTTCTTGTAGCAATAACCTGGAGTATTAATTTCTAGTAGCTGTGGGTTTCTGTGGACGCCTAGAGAACAAAATGACCAACAGAAACGTCTATTTTTAAAATCGAGTTGCAAGGAGTTTCTTTACTCTGTTTAAAGGTATCACCAGAGGACTGTTTGAAGGAAATTGAAAACTGTAGGTTGAAGAGATGAATGATGGATTTTAGATTTTTCACAAGAATTTCGAGATTTTAAAAATAGAGCTGGGGAAAAGGAGTCTGAAGCTTAGGGAGTTGGAATGTCACTAAAGAACAAAAGACCGGAAATATCTCCATGATAAAAAGATGGCTAAAGAAAAATCACAGGAGCTTTTGTTATCTTGAAAGTTACAGAAACAATTTTAAAGTAAAAAACTGTTAGTTATTACTGCTTTCTCGTCGGTTTGCTTACATATGTTAAGCATAATGCAGTAACACATATTAAAGTGGACATTTTCCGCTATTGGAACAAAAAATCTGTTAATTGCAAGTTGCTCCAGAGAAAACTTGAGCTGTCCCTTTAAGGGTTTCTGCTTTTCTTATTTGTGTTGGCATTTGAAAGATCGTGGAGGCAGAAAACTTTCTGGAATGTCAAAAAAAAATTGCTGGAACTCTTAAACTGAGTATTTCCAACCATGGGCGCTAAGGGGCGCCAGTTATTGTTATTTTTAACCATGGAAATGTTTGGAATGAAATGTGTAATATACTCAGTAATCTGACCTATATTAAATTTAGTTGAAACTTAAATTATAGATCATTTCATTTGTCATGTGTGTCTGTAAAAGTGTTTGCGAACACTGAAAACATTTCCTTTAAAAATATTGGCACTTTATCCCATTTAAAAAATAATGTGCTGTTATTTTCTCCTTGTCGTATTTTGGTTAAAGTTTTAGTAGCGTTAGTAACAGTTTCTGGTGAAAGTTTTTTTTTTTTTTTTCCTTAAAATGCGTTTGTTTAGAAGGAATCCCTTACAGACATTAAGATGGAAATAGGCCCGGACAATATTTAGGATTAATTAAATTGAAATTAGATTGCATTCTTAAAATACTGAATTCAGTCAAAGAGTGTAGGAGAATATAAAAAATTTGGAAATACCTTCACCTTATGTGTACTTTTAAAACACCTAAATAATCTGAGTTTCGTGATTAGTAATAAAAGGCTTCTCACTTGTGCTTTTATGTTAACCTAAAATCTTTAAATTTAGAGTGATTCCTTGTTAAGTTTCTAACTTTTGGCTTTAATAATTTTCAGTCTTTCAAATCTAGAAATTTCAATTACATCATTATTTCTAACAAAGGTTTATTTCTCTCTGGTTGGAAATGGTAACCATTTGAGTTTTAAATGTAGGAGACCCATAGTTTAGAATGATACCGTCTAAATAAGGTTTGTTTCCCCTTTTAATTTGGTTTACTCCGTTTTTCATCTTAGTATATCTTCAGTTTTAGCGTTTTCAACTCCCTAGCATAAAGATTGCTTCTGTATGGTAGCTAATGGTTTAAAAATGGGCAGCATAATGACATGGAAGTTTGTTTTTTATCAGACCAGTACAAACATGCAGGAAAAAGGACTATTCCTTAGTGTGGATCAGGCTGCTTCCTGTAATTGTTAGCCTTATTATAAACTTAATTTGACTTAAGAAAAATATTGGTTTCTGAAGTGCATCACATTTTTTTTCTTGCTGGATGATTTAATTGTGAAATTTGGCTAGTCGGCGTTACCCCTTTGTGGCCTGTCATGGTCCGAAACAAATTAATCATGACTTCTGTTTGTGATCAGGAATTACATATTCCTTTGCCCGTGATGCTTAAGCTGAAAAACTGTAAATTTTTTTTCCATGATTAGTTTAATGAAGTTAGCATGTTGTACTTAGAGTAGATGTGTTTTCTGATATTTAGAAATTTTGAATGAGACTTCAACAGTTTTATTTTAAAATATTTTTCAAATAACCTTTACAAATTTCTCAGTTTGAGAAATTTTGACTAGTTATAAATTTGGTAATTAAGTATGAGGGGTTTTCCTGGTTGATTAAAACTTTGAATGCTTTAGAATGAGCATTTTAATTGCTTACCAAGTTAACCTTTAGTCTAGATCTTGACTATGGACAATCTTTTTGTTTTACTGTCTGTTTTTGTTTGGGCACGGTTGGGGAGGTGGGGGGGTTGTCATTCTTTCCTTCTAAGTATCTTGAACATGGTTGCTTTTTAAAGTTGTGAATACATTCTAGGTTGGGCCAGTCATAAAGGACGTAACTTCACTTTGGAATCTTTTATTGAAGATAGAGATGATTATAGGATTACAGATAAAACCTAGGTCTTAAACTGCTCTGTCTTCTGAAAGAAGTTTTCAAGTGAACCCTGAGACCATCTTTGGGAAAGAGCAGCTAGAACACAAAGATTTTTTTTAAACAAAGACTTTTCTTTGTCATGAAAATGAAACTTACTAACAATAGTTGAGTGCAAATTATGCTTTTATAAAATTTTGAATTGAGAAGGTGAAGAATAAAATTAATTTGACTTAAAAATCCCAAATGAGGGAGAGGTAGAAAACTAGGTATTTTAAAGTCAGATTTTGTGTTTTTGTTTTGTGGGGGGGCTGTGTTAAAGCTGCTGATACAAGAATGAAAACATACAGTTTGTGAGGAAGGACAGTCTAAGTCTTTTCATTATTGATATCACAAAAATTAGTGTGTGGCTCAGAAAAAGTGAGCAGATTAGATACTGCATTACTGATTTGAAAAATACATTTCCATTTTCTGATGGCTTTTTGTTTGTTTTTATAGTAAATTTTGTTTTGACCTCAACTTAGTTTCTCACCTTGCCTGCTGCCTCTCACATAAGAATATGAGGAAAAATATTTTAAGATAAAACTTGCTTTACTGGTCAACATTTTTCCATGTTAATGTTTATTGCTATTTATTATGCATTCATTGAATGTATCATACCTTCAGTTCTCCGACATTTAATTTTTTTTTTTTTTTTTGAGAAACTTTGCTCATTTACAAAAGCTTTGGCTAAAAAATTATATGCCTGTTGGTAATGAGGGGACTTTTGCTATGTAGGTTTCTTACAATTTTATGTTTTCTATTTGTGTGACGAAGCAGTCATTGACAGTAATCAGTATCTGTGACAGACAGATTTTACATAAGGTGAAATAATGAATTTGTTCTTTAGGAGCTAAGATTTTGCTTTTGTACACAAGCTCTTTGAATTAGTTATAATAAGAAGGAAGCTGATATTTATAATCAGTTCTTTCCATTACCTTTTTAACTCATCCAGGAGGTGTCACCAGCTATATATGGCAATAATGGAAGTGATCATTTGTGTCGTATAATGGAAATGATCATTTGTGGATTACTTATTTAGCAGTCATTCTCTACTTCTAAACCTTAACTCCCCTGTAGGTGGAAGGTGATGATTCCTTTGTAAACTTTCCCTAGTTTACATGTTTTATAATAAAAGTTGTATTCTCAAGTATATAACAACGTTAATAAAGTAGGTCTCTTTGCTAATTACATTTGCTGTGTCCATACCGTATTTGGTATGGACACCTTTTCTTAAATGACTTTGAGAATATCAACTTAAAACAAGGTAATTTGACTTCTTAAATGCTTTGTGCACTTTATATTTCTGTTGTTATTGCCTTACTAGTCACTGTTACTGTGCTGGAGCTGATTAAAATTAGTCATTTTTCCAAAGTGAAGTAATAATCCCCTCCCTTTTACCTGGCCTTCACTGAAGCATAATTCAGATGCTCCTTTTTTGAGACCAGTGTACTTACACATGTAAAGACTTTTCTTTTTTTGTTTTGTTTTGGTATTAAGGGAATTAATTATACTAGTGTGATATTAGGGACAGCTTTTTATAAACTTACTGGAACTACACTTTAATTTACTTGAGAAATTCACTGTAGCTAATATATTTGTTTGATGGTGCCATTGTAAGCAAAACTTGCTCTTCTCTGTTGGAGATGAAAAATGCTGTGACATTGGTGGGCTTTATTTGTTGATAAATTAAAGACAGCCCACTGAGCAACTTTCTGCTATTCATATGTCAATTGTTATGAAAATATTCAAAGATCTATTTTAAGGCTAAAGGATGGAAGGTAGGTAGTGGGCCCATGTTAGCAGGTCAGAATTAGAGTTATATACCAGTTTTTTATTTAGCTGATTGACAGCACTTTATTATTTCTCCAACCCGTGCTTTGACATTAAGACAGTTCAGTGTTAATTTTAAGTGCAATAATGTATTTTTTTTCCCCTTAATGAAAAATTTTAGGGAATACTTACACCACTTACAAAAATTAGCATTTCAGTTTTCGGGCCCAAAATAGCTAAATTATTTGATGTCCAAGTGAGATTTTTACAGTTTTATTTTCACTTAATAGAAAAGCAAAAAACAGTTAGGTATGTTAGTGTGACTGTTAAGAAATTTGTTCATAAGTAACTCCCCAGTCTGTGTTAGATACTGCTTTCTGTGTAGTTATGATCATAGTTAACATTGTAATGTTATTATCTGTTTTGTGTTTGTCTACCTTGTTAGAATTTGTTCCTTGAAGATGCCCCCCACCTCAGAGCCTGGCATATATACACTCTCAGATGTTTGTTTAACTATATCTTGATTTGATTTCTAGTTTCTCTAAAATAGGAGATGTGCACATGAATTTTTTAAATGAAATATAGAGGTGACATAAACATTGTCTCAAACCTTTAAAAAAATTAAGCAATTGTATAATTGTGATAGTTTTAGACACTTATAGAAAAAGATATGTGTATTTTTTTCTTAAAAATGACATTTTAAGAAATATTATTTGTAGTACTTGCCCTCCAGGTGCTTAATCTTAATTTTACTTTAATGTGATTGGTACGAATGAGAATTAGAAAGATAAAACTGTTTTACTTAAGCAGTATAATTTCTAGCCAGTCCTTATACCAAAGTATATCAATCCATAAGCAGAGAAAATCTACCAGTACTCACCTCAGCTCTTGAAAGTTTTGGCCCTTTTGGAATTGTATAGGTAAACTTTTTCCCCAGTTACCTATGAAAGTCAACATATATAGGTCTTGTACTCTATGTAAAGTATTATAGGAAAGATTCCTTGTCCCTAAGTGCTGCTTTGGTGTGTTCAGAATAAACAAGGACTATCTGAATGTTTTAGTTAAGAAGAAAGCTGAATATAATCGTATGTGGCAGATTGTCATTTAACACACATAGCAATTTTTAAACACAGATGTATCTTTAAGCTAATTTGAAACAGTGCCGTTACTTAGAAGACTGATACATTGAAATTTTCAGTTAACTGAAACCTAATTCTTCTATTTCTAAAAGGAATCTATTACTCTGCAGTAACAATATTTGAAAATCTGTGATGAATTTTTAAAAAAATAGATCGCAGAAGGTAAGTGATTTATCCAGAATTCCTTTAATTAGCAAGCAAATGACTATACTTAATTTTTTGTCATTTCTTCAATTTCTTGAAGCAAAAACTCTTCTTTGAAAACCCAGCAGTCCTAACAAAGTAAAAAAAATTTGTTTATTATCATAATTTTGCTTTGTGTATTATTGATTCTAACCTATGTGTTTTATCGAACTAAATTTTGAGGCTGGTGAAATGAATCAATTCACTGTAACATTTCTATCACATTATTTATGGTAAGCAGAATTTGTCAGGTTGGGTTGTCATGGATCCTTTTCAAAGATTTTCCAGTGTTAGAAAAAACATCAAAGTGCAGTTAAATCCATAAAGTGGTTCTATGTTACTGCCACAAAATAAGGAAAGGGCATGTGAGTGGGTGTGGGGGTGTGTGTAGGCATTTGTGTCTGTAAAGTGAGATAGTCAGTACATGTGAGTTGGCCTTGGAATCTTTGAGAGTGGATACTGGTGAAGTTCCAGATGAAAATGGTTTTCTAAATAATTAAATGTCTAGTTGGTCCCAGGATTGAAAAAGTAGCAGGTCTGAAATAAGCACCCTGCTTTTGCTTTAGTGCAGGACAGTTCATTATAAAGACAGAGCATGATCACCTGGTCAGTAGCAAATTATTGGGGAGCCCTTGGCTTTAAAGCTAATTTTGTTTGAAATACTTAGAAAAAACTAAACAGCAAAAAATATATGATACATATTCGTTACATTTTAGGAGTACAACTTGGAAAATGCATAGAAAATCTTGCAATTTTTAAATTTGAAGGTTTTTTTCATAAACTCTCAATGTCATAATTTTCTGGGGGGCGTCTTGAAATTGTCTTACAGACAGTATTTGAAAAAATGTATAAGAAAAATGAGAAGAAAAGAATATTTCTTCTTGGGATGTGGATGTCTTGCATTGGTAGGGAAAATTAAAATTGTATCAGAGGATTGTTTCAGAGCTGCAGGGGACCTTAGAGTTGAGAGGTGTCTTTTAATGATAAAAATTTTGTGAAAATTAAGAAGCTAAAAGCGAGAAAGTACAGACGTGTTTAGAGGATTTCAACTCATTCACTTAAATTTCTTGGTAACCAAAGGATAGTGCCTCAGTTCTTTAAATGATGTGGCACAAATAAATCTGGTGTGTATTTAATAGTCTTGTTGCTGTTACTATTACTATCATTATTTTTTACTAAGTCCTCAAGAGGAAACATTTCTGATTGGAAGATTTAATATAAAATTGTAATATTGCTTAAGTCATTGAAGTCAGAAATGTATGCATGTATCAGTTTTAGATGAGCATGGGGTGAATAGCCCAATGATTTATCAGGTAGACAGCCAAAGAGTGACAGCCAGAGTGACAGCCAGAGGTAGATGATTACGAATTGGTGGAAATGGTGCCTCACTAGGTAACTACTACAGTGCATTCCTGATGCCAGCATCTGGAGTATGATTGCACATTTCAAGTATATTCAAAGGAATTAAATATAAGCCACAGTTCTTTGCTATATCTCTCTGATGCAGTTGTTACATGGCAGGTGAATAATTTTTTTTTAAGAAAAAATATAATTTTCAAACCCAGGACAAATAAAAATTACTCTGAAATTGTATATCTAATTTTTTATTGTTGCTGCTACCACCATGCTTGGGTGATATCTCTGTTGTCATGACAGGTATTCAAGTGTTAACTCTGCATATATGTGCATGCACATGCATGAGCCAGTGTAAAGATGAGAATGAGTGTGTCTGCATATGCTAATGAGACCATGTGGTGAAGTGGTAAGAGTTCTTTTGACTATAGAGCTGGGATCTAATCATGACTCTGCAGTTAACTAATTAGTTTGGTGATCTTGGACAAGATCTCTAACCTTTCTGAACCTCAGCTTCTTCATCTGCAAGTGGAATTACCAACTGCCCTGCCAACTTCAAATCCATGTATTCTGAGAATGATGGGTATTATATGCAAAAGAGCTCATACTATAAAGTAGCAGCATCATTTAATTTCTGTCAACATTTTCAGGTTGTTTATGATAGAATGAACAATCATATAAACAAAGCAGCTTATAGATAGTGAGAAATGAAAAAGGGAGAAAGTAATTTATCCATGTGGCTGTTGCTGGTTTTTATGTACACGAGACTCACTCACTTCTAGCACTCTGGTAGTTCAGAAGAAAAGTCACTTTGAGCTGAAGTGTATCTAGTAAGGGTTTTTTTTTTTTTGAGAAGTGGATCCTGAGTTGGTATTGATAGTTGGTAGGATTTAGTGAGGTGAATGGGAAAGTGGAGGACGTTCCAAGGGAAGGCAAAGTACAGCATTGCCAACACCGTGGTGAGGGAAGAGTGCAAGACTTGTTCAGGAAATCATACAGATTAAGTTGCTTGGAATGGCAAATGCATGTAGAGTAGTGGGAATTAAGAGAAAACTGGAGAGAAACCATGTTAGGGCTAGATTGTGGTAGGCCTTGAAGGCCAGAATATAGAGTTTGAATTTTATTCTGAGGGTTGTAGGGAATCATTAAAGGTTATCATAATGAACCTCTATATGGGTAAACTGACAAGAGTGCATAGGATACATGGATTTTAAGGAAGTACACGTTTGATGCAGTGTGAAGAGTTAAGCTATTGTATGTGGTTACCCTTAGGAAAATTTTTGTGAGTAGTTATATTTTTCTCAAAACAGTATTAATAAATTTATATTTTGAGCTTTCTGTGTTTCAGACTATTTAGAGGTTTTTTTTTAGCGTGTTTTAACTAGTAACAAACAGATTTTTCTTTTCTTTACTTACAAGTTAGTGTACTCATCCTGAAGTATTAGAACATGTGAGGGCTCATTTGTTTTGCTGTCACCCCAATTTTTGTTTACTTAGAATTGAGCTTTCATAAAGAGAATTGAAGAAAATCTTGGTTTGGGAGAATCTTAGCAATTCTTGAATTAGTTTGACTTGGAGAAAATTTTGTCCCAATCTCACTGATCTGTTAAATCTAAATGGTTTACCATGTACAATGCAGTTTCTGAGAACTTTACTGCAGTCATTGTCTATTTTACTTTTATTTAATTATATTTATTTTTGTTTAAGTACATTAGAGATATCTTGATATTCCATCCCTAAATATGCGTGTATCTCTTTAAAAATTAATACTTTTCCTACATTGTGACATCGCACTGAACAAGGTGGGTTACTCCTACACATAATAACCAATCCATATTAGATTTCTGTAGTTGTCTCTCAAATATTCTTTATAGCTGGATTGTACAAACCAGAATCTTACTCAGTATCATTCATTCATTGAATCTGGTTGTTACGACTTTAAGTTTTTTTTAAATCTAGAACCATCTCTTTTATTATGACACTGGTTTGACTTCCTTGGGCTTGTTCTTTTATACCCTTTGTATCTAGTACATTGGAAGTTAGATCTAAAAATAAAATAGGTCCAAGTATAGCATCTCTGGCTAGAGTACATCGGTCATAGGTGCTGCTGTGTGTTTTATGTAGTATCATATTGGGAGGTACAGTAACTGGTTTCACCATTAGTAAAGCTAAGATTGATACCTGGATTAGAATGGTAGTAGGTGGATACTTCTACTGTAAACTTTTTTTTCTGCTGGTACCAGAAGTTAAACAGACACTATACATTAGGTTGCGTCACCTACCATTCACACCATGGTTTTAACCAGTTGCTTATCCTTGCCTGAATCAGTTTCATTAGGACTTGGAACATGATGATTTTTTAATTCCACCATTCTTTCTCTAGTTATTATTTGACATTCTTTGAAAGGTAGAGCTTTCTCTCACCATCAAGAACTATACTTCTATTTGAAGTAAGTTTCTAATGGGAAAGCCAGATAGATGCTTATTTTTATTATCAGTTGGTTACCAAAGTAAAGTATTGGTTTTCTAGGTGCTCCAAATGGGGACCAGTGAATTTTTTGTCTTTTTTTTTTTCTTATTTTTTTTTTCATTATGGGATCGTGGATTTCATAGACTTTGTATATTTAAGTCAACTGTAATTAATTTTGATGTTCAAATTGTCATGATTTTGGCCAGTGATGATTAAACTGGCTCCTCTATCTTTTGAAATCTTCCTTGCTTTCTGGGGCAGTGAGATGCCCCTAGCTCGTCTTATGCCTTCTCTACCCCACAGCTAGATTTGGCCATTTCTCCAAGATTCTTTTCAGTGGGAATGGTATTAGAGACTTGAATTTCGGTGCTAAATGTGTTCATTGCTGTTGGGATGAGATTACTTCCAGGACATTTTCTATGGACAGAGCTAGACAATATTGGTTTTAAAATTCATTAGTTCATATTTGTATTTTCAATTCAATTTTAACATTAATGTTATAGTCATATCTTTTTCCCCCTGCCAACACCAGACTAATGTGGTTCTTGACAGTGACATAATTACCTATTTGCTTTATTCTACAATATAAAGACAACACCTTCTAAAAAACTACTAATAACAGTAAAACTACTGAATATATTTAAAATTTTTTTAGCCATTTTAGACATGTTGCAAATTATAGGTACAGCCAGTGACCCATTGTTTTAATTGATTACAGTTTTCTTCATTCATTTTTGGGTCTAATTCTGTGTATACTAAGTTTTTATTTTTACCAAATCTTGGTTTTGATTTTTTGATGTTGTTACTTATTGGCTAAGTTCTTTTGTTGTTGTACTCTTTGGTTCTATTAGCTTTTACCCTATGCTCTGGAGAAATTTGAGGAAAATATACATATATTTTTAAGACAGGGATTTGTATGTGTATATATGCATATGTTTGATGGCAGTATGATCTGGAAAGATAACTAACTTATAAGGAAATGGTTGTTTTGTTTAGACAACTGTTTTGTATCTTGAACCTGAAAGGTAGGAAAAGAGGAGGAAAATAACAGGCAAAATCTTTTAATTTAGCAAATTCTTTTGAATAATATTGACAAAAGAACATATAGCTCTTTACGATTTTAAAGCCTTATGAGGTAGCGAAACTTTTAGGTAGAAATTAAGCATTAAAATTGTTTTTATAAGTAGTTGCAAAATCTCTACTGCGAACTTTTTGTCATTAAGAACTTTTAATAGTAAGGAACTTTTGTTCCAGCAGATGGGGATATTAGTACACAAAAGAGATCATTTAGTGATTAAAATGTATTGAGAAATAACCCTTTTGCCAGAATAGGAAAATATTCTCCTTTAAATTGTAAGGAAAGAGTTGCTCAGGAATATGACAAATAGCAGTTATTGAATTTAATATTTTGGGTGGCATGTGAATAAGTTACGATAATTCCTTAAAGAACTTTTTAAAAGACTATCTGTTGATATGTTGACTATATTAAATATAACTGGATTAAGACATTGGATTGATTGCAGAAATTGTCTGAAATAGTCTCTACCTTTACAGCTTAGTTATTTGAAGAGTTGTTATTTTGGTGAGAGACTAAGTTGCATATATTGAGAGGTATCATTTGTATACTATCTTTGTAGTTCTAAAGTCTTTAACCAGGTAATTGATTTGTTTACTTATGAAAGTCAGAAAAAAATGTGTCATAGTTTACTGCTATATGAAGAGAAAGTTCTTTTGGGGATCATAATT
>NW_012148063.1:10845295-10846860 GCF_000956105.1 Propithecus coquereli
TGTGTGTAATAATAACATCAGATGGTTTCAGAAGTTCATTACTCACTTCTTAAAAAGCCTTAACTTACTAACTATTGTAACTGGGTACTATGAATGCCACACTCTAACTTTTGCAATGCAGTTAATCTGAAATCAGCATTTTATGCCACATTGCAATAGAAAGTGATTATTATGAGGCAACATGTAGTTTTCAAATAATGTCACAGTTGCATATTTCACATACTAGTTTTTAATGATTTAACATACTTAATTGAAACTTTTCATTCTATTCACAAATATTTGGCTGCATACTATGTGTGAGATGCTATGAGGGATATACCAAAGCTGCAGATTCATTCCTTATCTTCAAGTTATCTGTGTAATTGGAAAGATAATATGAAAATGCAAGTAATATGAGGTA
This sequence comes from Propithecus coquereli, assembly GCF_000956105.1. Lineage (NCBI taxonomy): Eukaryota > Metazoa > Chordata > Mammalia > Primates > Indriidae > Propithecus > Propithecus coquereli. The sequence goes on from NW_012148063.1 coordinate 10,845,696, forward strand.
GTATAAATATACCAAGAGGACTAAAGATTGTTGCTTAAGAGATTGCTTTAGGATGGGGAGGTTATAGAATGTTTCAGATTGAATAGGTAAAATTTCACCTGGCTCTTGAAGGAGAGAGAGAATTTAAGTGAAGAAAAGATGAGGGAGTGGTATTATAGACACAGGGAACAGAACAGTGTTCTTGAATGTTAGAACATTTTGAGTAGGGAACTAAAAATATTTCTACTGGAGAAAGCTTTAAATGCCTGGAGTTTAGACTCTGTCCAATTGATGATGAGAGACCCATTTAAGGCTTTTCCTTTTGTGCCTTCTCTTAGTGTTTTGTTTTGTTTTTGTGTTTTATCTGCTTTCATGTCTGTTTTTAGTCCAGGTTTTCTTGTCTCTAGCCTATACAGGCATTAAATTATAGTGTGATATGTTAATGTGATAGATTGCTATGCTTGCTGATGTTTTTCTCTTTGTTTTCAGATCTTTTCACTTGACTTTGACTCTCTTGCTCTTTTGGTGAGGGAGGAGTAATCTAATTGCCTAGATTTTATTTTAAGTATTTTGTTCTTTTTTTTATAGTACATTTGAATTTTACTTAAATAATATGAAGCTGTTTGTTTTAGTTCTTTTCTGTATGTGTATGTTGGTAATTGTGTTGGGTTTAAAAATACATTGGGTGCAGGGAGGAAGAGGTACATCTGGATTAGTGAGTGTGAATTCTAGAGCTGATGGGTCTAAGCTCTAAACTATAGATGAGTTGCTCGTATATTCTGGTCTATGTGGTATGGCATGATTTTTGCTAGTATGCTGCCTTTTCTCCATTCTCCCCCTTTGCTTTTGCTGTAATGGCTTGAAAGACTGCAATCTTAGGTTGGAAGGGAGAGAAGGAAGGTCTGCTAATTTAAATCTGAACTGAGGGAGACTTCAGGGAAGTGTTTGCAGAGTGTATTACATGGACTACTGGCCTCCCTAGATAGTCTGAGAATAGAAGGGTTCCATAGTCTGAGAAGTGCTGCATACTTCTTTTGTGAATTCAGCATGTATTGACTTATTAAGTATCCAGGATCTGCGGTAAAGAAGGGTAACTACTGGTTTAACTGAGCATTTTCTGAAATGACTTGGTAAAGGAATGCCTTTTTTCTTTTCTTCTTGCAGGTAGTTCTGAGAATAGATAGTG
>NW_012148063.1:10846910-10851480 GCF_000956105.1 Propithecus coquereli
GTGTGACCACTAAGTCCAGATCCTTAACCATCATCCCCTCCCTCACACAGAACTTTTCTTTTTCTTTTTAAAGGCAGAGTCTCACTCTGTCACCCTGGCTAGAGTGCAGTGGTGTCATCACAGTTCACTGCAGCCTCAAACTCTGGGCTCAGATGATCCTGCTGCCTCAGCCTCTCGAGTAGCTGGGACTACAGGCACGTGCCACCATGCGTGGCTAATTTTTGTATTTTTTTGTAGAGATGGGGTCTCGTTCTTGGAACTCCTGAGCTCAAGCAATTCTCCTGCCTGCTACAGGCATAAGCCATCTCTCCTAGCCTTAAGTAATAATCCATTGGGAATCATAATTTATTTTTGAATGAGAATGCTGGCTTTAAGTCAGATCAAAGTCCCCTTTGGAAAAAGTAGTTATATTTATTCCATTTAGCTTGGGCTTCAAGTTTCAGCTGAAAGGTAGCAAGAAAAAGTGTCTTTTCCGGCTTTAATTAAGTAACAGTTAAGTAAGTGGTTTCCGTAATGTCTTTTATTTAATTCAGATGTATTTATTGTTTAGATAAAATTTTCGATGTGCTGTTTTTTAAAATAAATTCTGAAAATACAAAAACATTACCTGCCAACTTAAACATCAAACTGAAACTTGCTTTAAAATAGCTATACACAGAGAAGTATGCTCATGTTGTAACACATGTCTGGTTTAAGTCTAAACTTTTTAAATTTGGGAACTAGTGAATTGTGACATGAAGAGGAATTATTAAATTTTGAAAAGAAAAAATATCTTAGATCATTTAAATAAACATTAAAATGCAGCGATGCAGTTTTGTGAGATCTGTCAGTAACTGGTTGAATTTTTTCTGTGAACTTAGATTTTAAACTATGAATATAAGATGTTTGTCTCTTTATTCCTCTATTGTTATCATTCAGTTGTACCATAAAATGAAGTTTTGATGACTTTCGTAGTTTGCAGCAGCCTTTATTAATAAAAAAGGGGAAGGATAAGGGTGGATGGTAGAATAACATTTCACTTGAAAGGCCCAAAGAATTTTTGTTAAAAAATTTTGTCCTCATTCAAAGAAAAACCCTGTGATTTGGAGATTTTAAAGCTGGCTTGGATTTTAGATATCATTGTCCCATCCTTTGATGAAGTATCTTTACAAAGAATATGAAGAAATTTTGTAGATTAGAAAGTGCTGGTTTCAGGAATGGTAGGGCATCTGGGTCTTGGGACAGAAATATGTCTAAATTACATTATTAGTGAGTAAGAGTACCTTTGGGCCTGATCCCCTCTAAGGAGAATGACATCATGACTGATTGTTATGAGTAGTCTTAATTATTTTAAATTCTATTTAAATTTCTATTTTGTTGCTTGAAATATCTACCCAGGTTATTTTTAACTTTTCCTGCAAATAAGAATAAAATTAAGCATCTAATGCACACAGTCATATTATCATTAAACTGATGTTAAACCAAAAACAAAAGCCTCTCCCAGGTTCCTGGTAGTTTCCATTAGCATTTTCCAGAGGCTGAATCTAGGCCTAGGAACAATTCATTGTTTATGTGAATAAGAGTTCTCACTGTCCATGTTTTACTCAATATAAATAATTTAAAATCTTGTTAGAGTAGGCTCTTCATTTCCTCTACTTTCTTTAGATCTAGGCCATTTGCCTTGGAATAATGTGATAAAAGTCTAAGATGAGGACTTTTATCCCCATAAAATGTATGAGTAATATTAGTCTAGACTAATATTTAGACATGTTTGTGTCGATGTCTTGTACAGGTTGTAGTTTATAGGCTAGGATAGACTTACCTCAATTTTGAAGGGTAATTAATTGAGGAGAGGTGTCTAATTTTAAGTTGTTCTTTTTGTAAGTATTGAATAAAAGAAAATATGAAAAGAGGAAGTGAGTAGAGAGATAAGTGGATCCCATAAGAGAATGATAGTAATTAAGGAAGATGAAAGTAAGATCTGAGTTGGAAAATCCTAGGTCTGTTTTTAAGTTATAGAAAAATTGACTTATTTTATTTACATGGTCGTAGGGAGCATGAGAGTCTTATTTTTCACATTTTGATTCAAATGAAACTTGATTTTCATTTTATTTTGTTACTGAAATATATTAAGTGGACATCATAGGATATATTAGTGTCATTGCTGTTTATATTACATGGTAACTGCAGATGTGTCTCAAGTTGACTGCCTTTGAATATTAAATTATTAGTTCGTGGAGCCTGAGAAGGGGGAAAGAGTGCAAGTACTGAAGCAAGTGGTGATAATTTCAGAGGATCCTCAAATGATTTCATGAATTGAGTCTCTTTGATTGTTAATGTTTTTGTTATTAATGGTGAGTACATATATCCTGACAGTATAAATATGAATCAGAAAAATAGTATAAATATGAACCAGAAAATATAGCATGTGTTTTATATTTCTTAAATGCTACATATAGAGAAATATTTTATGACCTAAAATATGCACATATGTATGTTTATAAATTCAACAAGTGAAATGAAAGTCTCATGTAATATAATACTTATCTGTACTACCTATGGTGCAACCTAGTACTTTCCTGTTTTATTTCATTTTTAAAAATGCTGGTTGTAACTGATAATATTGATTTAATGGGTTGTGACCTTTGTGGTGTTAGTAAAACTGATGTTGGCTTCTGCTATAATTTAGATTTCAACAAACTTTTTTTTAAATCCAACACTTTGCTGGGTGCTGGTGATACAAAGATGAATAAGACATAATCTGGTCCTCAAGGAGCCATACAATGGTATGGAGAAAAATGAAACTAAGAAGCTGCAATGCTTTTTAACTGCTATAACAGAGGCATCCCCAGATTAGGGTGGAAGGGGGGACCATATCATTTCCTAGCAGGAAGATGAAAATTTCTTCTTAGGTTCACGTATTACTATATATAATCTGATAATTCCTCTTTTTATAGGCTTAATGTGAAATTTAGTTTTCTGTTTTTAACGTAAATTCAGTGAATTTTAAAATAAATAGTATCAAATTTACTTGAAAATAAGAGATTTCTGCATTTTTGGCTTACTGGCCAAGTTCGTTAAAAATTAAATGTAAATTATATATGTAATCTTAGAAAAAAATCTAAATTTCATAGCGAGTAATATTGTTTTTCTAAATGTACAATGATGGCTAACTTTAATGTCATTATTTGGGAAATACTTACTTCTTTCCTGACTTTTTCCTCCTCTGTATTATGACATATGAAGAAAGGTAGACTCAGGTATTAATAGAAGTGTTATGTAAACATATATATTTGACCATTGGCTATTTGCCCAGATGATGAAAGTTAAACTACAAAACAAACCATGAATTTTTAAATAATAGAAAACAAATGAATACTTACAGAGCACTTAGAAATGATTTTTTTATTACAATTCAGATGTATTAAAGATATAACAACTTTTTATCTTGTGGTTAATTCATTTACAGTAACATTTAATCTAAAAATTAGTAGTTTAGTTGCATTTTATCCAGCAAACTTAAAGCATGGCATTTCTATAGAATCTCCTTTCTCTAGATTACACAGTTGTTACAGGTTTTTCCTGTAAGTGGTGGGCTGCTACATCAGGTTGAAGAAGCTAATGTCTGAATGAATGTGCTGGTTGCCTTAGAATGATTTTGCCGTTAGCAGTGAAAAATGTTTTCCTTACAGTTCTTGTGCAGCAGGCCATGGAGTAAAGCACATTTTTATAATAAAGGTGATGAATTTAATCGCAAACTGGCAGCCAAATGGAAATTGCAGACCTTGATACTGGGAGAAAATTGCCTATAAAGCAACTCTAGAGAGAACAGGCTTTAAATTTATCCACCCATTTCGACATTGAGGAGAACATGGGAATCATAGGATATTTTGCTTGGCCTGCTTGGTTCAGATGAATGACACTTGAGTGTTAAAAGAGCTAGAGATAGTTTAAAACTGCTTAAGCTTTATACATTGCAGCCGTTAGCACACGCATTTTTGTATTTTCTGAGTATTTAAAATACTGCGTTTTTATATTTCAGCACGAATTGAAACCTATTTACTACATTTCTAATCATATGCCATGTATTTCATGTTTCTGCCATGTATATGAGGAACTGCAATCTTGAAGGATGCAGAATACTCTGGGTTTGTAAGTAACATTCGGTTGATAGAATCTTTGCCATATAAACTATCAGTCTTTACTGTTTCTTATTGTATTAAAACGGTTTATATTATAAAATTTAAACACAGAATGGTAAAATTTCTATTTTGGGAAATCTGGACGATGTCATTTTTTTTACTCTAAATGACTAGTGCTTCCCATTTTTTTTAGAAATAACAGTATTTGAAGTGTTTAACTCTGAATCTAGGTGTATGGTAGCATGCATTTTGAGATGCCCCTTCCCTCCTATGATACACATATTTGTTAACAGTCCAAGTGAAGAATTATTTGTGACTATTGGAAAGTGAGACCTATCCAAGGAAAGTAAATGTTTGAAATGTAAAAATTCTAATATAAAGTATGAAAATAACATTTCTTATAATTGTTGAAAGTACTGGGTTTTAAAGGGAAAGAAGGATTATTTCTA
>NW_012148063.1:10853225-10853923 GCF_000956105.1 Propithecus coquereli
TGTCTTTTCTACGTATCTTTTATGCCAACAGAGTATGGGAAAAGACTATTTTTGGATTTCAGATAAATATTTATCAGATTAGCAGATACTGTCTTTCAGATCTATGAGAATAGGGTATTTCCAGAATATGTAATTTTACATCACAGTCATCATTTCTAGTGACAATATTGATGACCAGTACTGTTATTTTGGAGATAACACATACACACACACACAGAGCCATGCATCACTTAACCAGAGGGGGTATGTTCTGAGAAATGCATCCTTAGGCAATTTCATTGTCCTGCAAACATTGTAGAGTGTACTTGAACAAATCTAGATGGTATAGCCCTACCACACACCCAGGCTCTGTGGTATATATAGCCTATTGCTTCTAGGCTACAAACCTGTATAGCATGTTATCGGTACTTACTACTGTAGGCAGTTGCAACACAATGGTAAGTATTTGTGTATCTAAACATAGAAAAGGTACAGTAAAAATATGTATAAAAGATAAATGATACACCTGTATAGGGTACTTATAATGAATGAAGCTTGCAAGACTTGAAGTTGCTCTGGGTGAGTCAGTGAGTGGTAAGTGAAGGTCTAGGACATTACTGTATACTACTGTAGACTTTATGAACATTGTACACTTAGGCTACACTAAATTTAGAAAAAAATTTTCTTTATTCAATAATAAATTAACCTTACTGTAATGT
>NW_012148063.1:10865611-10866420 GCF_000956105.1 Propithecus coquereli
AAGAGAAGCACTTTGGACTCTTCAAAGTAATTTTTTTTTAAGAGTGAAGTCCTAAGACCAAAGAGTTTGAGAACAACTCCATCAGAGAGTGTTGAGCAGAGAGGAGTGACATCTCCCTTCAATTTTAGCAGGCTAACTCTGGATAATAGAAAACAGATTGACAGGGCAGTGGTGGAAGTAGGGAGACCAGTTAGGTAAAGATTAGGTGAGAAATGATTGGGGCTAGAACTGTGGTATAGGGGTTAAGGTGTGGTGAAAAGTGAAATTGGGGATATATTCTGAGAGTTGAGTGTACAGTATTTGCTAGTGGGTAAGATATCACGTATGAGATTGGACTTGCCATTTTCTGAGATCAGGAGGAACAAGTTTTGGGGAAAGATTCAGAGTTTGGTTTTGAATGTGTCAAGTAGATGCATTGAGAAAGCAGTTGAATATAGGTGTTTGTAGTTCAGGATAGAGGGTTGGTCTGGAGTGTTGTTGGATTGTTTAAGTAAATTTTTTAAATGATAGTATTTAGCTTCCATTCTAATAAATTAAACTTTTATAGTCTCAAACAGTGTTACCTTTTGCATTTTAAAAACTCATTAAGCTTCTTTCCAAGAATGTTATGTGATAGTATTAATAGAATGTATACTTCAAGAGGCAGTAACAACGTAGTAAAAGTAGATCTGCCAGTAGCATAACATTACTTAGATTTTCTGAATCTAGTTCTTTGTAAAGTAAACCAATTGTGGTTTAATTAAAGGAGATCATATTGCTTACATATTAAAATAATGTTTTCAGTACCAATTACTTTGACATTTGAAGGC
>NW_012148063.1:10866470-10869131 GCF_000956105.1 Propithecus coquereli
TATGGAAACCAAGAACTCTGGCAGACTCTTTTTTTTTTTTTTTAATTGCTTAGTCTTAATGTTTAAATTTAAGTACTTGTATTGTAAGACACTAGGCCTCATCAATCATTTCTAGCCTGCTAATCTATTTACATGGAAGCTGGTTCTTTCTACTAGAATTGTGATGGCAAGGACCATATGCTTACCATTGTGTCCCCAGCATAGTGCCTGATCCCACAGAAAGATAGGAAATGTTCAGTCAATAATAACAGATTCTTCAACACCTATTTTGTGCCAGGCACTCTACGAATATTTATTGTTCAAGTGTAAGAATTAATTCTACCAAACTCAGAAGTTTAGCTCTAGAATAATCTTAGTTGTCCTTATAGATGAGTAAACACGGACTGTGAAAAGCTTAAATGAGTTGTTGAAGATATGCAGAGCTTAAATGATTATCTCAGCTGACTTTTATTCCAGTTTTAATTTGGATGTATCATTCTTTTTTTCCTTCACTTATTACTATTATGTCTCTACTTTCCCCCCTCTTCTTTATTTATAGTTCCGGTTTCTACTCTTTTCCTCATCATTTTCCTCTTCTCTGTCTGGCTCTTAACTGTATATCATTGCTGCTTTTCTCACTGTCATGGTCTACTTGCTCTAGCAGCAACCAAATTTAATTTTAGGAAATAATGCTGGAGAGGCCATATGGTCTGAGTAAAAGAATAACCGCTTTGAAATTAGACCTAGATTTGAATCCTGACTTTTTCACTTACAAATTACATGATCATTGGCGAAAGTACTTAATCCCCAAATCTGTTTCCTAACTGTAAAATGAAGATCAGAATATTACTTTCTTCTAAGGAAATCTACCTGACCATACTGTAATAATAAAGTACTGACCTTCAAGGCAGACTTCTTAGAGAGACTCTGTGTATGGAAAGAAATTAGACCTCATTACTCTAAATTCTGTATTTGAGAAATATCCTTCCTCTTCTGTAATTGTGTGCTGCCATTACATCCACTACCAACTGTTTCATTGCCAGTAACACCCTGCTGTGACGTGTAAATCAATCTCTAGGAAAGATTTGGACAATGGGGAAAGTAGAGACTAAGCAGCTGGATAATCTGTTTCTAAAGGAGAAGTCATTTTAAACTATTAATATCCTTTTATAGAGAGGCCTCGTGGTACAGCGTCTGGTTGGCTTGTTTTCCCGGGGGCTTTGTCATACAAATCTACTTTTGGAAGCCCAATCTCAAGTGTAAATGTGAAGTCCAGAGGAAGCAGGAAATAGTGGTAGTATTTGTTTAACTTCCCTAGATTATGCTATAGGGTGATTTCGAGGAGTAGAAATTCGGTAAAAGGTAAAGTTATTAGTACTTTGCATTATGAAATATTAATATGTTGAGAAGTGCTTTTTAAAAAGAGAACATACTTGGGTACTCTGCTTTGACTGTTATTTTTGCTCACCTAGTTTGTGATAGAACGGAGACCATGACTATATTTGCACACTGCCATATTCCTAGGGCCTTGGCCAGTGCCTGGTACGCAGTATGTGTACAATGTATTTATGTTTAATGCTTATATGAAAAACCAGTATATTGTACCAGTGATTATTAAGACAGTTTTTTTTTTTTTATTTTAACTCAGATTATAGTTTATTTGGGCCAGTTTGTACATTTAGGAAATTTAAAAAACTTATATTCTGAACATTTTTACTAAATATACTTTGAATAGAGTTTTAATCAGGACTGTGCGGACTATAAATATAGGGGTTATGAAAAAGCCAAAGAGAAATGAATCATTACAATCCCTTTTGTGCAATCCTGGCAGGGACAGTCTCCTTCTTATGGGTTAGGCTTTTTAAAGCTAAGACCAATCATGTATTTAGATGCCTGTGCATATTATTTTCTCATCTTATCTACCAGACACCAGAGGAGTTTAGCATTGATGTAATGAACATGTTATTAGCAATGTATTCTAAAACCTCACAAGTCCACAATAAAGAGAGCAAGCCATTTTGAGAGGAGCAGTCAGTGTGTAAAGGGAAAAGAAGTAAGCTAGTAGATACCCTATTGAAGCTTAAGTGAAGTTACAAGAATGTTTTGTAACTTTGCATGTTTTTGTGCTAATAGTTCTAATAAGGTTTCTTCAAAAGATGTTCATTTTTTTTTTTAAAGGATCTACATGTTCGGAATATAGCAAAAGGCAAAAACAAAGCTATCTGCCCCCTGCCCCCACCCCCAGAGTTTATAGTCTGATGTGGGAAACGGGAAGTAGGCAGTAAATAAGTAGAATATATAGTATATTAGGCAGTGTGAGTTCTGGAAATACACTGGACGGGAGAAAGGGATCTGGTGTGCTGACGGGTTGGGGCAAGTTGCAGTTTTAAATAGGGAGATGAGGGTTGGGCCTCTTTGAGAAATTGAAATTGAAGCAGAGATTTGAAGGAGGTGCTGATGTGAGTCATACTGCTCTCTGGGGTGTAACTTTCCAAGGGGAGAGAAGAGTTGATGCAAAACCTTGAGGCTGGCACCAGCAATTTTGGGGTTGGCTGTTGCTGGGTTGGGCTTGGATTGGTTAGGAGAATAGTTCAGAAGAGTAAGAGGAGTGAGGGTAAAAGGAGCCCATGTGGATGTTGTAGGTTTTTGCAGATCGTTGTGAGGACCTGGGCTGTGATACCA
>NW_012148063.1:10870696-10871093 GCF_000956105.1 Propithecus coquereli
AAATTTTCGGGAGGTCTGTTTGATTTTTACTCTGATTTACCAAATTCCTTTAAAAGCCCTGAGGGATTTGGAGCTTCAAAAAGGTAAAATGCGTAGGGACAGACCTTTCCTCACTTCCCCAGTAACAGTTGTGTAGGAGCCTGGTTACATGAGGATTTGCTGCTTTACAAGCGTATCATTGAAAGTAAATTCTGGTGCCCAGTAGTTTAAGATATTTTGGAATGTATGTGTGATTATGACAGGAGTAAGATTGACTCTTCTGCGATTCTCAGTCACTGAGTATATACAGCCCTTGTCTCTGGGATATCAATACAGAAGGAGCACAAAATGAAGTTCTTCATAAGGAGAAAGGGAGACACACAGACTTTTAATTGATAGCATTTTAGAGCAAATAGAA
>NW_012148063.1:10873032-10873717 GCF_000956105.1 Propithecus coquereli
CGACCAGATTTAAAAGTAACTAACTTATTTTTTTGTTAAATTGAAACAAAATTCAGTTTAAATGAGACAGTTACCCCATTTTTGACATATAGTATCTCATTAAATAATTGGTGTTTACTCTTTAAAAAATGCTACTCCCCATTTGTTCTTTCAAACAGCCTATTTTACCTTCTGTGTATTCCAGCAGTATCCACTTATTCATATAAAGATGTCATTTTAGTAACCTAGTCCTGGAGTTCATTCACAAAGTTGTGTTCTGTTAAAATGGAGTGAAAGAGAAGGGCTGCAGAGACTTTTATACTCACTATTAAAACAGTGTCCATGTTTGTCTACACTTATAGTACAGCCAGAAATAAATCCAAAGTTGGTTTGTTTCATTTTCTTATTTCCATTCTCTAATTACCATTTCTTAAAATGAATTTTAAAAGCTTCTTATTCCAGGAAATCCTCTATGAAACTCTTAAGTAAAGCTGGTTGGACTAGCTGTGACTTTGGACAAGTTCTTTAATTGCTGAGCATTAATTTGTTTCCTTTTTTCTTTTTGGGGAGGGGAAGTAAAAAGGGTGTTGTAATATAGCCTCCTTCAGATTGTGGTGAAGATTAGTTGATTCATGTAAAAATAATTAGATAGGTCTTTGTGGTTTATTTTTAGAGTTGGAAGTCAATGACTTGACTTTATCCTTAA
>NW_012148063.1:10875444-10877222 GCF_000956105.1 Propithecus coquereli
TATTCTATGAAATTGTAGTTAGTTGGATTCTTGACTCAGAGACTAGTCATCGCTGAAGAATGTCAGCTGATCAGTCTGAAGGGATATGTGTTATAAAAAATAACCAGGAACAAATAAATTTAAATCGTTTGTTGGTGTCTAAACAAACAGTTGTGGAAGTATGGAATAGTGGAGACTTGTCTTAGCACCACCGTCAAAATGTCAGCAGTGTTGTAATGTGCTTGCTAAGGAAGTAAAGGTATTCTTAAATAACACTGATGCAAGTGGTGGGTTCAGAACTAGAAGTTGACAGCCTCAGGCTGCATACCCCATCGATGATTATAGAATGTTGTGTACAGTATGGGGTTTTACACTTTAAAAGGGACTTAGATGTGTTGGAGTATATCTAAACAAGTGGGAGGGTATAAAACCATTTCATATAGTTTAAAGAAGAGTAATTTCAAATTACTCTTTATAAAGAAGAGTAATTTCAAACTTAGATATTATAGTTATAGAACTTTTCCAGGACTTGTGGAGCTGCTGAGTAGGGGCCAGTGGATGAAATTTTAGGAGAGCAGATTTTGGTTCAGTAAAACAAATTTGTAACATTTAAGATCTTCAGAGATGTCTAAAACATATTGTCTTGTTATTGGGGATGTTTAAATAAAAGATACCTCCCCGAATTGGTGGATATTGGGAGAATTTTTATGCTACTAATTAAACAAATAGTCTGAACTTTTAGTTCTCTGAACCACTGCTGCAGGTTGGTGAAAGTAGTGTGGAGGTGAGGGGGACATTTGAGCATTATAATGTAATGTTTGATATAAGGAAAGAATATATACAACATACTAGTTGTGAAGCAGTCCTTTGTTTCATAAAGGAGCACCTGCGAATCCACCACTTACAATGAGAGGACTATAGCATTCCCCAAACCCATACCCATTGCATATTTCTGAAGTAGTTTGGCTATAATTACTAGCTTGCTAGGATAACAATAACAGAAGTTCTGATTCCCAGGACTTACAGATTGAAAAGTTTTGGAGATGTAACTTTTTAAAACATGGGGTTATGGGAGAAAATAATAAATGGGGTTCTTGCATGTATAAGGTTGGAAACCAATGGATTCGACTGAGTCATTCAGTAAGCAGCTTCTGTAATTATATGAGGCACAGGCACAGAGAAGAAAAAGACTTGTCTAAATCAAAAAGAGTCACCGTTAGAACTGGAATCAGAACTTGTTCTAACTTGAGTATTGTAAATAATACATTAGAAAGTATTGACGATTTCCTGCTTTTTTCCTATTGATAAAAGTAGTACGCAGCTGGTCAGACTTACCACTGATGAAGATTGTAAAGTCCTTGAGGACCAGAACTATGCCTTAGTCGTCTTTTTATTTCCATCAATACAGTCTTGTACATAATTTGTATTCTGTTAGGAAATTCAGTGATTATATCTTAGAGACTGAAAAAAAATCATGGTAGAAAGATTTCTTACCTATCTTTCCCATAATAGTAAGTTCTTTGGTAAGTAAACTTACCAAGACTTGTTTGACTTTAGTGCTCAATAAAGAACCTAGCTCATGCCTCTGTTCATTTACCTTCCCACCTACCCAACCCATCAAGCATTTATTGACCCACTGTGTTCCAGCCATTATTCTAGGATGTGGGGACACAGTGGATAACAGAGTCTCATGGAACTTTGAGTTATTAATCAAAGAATCACATAAATATTTGTAGAAATACAGCTTAAGTGGTACATTTTATCATCTAACTGGATGTCTGTATATGAAGGCTATTGGT
>NW_012148063.1:10879492-10882902 GCF_000956105.1 Propithecus coquereli
AGAGCTCAGGTTCTGAAGTTAGTTTTAATAAGATATGTTATTTGATTGATATAAATTTGATCTGTGGTAGAAATTAATTAAAGCTATAGTTCTGTTAAACATGGGCTTAATCTAGAGAATGACAGCATACGTAGATCAGTAGCTCCTTACTTGAGTTTTAACACTTTATCAATGAAATCCTTCCCTGCCCTCTTTTTTCCCCCCTGGATTAGCAAGAATATTTTTTTTTGTCTAACACATTTAAAATTTTTACTTTTAACAGAAATTAGCAGAGTACGGAAAGACATGTACAATGACACATTAAATGGCAGTACAGAGAAAAGGAGTGCAGAGTTGCCTGATGCTGTGGGACCTATTGTTCAGTTACAAGAGAAACTTTATGTGCCTGTAAAAGAATACCCAGATGTAAGTATATTTTGTTGTTTTATTCAATTTTCTTCTGCTTCACGTATTTTGGGAAGAGAGATATTTGGTGGTAAATACTTAAGCCTTGTCAGCCACTTTTTTAAAAGTTCATGTGAGGAACTGGAAATGTAAATAATTGGGCATGTATAATTTAAAAAAGTTCTTTCTAAATGGGTCCATTTGATTGCTACTATTTCATTTTGGAAATGCATGGTATAGACTGTTTTGGATTTCAGAATGAGGCCAGGAACTATGGAAAGTGCTTTGGCCTGAGTATCAAAGAGTACTAACTACAACTCTCTGCTCATCTTTAATCTGACCTGTGAGAAGTCACAGCTTGGGCCACATCATCCTTTCTGTAAAATGAGGATGTTGGACTGTGTTCCTTTTAGCTCTATAATTTTTATCAAAACTACTGTTTGTAATCTGAATTTTTTTCCCGTCTTAGTCCATTGCTCAGCTGTTCTCTGTAAGCATCTTGTTGCAAATAGCCACCTTGTCCTATATCAGTTAATTTCTAAATAAATCCAGATTCTTTGCCTTTTGTTCCAAACCCCTGTATGATATGGTCCATTATATTTCTCTGACCTCATCTTAAATAATTTTCCCTCTTCTTCAGGACACTGTAGCCACATTGGCCTTCTTTTGGCTTTTAGAACAAGTCAAGTCTATTCCCAGCCCTAGGGCCTTTATGTTAGTTGTATTCTTATCTCTACTGGTTGGCTGCTTCTTGTCATTAAGAATTTAGCTTAAATATCATTTCAGAGAAGTGTCCCTGACACTGAGCTGGCTACTCAGTGTTTCACGTAAGTCTTGGTATTTTCTCTGCACTAGTACTTATCTGGTATTTTTCTGGTGATGCTTGTTTATTTTTCATGTCCCCCTAGCAGAATATAAGTTACATAAAACAAGAACCTTGCCACTGTTATTCACTGTATCCCCCATAATATTGGCACACAATAGGCCATTAAATAAATAAAGGAAAAATGGTGGCTTTTTTTGTTAGGTTTCAGAGGACTTTTCTTTAAGCAAAGGAAAGAAGAGTTAGTATTATGATGTCAAAAATGTGATGTGTGCTCTAAGATTCATTGATTATATGGACAGAATACTAGTCTGCAAATGGGAAATAAATGTCTTAAGATTAATTAATGGAAAAAAGCTTTGATATTTCACAATTTGCATTTCTAATACAATTTTCTTTAAAGCCTATACATTTCCTCTATTTTTATAAGTATTTTTGGTAGCAAATATACAAATAGTTCTGGATAATGTACGCAAAAGAAAAGTTGATTGGAAGATTATTGTATAATATGAAGAAATTAAAAGAATAGATGGAGAACAAAACTTTTATGTAAAGCTAGGAACCAGGGCATCTCTGAAAACTTCAGCAGCAGGGGTTTGTGGACCTTTTCTGTCAAGAACCTTGCATGTAACTGGGCATCAGTGTCTCCCAGACTTTATCTTCAAATTTCAGATTCTTGGAAGAGAGTGTGTGTTTTGGGCCAGTCTGCCATGAGTAGGGGAAGTGAGATTACTTACCATAACCTAGATATGACCACTGTGGGCCCACCCTGGGTATGGGGATTATTCCTAGAAATGGGAAATTGTGATTTGGGCAGCCGTCCCAATTGTCTGCTACTGTTTGGTGTTTTAGTATCCCCTAAAGGATGTCAGCTTTCTCCTCTGCTTGTTTAAATCCTAAAGGATAAAGTTTCAGCAATAATCATTAACATAGACTACGTAAGATTGTAAGACCTTGACAGAGAGAAAATATAACCTTAATCAGTCTGATTCCATCTCTCTCTCTCTCTCTCACTCAATATCCTGTCCAGGGAAGGGATATTTATTCTGTGTTATTTGAAAGACATGTTCCATACAGTCTTCTAAATCAGGGCTCGAGTCTAGAGGGCACTTTTTCACTATATTCCTTTCCTCCTTCTGCCAGTTATGACACATTGCTGTGAAGCTATGGTTGCTGGCAGTTGTGTTGGAGTGTAACATTGTCTAGATCAGTGGTTCTCAGAGCATGATCCCTGGATCATAGTATCTACATCTTCTGGGAACTTGTAAATGTTCAAGCTCCATACCAGACTAGTTGAATTAGAAACTCTGGGGGTAAGGCCTAGCAATCTGCTCTTTTAACAAACCTTTTAAGATGATTCTAATGCATTCTAAAGTTTGAGAATCACTACTCTTAAGTTTGTTTGTTGTTTTTTTGGCTAGAATAAGCCTAGCTAACAGGTAGATGATCTCATACATGGTCATTTTGCTAGGCATTGTTTCAGGAGGTAGGTAAATGATGAACTAAACAGTGTCTCTGCTCTCTCATGAAGTGGGCATTTCAGTGGCAGAGACAGACAAAAAGCAAATGAACACAAACTTTTAGGTGTACTCATTGCTATGGAGAAACATAATGTAAACAGATGAATGGTGATTGTGTGTGGTGGGAGGTGTTCATTTTTAAGGGTAATCAAGGAAGAAATCTCTTATAAGATGATGGGAATGGAGAGAAAGGAACAGATTGAGGAGGAGGAAGGCAGGAAAACTATCTGTGGGAGAAACATCTCAGGCGGAGTGAACAGCAAGTGCAGTGGCTCATGCATTAGTATGCTCAGGAAGTGTAGGAAGATGTGAGATTGGAGAGTTAGCAGAGGGCAGTGTAGCACGCAGTGGTCAGAAGTATGAATTCAGACTCAGACTTCTGGCTAGTTCTGCCACTTGTTTTGTGACCTTGGGCAAATTACTTTTCATTATTGATCCTTGGTTTTCTCATTTCTGTAATGGAGATACTAAGTCTTTCACAAGGATCGTGAAGACTAAATGAGTTAATATGTGTAAAGCACTTGGAAAATGCCTTTATGCTGTGTTACAAGAATGTAAACTCCATGAGGGCAGAAACTTTTTATCTGTTTCTTTCAGTTGTATATTCACAGTGCTTAGAATAGTGTGTGTGGCAAAGGGTAGTTGCATAGTAAATATTTGTTGTGCATATTTGTATGAAACCC
>NW_012148063.1:10883242-10884526 GCF_000956105.1 Propithecus coquereli
TTAGTAGAGTTTTATCGTATCTCTACTGTATACCAAACATATCCTGGGTGGGAATATTAATCCCATTGAAAAACTCTTAGATATAGTCAAGTTAGTGGGTTTTTTGAGTCAGATAGGCCTCGATTTTGAATCCTGGCTTACCCTTTTAGTGGCTGTATTTGTCAGCAATTGCCACAATGGTGCTCCATAGTAGAACACCCTAGAACTTAGTGGTTTAAAATAATAAGCATTTATTTCCATACTCGTGGGTCTGTATATTGCCTGAGCTTCTGCTGATTGAGGCTGGGCCTAGGCTGATCTAGACTACGTGGGGGTAGGTTTAGATCTTCTCAGTTTATGTTCCTGCTAGGTCCCAGGCTAAATCAGTCAGTGGCTGCTCAGGCCATGCTGTTAGTCATGGCTGATCACTGGAATGCCAGAGCGAGGCTAAATTGCATCAGCATGTGTAAGGCCTCTGTGGACATTGAGTATCCGGAGATATTTTTAGTTGGCTAAACTTGGGAGGGGGTACTACTGCCATCTAGTGAGTAGAGGCCAGGGATTCTGCTAAACATCTTACAATGCACAGGACAGCCCCCTACAACAAAGCATTATCAGCCCAAAATGTCAGTAGTGCTGAGGTTGAGAAACCTTGTATTAGCCATATCAAGTCACTCTGTCCACAGTGAGGAGGGGACTGGAATAAATATTTGCTGAAAAATATTAATAGTTGAGATTATCACATTGACTTTGAGCATATGATTACTTTTTAGAATCTGATTCTTTGCTTATAAAGTCATAAGATCTACCTCACAGGATTGTTTGGAGAAGTAGAGATAACAGATGCGTTGCATCTGATAGAGCAGACACTCAATATGGTTTGTGTGATCATGAATAAGAAAAAACATCTTATTCTTGAAGGAGCTAATAGTCTTGTATGAAAGATAAAATACAGTGTATTAAATCATTTAAGACTATCATACGTTCATAGAATGACAGTCGTGAAAGAAAATTGAAGTTATGTTTAGATCATCAAACTGGTAATTTGGTTGGTTAAGTTATTAAGGACTTATTTGAATATGCGGGGTCTTACAAATGGTGCGTAGATAGAGTTAACTCTGATTTGTGTAAATAAAAGATGTTATGTGTCCAATGAGTCAGCAAAAATTTTGTCACTAAATTCACCTAGTTATCAATTTTGAGTTGTTATTCTTTTATGGGATCTGCCAGAGTAGTAAATAAGTTACAAATATTGGCAAGGTCTTGCTGTTTAGGATATTAATCGTGCTGTATATACATGACCAG
>NW_012148063.1:10886201-10887619 GCF_000956105.1 Propithecus coquereli
ATATTTTATGTCTTAATAAACCCAGCCATTTAGAACAAAGTAGTTCATAAATAAATTGGATATTTCCTGAAATCAAGTTTTGACTACCATAGAAAGCTGCTTTTCCCAAGTCCAAAATCAACGTCAGTAAGAAAGTGACCTGTCATGAACTTGACCATCTCCTTGTTTCATATCGATATGATAATGTTTTCATTATTTGGTAAATAATTGAGCTGAAAATTTTTGATATATTGTTTGGGATTATAGAACAGTGATTGTTTTGGTTTGTTTCTTGTCTTTTTGCTTATAAGGTTATATATAAACAGTATAAATTTGCCATGTCAAGGACAGATTAAAACAAACATTTGAAAAGTAATTAGAATGTGAAAACTAAAAAGGACATCTGAATATAAAATAGCAAAATTTTAATATCATTCTTTTATCCTAGAAATGTTTGTTTGTGGCCTGTGCTAGGCAAAAGGGCACAGGAATATGAAAAGACATCATCCCATAATCCTTGTTCTCATAGTACCATTATAACCATAATCCAGGTATGGAATAATGAGGACCTTCAGGGAATGGCAGTTGAAATGAAGAGAAGGAAACAGATTAACTGGTGGAATTCTTAAGATTTCTTCATCTTTTACATGTGGAGGCTAGGAATAAGGGAGAGCCTTGCTGGTGGTGCCATTCATTGAAAATAGAGAATACAGAAAGAGTAAAAGATTTTATAATATGATATTATAGGGGAACCCAAGAGTAAGAGAGGGTAAATTTACTGTATTAATAGGATATAATAATTAAAAGCCACTGTAAGCTGAGTTCATAATAATGTAGAAGATTGAACAGTAGGTCAAATATGACTAAAATTTATGCCAAAAAAATAGGTCACTGTAAGAGCTGGATTAGTATTTTTGGAACAGTTTTGTGGGGCTGACAATGTTTATGCAGCAAAACTTGACGATGTCAGCTTCCAAAGCCTGATCTGTGGTCAGAACTACACATTTCCTCTGCTAGACTCATCTTCAGGGTATCACTTCCAACCCTGAAGAGGAGTCTAGGAGATGAAATGTGTAGACCATCGATTATATGAGTGAAAACTTTTATGTGATACTACTTTATTGACATATTTCAATGACAAATATACTGTAACATCAGCAGAGAGAAAGAAAATTTGATTATTTAACTAAAGACAGTTTTTCCAGAACCAGTTATCTAAGAGACTTTCCCTTCCCCATTGTGTATTCTTGGTGCTCTTGTCAAAGATTATTTGACTAAATATGTGTAGATTTATTTCTGGGCTTCTGTTTCATTGATCTGTTCGTCTGTTTTTATGCCGGTACCATATAGTTTTGATTGCTGTAGCTTTGTAATATAGTTTGAAATCAGGAAGTGTGATGCCTTCAGCTTTGTTCATTCTTAAGGTTTTTTTTTTTTTT
>NW_012148063.1:10887972-10888301 GCF_000956105.1 Propithecus coquereli
TCTTTTATGGGATCTGCCAGAGTAGTAAATAAGTTACAAATATTGGCAAGGTCTTGCTGTTTAGGATATTAATCGTGCTGTATATACATGACCAGGTTAGATTGTTAAACTGTTGACTTGGGACATGATTTGATGATTCAATTGTAGGGAGACTTTTTCTAAGGATTTTCTGTGTGTGTAACTGATTTTCTGATGTTTTTAAAATAGGTTTTAATTTTGAATAATAGCCTTGAAAAACATTTCTTGGGTCTCTAGGCCATCATGATGACACATATTGTCAAGGAGTTTGTGAGATGTATAAGGGTCTTTTCAAATATTTTTTTTTTTCG
>NW_012148063.1:10888351-10888700 GCF_000956105.1 Propithecus coquereli
CCACCTTAACCCTTGCATTTTCCCTGAATATGACCTTAATTATAAGTGAAAATATAACATTTTAAAACTAAGATCTGCACACCTCTCTTTGATAGTTTGTGCAGGAAACTAAAGATAGTTTTCTAATAAGGTTAGTATATATTTTTATTGAGTGTAGTTATGAAGTGGTTCAGATTACACATTAATTTGTTGGAGTTTTTATTTAGCAGTGTGATTTGATAATATAGACCATGTCTTTAAATTTTAGAAAGGGAAACTCTTATCTTTGACTTAGACCTTCTACCAATTCAGTTTAGCGAAGGTCAATTTTATGATGTTTTTGTTTTGAAGTTTTCTTTTTATTTCACTC
>NW_012148063.1:10894440-10896407 GCF_000956105.1 Propithecus coquereli
CTGGGCTTTTCTTTATTGGGATGTTTTTGATATTAATTCAGTCTCCTTTCTGGCTCTTGGTCTATTTAGATTTTCTCTTCATGATTCAGTATTGGTAGGTTGTATTTGTATGTCTTTAGGAATTTAACCATTTCTTCTAGTTTGTCCAATTTCTTGGTGTATAATTATAGTAATTTTTATGATCTTACGTTCATTTCTGCATTATTGGTTGTCAAATCTCCTTATTGATTATTTTATTAGCGTTCTTGCTCTCTTCCTCTTTGT
This sequence comes from Propithecus coquereli, assembly GCF_000956105.1. Taxonomy (NCBI): domain Eukaryota; kingdom Metazoa; phylum Chordata; class Mammalia; order Primates; family Indriidae; genus Propithecus; species Propithecus coquereli. The sequence goes on from NW_012148063.1 coordinate 10,894,705, forward strand.
TAGTCTAATCAGAGGTTTGTCAATTTTGTTAATCTTTACAGAAAACCAACTCTTAGTTTCGTTGACCTTTTCTATGTATTTCTAGTCTCTATTTTATTTATTTCTGCTCTAATCTATATTATTTCCTTCCTTCTGTTTAAGTCTGTAGCACCCAGTGTTTTTAGGCAGTCTCCCATTCAATTTTTTTTTTAAATCTCAGGAAATTTTTACTATGCGAATGAGAAATCACTATGTATAATTTCACTGTATGAATATTCTTGTGCTATACATTGTGTGGGGCACTGTGGATAAAAAAACAAAACGAAACTAGGAACTGATTCCTGACTTCAAGGAATGACCCCCAAGAGATGTACAGATCATTGCATACCATGTGGTAAGGGTGTAACAGGTGGGTACACAGTGCTCTGGTGAGAGCTTCACTTAGGACCAGGGAAACAGCAGACTCTAGGAATCAAAGAATACACAAGGAAATAGAAAAAACACTTGAGTTCAGTATTGTGGGATGAGGAGGAGTTTGACATGTTAGATGGGAAGGAAGGAGAAAGAAAGGTATACACAGGGAAGAAAAATTAAAAGTACCTGCCTATTATTGTTTTTTTTTTTAACAGAGGAGTGAATTGATAGTGGCTAGAACACAGAGGTAGTAGCAAAAATAGACTAGACAAGTAGTTTGTGATCTTTTAAAAGGCCCTGTGTATAAGGTTTTACTCACAAATGTTGTCTTATACTCTTAACAAATATCGTCTGGTTTTATCATAAAACTCTTACTGACTTTAATGGCCTTAATATTTTTAATTGGTTAAATTTTTTGTTTAATTGTTACTTAGCATCTGGAATGATAATCATCTATCTTATTTACCTGTGTTTTGAGTGGTTTCAGCTTGTTATCCTTTATATCTATATATCTATACAGAGAATGATTTTCCATAATTTAGGATATCCAAATTCACGTAACTACAGATTTCAAATTTTGGTTATAACTGCTTACTAATTTTTTCCCTTTGCTGTTGGTGTCAGTGCCTTTTTGTACACAGCCTTGTAAGAAGCCTTTTCTTACATAGCACTTGTACCTAAATGTGCCACAAACAAGAATTTTTATAAAGGCCTAATATGTGAAAGGTTTTACCAAATGATTCCTATAATAATAATAATTACGTAACAAATTAACTGTTTCTGCAGGAGATCTGTTTGGCCACTTATTAATTGTACGAATTAATAGAAAGGTAGAAAAAGTATAAGACAATTTGTTTACCCTCAACACACGTTTTGATACATAGAGGGTCCCCAATTTACAATGGTTTGACTTAAGATATTTTTATGGTGGTGCAAAATCAATAGGCATTCATTATGCTCTTCGACTTATAATGGGGCCATGTCTGGATAAACCCATTGTGATTGAAAATATTGTAAATTCAAAATGTGCTTTCAACTTAGGATATTTTTAACTTACAGTGGGTTTGTTGGGACTTAACCTCATTGTAAATCAGGGAGCATCTACATTGATTGTGGGTTTTTTTGTTTGTTTGTTTGTTTGTTTTTTTGGGAGACAGAGTCTTGCTCTGTTGCTCCAGGTAGAGTGCGTAGCGTTATCATAGCTCACTGCAACCTCAAACGCCTAGGCTCAAGCGATTCTCCTGCCTCAGCCTCCTGAGTAGCTAGGACTACAGGCATGTGCTGCTACACCTGGCTATTTTTTTTTTTTT
>NW_012148063.1:10898362-10901298 GCF_000956105.1 Propithecus coquereli
AAGATCAAAAGGCAGCCTCTTAAAAAGCACCAGTGGACTTGTATTTCTTAGGGACTGACAAGGTAATTCAGACCAACTGAGTAATTCTAGTGAAATAGGACACAATAGGAAAAAAAAAAAACTTGCTTGAATATATCAGAGACCTAGCAGAATTGTGAACAATTACTACTACTTCAGGATACTCAGGAGGTCAGATGATCAAGGATATAAACCTGACTTTTGGGATCACTTTTCTCTCTGGATTTGTTTGCAGAATCTGAAGAGGGCAGCTGAGAAAGAGGCTGAGCACTGGGGATAGGGATTGGAGTCTACAATTTGTTTACGTGGACTCCCCCCAACTCTTTTGCCTAATGTTTTTGGGGTAGAGACACTGATGGGTATGTACTCTAGGAGTAAGAGTGAACCAAAAGGTCCCAGGTCTTCATAGAGACTGTACGTGAACTCAAAATTGTCTCAGTAAGTGAAATTGTGCTGAGATGATCTCAGGTGGTTAGTAATAGTAGGTGCCTGGCAGAAGCTGGTATATGTCTTCTGTGGGGGAAGATAACATTATCTTTGGCTTTATATTATTTTCTATAAGCTATTTAGTAAGTACATTGTCTGGCACACACTAGAAAGGAGGCAAGATGACATTAACAAAAATACAGAGAAACAACAAAACCTAATAGAAACAAACTCACAGAGACTCTAGATATTAGAATTACCAGATCCAAACATTTTAAGAGCTATGTTTACTGTGTGTAAGGAGACAGAAGACAAAGAAGAGACATGAAAGCTATAAAAAAAAAAAAAAGAAACTGGAAAATCCCTTACCTGCTATTAACTAAAGAGGTGGGTTTAACAGAAGATTAAAAGCGTTTGAAGAGAGAATTAGTGAACTGGAAGCTAGCTCACAAGAAAATATTCAGCATGAACATATGGAGGAATGGAAAAAATAGGAGGGAGTGTGAAAAATATTATAAAAGAAATGCAGTGAGAAAGTTTAATGTGTGTCATTGTAGTATTAGAAGAAGAGGAGAAATAGAAGGGGACAGAAGCAGAGTTTGAAGGACATGTTGTTGAGAACTTTAAAACCAAAGGAAGTCACAGATTTATGAAACTGGCCCGTAAGCATGATAAACATAAAGAAAACCACACATAGGCACACAGTAGTAAAACTGCTGAAAACTGATGATTAAGGGGAAATCTTAAAAGCAGGCAGAAAACAGAAAAGATCGCCTTCAAAGGAGCAATAGGAAGACTCATAGCTTACTTGTCAAAAGTAGCAGTGGAATCTAAAAGACAGTGAAAGAATCCTTAAGGAGCTCATCAAAAATAAGACATCTTCAGATAAGGAAAAACTGAGAGATTTCATTGCTTAGAAGACCTTTACTAAAGAAAATACTAAAGGGTGTTTTTCAGGTATGAGAAAAATGACTCTAGTTGGAAAGTTGAAGATACAGAAAGGAATAGAAAGTAACAAAAGTGGTAACTATGTTAGTAAATCTAAATCCATATTATCTGTACAAAGTAATAATAATGTACTGTTGGGGTTAAAATACATATAGAATTTGAAAAATAACCAATGGTGTATAAACTGGATTGAGAATAAAGGCTGTTAAACATTCTGGGGCCCTTGTATTATAAGGAAAAGGAATAAAAGTACAAAGGAATGTCAATGTTGGTTAAGTCAGTGAAGCATGCTGTAACCTCTATAGTGAACAAGCGTGTCACTTCCAAGCTAATGGAAAGGAGAAAGGAAAGGAAAAAACATGCTCATATGCAACACCTCGCTACCCGCCCCCCGATCCCCACCCCCCACATACATGAGAAAAGGAGGCGAGAAGGAATAGAAAAAGGAATACAAAAGAAGTAGGACACATAGAAAGCACTTAGCATTTAGAAGGTAGATATAAATCGTGTAGATAAAGTAGATATATAGGTAGATGTAAACCCATGTAAATAGGCTAAATGTTCCAGGTAAAACTTAAAGATTTATGTGTTGAATGAAAAAACAACTCATTTAGGTGTTGTTTACCGAGTCTCATTTAAAATATAACAAAAGATTGAAAGTAATAGGATTAAGAAAGATACATTATGAAAAATTAAACAAAAATTTATATCTCTATTAATATCAATATAGGCTTAGTGTCAAAAGGTTTCACAAGAGATAAAGAGAGTCACTTCATAATAACAGAAAGGTACACAGTTGACCCTTGAACAATGTGGGGATTAGGGCCACTGACCACCAACCCCCCCACCCCTGGCAGTTGAAAATCCACGTATTACTTTTAACTCCCCCCAGACTTACATACTAATAGCTTACTGTTGACCAGAAGCCTTACCGATAACAGTTGATTAATACATACTTTGTATATGTATTATACACTGTATTCTTATAAATAAACTATAGAAAAGAAAATGTTACTAAGAAAATCATAGGGAAGAGAAAATATATTTAATTGTCATTAAGTGGAAATTGAATCATTAATCATCTTTATGTTAGGTAGGCTGAAGAGGAAGAGAAAGGGGTTGATCTTCCTGTCTCGGGTGGCAAAGGTGAGAGAGGGAGGCGTAAGAGGAGGCAGGAGAGGCAGGCTCACTTGGTGTGACTTCTATTGAAAAAAATCCACATATAGGTGGACCCACACATTTTAAATGTGTTGTTCAAGGGTCAACGGTAATATCCTTTAAACATATAAAGCAAAAACAGAAGTAGAAGGAGAAACAGACAAAGCTTAATCACAGTAGGCTGTATTCTTTCAAGCACCTATGGGTTATTTACAAAAATTGGCTGTATTCTGTGCTGAAAAGGAAGTCTGAACAAATATTAAAGGACTATACGTGATACGTTGTCTGATTACAATGTAGGAAGCTAGAAATCAAAACTAAAGATAATTAGGAAATTCTTACCTGTTTGAAATGTAAAAAATTTAAATATTCAGTAGATGTCAACT
>NW_012148063.1:10901348-10902843 GCF_000956105.1 Propithecus coquereli
TTTTTTGTCTTCTGCTAAGTGAAAGACTTCATCAACAAATAAATATACACAAACAATTTTTTGTGTGTGTTTCATACCTGCTATGTTGCTTATGTGATATAGTGGACAATTTATAAGGGATAAGTCCTTGAGTTTTTGAGTTTTTTCCCAAAAATTTAAGCAGAGATTACTCTTTATCAGTTCTTAGAAGTGTTTCACTGAGATGCTTTTGGAAATCCATTTTTTATTAGCTGTTTTGATAGTGTGTCACAGTAGGTTTTATCTTTAATTGTAGAATTCTTAAAAGGTTAATGGAAAGGATTTTCATAATACTTTACATTTTATCATTGGGAGAAATCTATCATTTCTATTTAAAATGAAGTGAGCAGCAATGACTAGCATTAGACATGATTGTTGTTAAACCTCTTCTTTAAAAATTAACATGCCACTTGGCAGAAATATAATTGGTGAGCCCCAGAGAAGGTCTGTACTTAAACAGTAGGGTTAATGAATATCTTTTTTTTCTTGTTCTTTCCATTCTTTTGGCCTTTAAAGTTGCACTTAGCTCAGGCTGTTTGAAATGATTTTCTTTGAAAGTGTTGTGACATTGTTTTAAGTGAATGTAGCTGCAGAACTGGCATGATAAATCAACACAGAATGAATTTTAATGCAAGACAAACGATATTAACTTGGAAATTGGTTGCAGTAGACAAAGCAGCTGCTAAGATTAGTTTATTTTCATTCTCTACTCACAACATTTTGATAACGATGACCTTGACAGTTCCAATTGTATTAGAATCCCAATGGCATGCACTTTAACATACTTGAGCTGTTGTTTTTTGTTTGTTGGGATAGCAATTTGTTCATGTTTGAAGTTAGGAAAATTTTGTGTCACAGGTTTAATGTTTTGTTTTTAAGTGTTTTAAAAAGATTTTTTAAGTTTAATAAATAATTATTGTGAAGATTAATCAGCTGTGGTAGAAGCTTTTTTCTGTGTAATCTTGATGCTGTGATTCCACCTGAGGAAGATTAATACGTGAAAAGGATAGGATGTTCCAAAGAGGGTTCTCTAAGTGGCCATGAAGTGTAGGCCAACTGGTTTGACAAAGGATACAGTCCAAAATAAATTACATGTTAGTTATTTGAAGTGCTAAACTGTCTTATTCATAATGCATTTTTCCAGGTTTTTTGGGCCATATTTGAAATATATAATGCATATCTAGTAAGTGGGTTGATTTGGGAAAAGATCTATACAGAGTACAGTATTACTGAAGAGTAGCTGGCAAGGCTGCTTATTTTAGGAAATAGTCAAGATAACAAATAGAGCGAAAGCACTTTCACAGACTTTTTGAGAGCAGGGAGAGTTTCTTTCTTTCCATTTTTAATTCCTCCATTTATTTCATTCCTTACCACAGAACAAACCTTTAATAAATGTTCTGTTGAATCAAATTTGAAAATGAAAGGCTGTTCCCTATTTTACTGAAAAATGCAAAACCTAGACAAAAAGGGTAAGTGA
>NW_012148063.1:10906908-10911350 GCF_000956105.1 Propithecus coquereli
AGACAGAGACTTTGTCTCAAAAAAAAATTACAGGTATTAAAAAAGAAAATTAGACATAAACTTCAAATCAATAAATTAAAAAATCTAGACAGTATGGACATAAACACTACTTTAAAAATTGACATGAAAGAGTAGAAAATCTAAATTAAAGAAACTGAATCTATAATTAAAAACCTTCCACAGAGAAAACCCTAGGCCCAGGTGGCTTCACTACTGAAATCTAGTCAGTTTTTAAGGAAGAAATGATACCCATCTTTAACGAGCTCATCCATAGAGTAGAAAAAGAGGGACTATATCCCAGCACAGTTGGAGGCCAGGATAACCTTGGTGTCTAAAACGTAAGAAGCATATTACGAGAAAGAAAAATTAAAGGTCAATTCCATTCATGAACGTAAGTTTTTGTTGTTGTTGTTAAATTACCAAAATGATAGGCAACTGAATCCAGCCGTTTTTAAAAAGAATAATATCATGATCAAGTTGAATTTATTTTAGGAAAGTAAAGTTGGTTTAACATTTGACAATTTATTTGTAATCCACTGCAGTAACAGAATTAAGGAGAAGTATTGTGGTTGTTTAAATAGACAGTGAAAAAATGGTAAGTTTAGACACCCCCTTGTCATTAAAAAAAAAAGATACTCTTAGCAAATTAAGGAATAGAATGGAATTTTCTAAATGCGATAAAGTGTATCTATAAAAAGTCTACAGATTACTTCAAACTTTATGGTGAATTGTTGAGATCTGGAACAAGTCTGGTACAGTTTTATTTGACTTTGAACTTAAGATGTGCCGGCCAGTGCTGTAAAGATAGCAAGAAAAAGAAATAAAAATGGTTGGAAAGAAAAAACTAGAACTGTCATCATTTGCAAGTGATGTGATTGTTTATATAAAGGATCCAAAAGAACCTACAGAAAATTTGAGAATCAATAATGAAGGGACAAGGTTGCTGGTTAGAAGGTTGATATGGAAAAGCCAATTTTATGTTCATATACCAGAAACAGAAAATGAAAAATTAAAAATATGATGTACAGTAGCAGAAAAAGCCCTGCACATTTCTAGGATTAAATCTAACAACAACAACAACGAAACCAAGTAAAGACCCAATCAATAAAAGCTTCACATTCTTGAGAGACATGAAAGACCATTTAATCAAATGGAGAAATTTTACTGTTCATGGTTTTGAAGACTCTATTATGATTTCAGTGAAAATTCTTGCAAGTATTATTTTAGAAATTGACTTATTTTAAAATATATGGAAATGCAAACAGCCAGGAATAGCTAAGGCACTCTTGAAGAGCAAGGTGGAAGAACTTGTTTTACTACATGTCAAGATTTATTACAGTGTGATACTAAGGAAAAGATAAATAGATAAATGGAATAGAATAGAGAGCCCAGAAATAACCCTTCATATTCTTGGGTTCCACATCTGTGGATTCAACCAACTGTGGATCGAAAATATTTTGGGAAAAACCCCAGATGGCTGCACGTGTACTAAACATGTAGGGACATTTTTTCTTGTCATTAGTCCCTAAAAACAATACGGTAACAATGATTTACATAGAGTTTATATTGTATTAGGTATTATAAACAATCTAAAGATGATATAAAGTATATATGAGGATATGCATAGGTTATGTGCAAATGCTACACCATTTTGTATCAGGAACTTGAGCATCCACAGATTTTAGTATTTGTGGGGGGTCCTGGAACAAATCCTCACAGATCCAAGGGACAACTGTTCATATAAATGTTTATTTATGGCAATGTTGACATTACAGAGCAATTGGAAAAGGATGGTCTTTTCAGTAAAATAAGCTAGAATATTTGGATAGTCATGTGAGAGAAAAAAAAGTTATACAGACATCAGTTCCTGGTACATTTTAGACATAAATGTGAAAGAGATAACAGTAAAGCTTCTAAAAGATAACACAAGAGGATATCTTGATGTCCCTGAGGTGGGGTTAAGCTTATTTTAAACAGGACACATAAAACACTAACCACGAGGAGAAGATTAATAACTTGAACTCCAGTAAGGCTGAAAACCTCCAATCATAAGACACCATTAAAGAGGGAGAAGGCAAGCCACAGGATGGGAAAAGATACTGTGCTACTCATGTAACCACAAAGTAGAAATCAGTATGAAAAAAATAACGCAGTAGAAAAATAGGAAACTTCAAATGTACTTCAAAAAAAGTATGTTGGAATGGACAATAAACGTGAAAAAATGCTCAATTTCATTATAATAGTAATCAGAGGAGTGCTAATTGAAATATTTCATAAACATACCTGAATGGCTAAGACAATAAACACTGACAACAGGAGTGTTGGAAAGGAAGTGGTTCAAAACAAATTCTTATATATAATGTATACTCTTCTATTGGAGATACAAATGTGTATCACCATTTTAGAAAAAGTTTATCTGTTGAAGATTATTTTGATCTTCTTTATCCACCACAGTTATTTGTCCAAAGGATCAGTCCTTTGTCTTGCTTCTTTATCTTGCACTGTCCTTTTTGTGTTAGAGCTCTTGCTGAAGTCTTTGGTAAACCTTGATTTGGTATGAAGCACTGAAAATTTGCATTAGAAGTTGTGTTACTGAATAGAGCTTGTCCACCAATGGCCTCCATTTGAGATGATCACCTGAAGTGCCAAACTGAGATGGGAGTCATATGCTAGAACATGAAAGTCTTTTCTTTGGGACATTTCAGTTTTTGTAGAGATATAAACTCTGGTATTACCTGCAAGTCAGTTGCCTGGCTCTTGGTATTCTGTAGGCAGGGATGGCCAATTGTTTTGTATATTATATTCACCTTTTCTTTCTTGTTCTCTGCAGAACTCAAGTGTTTGAGTGTTAAGTAAGTCTCTGGAGTTTTGTAGGGCAAATTTGCCATTGATCACATCTCCTTATACAACATTCTAAGCCAAATTATTGCATAAGACTAAGGCCCTCAGGTTTCCCAAAGAGAATTTTTAGTGGACTTGGTAGGCTATTAATTGTCTACTGTGTGGCAGACCTTCTTGTACGACCTTATATATGCAGTGTGCTACACACACATCTGTGCACACGCCATCGTCACTGTTAGCTCTACCAGGTACTACTGTCCCCATTATGTAATTGAGGCTTATTTGGTGTGACTTTCAAATTCCTAATTACTATTTTGTATTCAAGCTTGGATACTGTGTGCTTTCAGAGTTTAAGCACTTATCCATAGTATACTACCTGAGTTTATTTAGATTGGAGTTGTGGGAAGTTTACAGGGTTGAAGATTGGAAGTAAATGCCTTGTAAATGGATGACCATGGGGGTTTAGGTTGGGTAAAGAGATAGATAAAGTGCTATATGCTGAGAAAGTAGGCAAGGATAAGTGGTTTTATTTGAATATAAGGAGGTGATAAGGGTAGTTTCAGAATGTGGGATCTTATAAGTCTAGATCACGAGCTTATAGATCAAAGTCTGTGGGTTTCAACTTGGGGTGAAAGTAGTTATGAAAATCTCCTTGGGGAAGGAGGCTTTCTTCAGGCATACTACCACCTCTTCTTTAAGAAGCACAAAACTGCTGATGAGCAGGTTTGTGAGGCACAGTAAGAGCCATTGGAATACAGAAGATGGAAGAAGTACCCAGCTTCTTGAGCGCTGACAGGGTGGATTTTCTGGCTTGTTACTTTTATATAATGATATGCTAACAGTAGAATACATGCAAGAAAAAAGTAGGAAGCTATATGCATAAGAATCAGTAGCTATTTGGTTGAATAAATAAATGAAAACCACCCATGGGTTTTTGTGGAACTGATGGAAAGCACTCATTTCTTTTTTCTTTTATGCACATGCAAATGATGAAAATTTACTTTTCAGTGTTCAGTCTGTTATTCCCACTGACCTTTTAAAAAAATTGTATATGTGAATACTGTAAGTTTCTGTTGAGGGATGATAATTTTTTATTTATACAATTATTTATATCACTGTCCTATTCATGAAAAGAGTTTAGGCTTCTTGCAAAAACAGTACTATAACTTAAAAGATAGAAATGGAAAAAGGAAGATGCAGACATAAAATTGTGCAAGGAATGTGGTAAACAATGTATAGTCTTAAGACTTACACATTTAGCATAGGTTGCAATCCATATTTGATCGTCAGTGTTCTAGCAGCCAGCCCATAATTGTCAGTTATGCAATTCTCTCTCTATAGTTGCTTTGGAGAAAGTATAACATTTCTTTTTAGGTAAATAGGAATTTTTCCCAAAGATTTTGGTAAAAAGGGCAATCACTAACAGTTCCTTTAATACCATCATTACGAAGAGACTGTTGGGAATTCTGTGGAAGGGATTTGCTTTCTTGGATGGTATCTAATATTTTGCCAGACTTCAATAAATTCTGTTTTAGATTATACATTGGTGGGCAATTCAGTATAGTACCTGTTTTAGTTGGATACTGTTGTTCCTAATTCAT
>NW_012148063.1:10912596-10921837 GCF_000956105.1 Propithecus coquereli
CTAACTTCATTCCAGCTTTCCCATAAGCTGACTGGATCTAAATTATTTTTGCTCCCCACAGATGATTTAGCAGTGATAAGAAATTTGGGGGGGAAAATAATATTGACTAGCTTTAATTCTTATTATAATTTGTTCTTGTCAGCTGAGTTTAAAGATATTTTCATGGGAGTATGTGAGTTCTCCTTGAACATTTTTAGATGTATTAAAACATTTTTTATTAGAATCTTAATAAAATTTGCGCGTATTCTCAATCAGCTGAGTAGTAATCTTTTCAAATGAGTATTGCTATGAAGTTTTGGTTCCACTGTTTGTATTATGATTACATTGGCATTAAGTAACAGTGATGTGATTGCCTAAGGGCAATGAATGAAGTCTTGGCAAGTGAAGGACACGTAAGTCTTCACCAAAAGAATAGTGTATATCCATCAGTTAAGTTACTAGTCAGTTAACAAAGCATTTTTTTTTCCTCTCCTGAGTTTCCATGAATTCTGTGGTAATGACCCTCTATGGACTTTGCTCACTCTTGCAAACACAGATAAGGGGGATTGGAGCTGGGAAATTTGTGGTTAGACATCATGATTAAAGAGCATTTTCTGCCATTTTTGGCAAAAGAACAGAATGTTTAACAGAGTGAACTCTGCAATCAGATTGGTTAGGTCTGAATCTTGTTTCTGCCACTTAACATCTTTGTGACCTACGACAAATTCGGTAATCTCTATGTGTCCTATAAAATGGGAGTAGTAATGTCACTTCTCTCTTACAGTGATTGTAAGGATTAAATGAGTTGTAAATCACTTAGAACAGTGTTGGACGCATAATAAATGATCATTTAATGTTAATGATTCTTAATAAATTTTATCTTAACACTGTATGTTAGGTAGTATATTTTATTTTTAGACCTATGTGGTATCATGAGGGATACTACAATTTTTTTATGCTAAGTAAATGGTAATAGTTTCTGGTTGTCTTGTGACCTTTGAATATCATGTATTCTTCTAGCTTTCCTGTTTCTCCAGTGATTGGTGATTTCAAATTCTGTCTTGACTACTTTGTTCTTAACCACAAGTAGAAACAGTTCATGCACTTTATTTATTTTTAATTTCTGCTGTTGTCCACTAAGTAAAAAAGGTTGCGGATTATACATATTGCAAGAAAACAATATTAAATTAAAACAAAAAATTTAGCTACAGATTACACTTTCAGTTTTATCAAAATGCTATAGATAAACATGCTTTGGACATAGCAAGTTAATTTGGGTGACTACTGTGTTTGATATTATGATATGTGAATTCTGTGAAGAATTTATGTGTAGATTTATAACACCAGGAGTGTCTTCATTTAAATCTGCATAATAAATTGTTAACAAAATCATATTGGTTTATGCCATAGTTACACTGTTACACTCTTAAAAAGTATTTATAATAAAGGTAAACTCAAAATGGAAAGTATTATCATTTGTTGCTTTGCTTTTATTTTGGTAAAGAACATGACAAACATGTTCTTTTTGAAGACAAAAAGAAGTATTGATGTAAGTAGTAAGGCTGATTGAGATATTTTTTAGGAGTTACAAAGAAAAAACCATTTAGCTCTAAGCTTTTCTGCAGAGTTGTCAATGTATGTTAAAAACTAAGAAAGCTAGAGAATAGATCGTAATTTACTGATTGCCTAATTTGCTTTTAACAATCTGCTGGTCTGAATCCTTTACTAGACTGGTAAACTGTGAGAGCAGACGGTGTCTATTTTATGGAGTATTTCCTCAGTGTTTGGTGAGTATCTAGCACAGCGTGTAGGCACTAGCAGAAAACATCTGTGAAAGTAATGACCGCTTAGTTCAGGTAATAAATGAAAGCCTTAGATGCACCTTCCCCTGTCCACCCAAAAAAGGTTTGGCAAAAATAGAGAAAATTATAAGCGCTATGTGCTTTTAATGTTCTTGGGAAAATAAGTAGTAATGTATCATTCCAAGCTGATGGTTTTAAGCAAATGAGTTAATAAGCCACTTTAATTTTCATTCTCTTGGATTGATATTATTTCGGCATTGTTGATGGGTTCAATAGTATTTTGTTTCTGAATACCCAATGGAATGGTACTAGGTAATATCATGGAACCTAAGAGCAGGAACTGCAGTCAGACTTTATGAGAAGCTGTGATCAGGGCTTAAAGCTATTAAGGACCTCTTGTCTGTATCAGCCAGCATATGACAGTGCTGATCTGTAGCTAGCTGACTGTACCCTCTCTCTGAAATTGAGTATGTGGTAACAGGGCATTGTTAGTCCTGCAAGTGAAAATTGGTTTTATTTTACGGATCGTTCTTTTGATTTATAGAGTATGTACTTTGCATCAAGCATTGTTATAAGTAGTTTACAATCATTTGTTGTAGTTAATCCAAATCTTACTATTCCCATTTTATAGATGAAGAAATCGAGGCCAAGGGAGATTGAGTAATTTGCTAAAGGTCACATGCCAAAGAGTAGCAGTCAAAATTTGAACCTAATGCCTGTGTTCTATTCTTGTGGTATACTACCTTCTAATTCATAAACCATTTCTAAGAGTGATAACAACTTCAGAAATATTAGAACAACTTGAATATTGAGTAATACAAACTTTGATTACAAAGCTGATATGAATATATTTCATAAAATTTCTGTAAGCTTTTTATTTTTTCCCTTAGTGATAATATGTTTCAAGTTTTGTTCTGTGTCTCTCTTAAGACTGGAAAAGAAAACCAAAGTGTTTTTCCTACTCTCAAACATCACTCAGTACTTCTGATACCAGATGTGTAGGGGTTTCTTACATACCAAACAAATAATTATCCAGGACAGAGCAACTGGATATCCTCTTAATTCAATTCAGTTCTGACACTATCTGCTTAGAGGTAGTATCAGACCCCACAGGTTGAGGGCTTAGTCCCACAAAACTGCCCCCACTTCAGATGGCAATTGCAAACCCCAATTGTGACCTGTGCTTCTGACCAACCAGCTGTAAATCTGTTTTTCCATGAGCCCCTCCTTGTGCTCAGTTGATTCGCTAGAGTGGCTCACAGAACTCAGGGAAAGACTTTATGTACATTTACCCATTTACTGTAAAGGATATTACAAAGGATATAGATGAACAGGCAGATGGAAAAGATGCGTAGGGCAAGGCATGTGGGAATGGGCACAGCTTCCATGCCTTCTCTAGTGTGACATCCCCCAGGTACCTCCACTAGTTCAGCTGTTTGGAATCTCTCCAAACGTAGTCTTTTTGTTTTTTTATGGCCTTTCACTGACCATTGGTGATCACCTTAACCTTCAGCTCCTCTTCCCTCCCTGGAGGTTGGGGGATGGTGCTGAAAGTCTTAACCCTCTAATTACTTGGTTGGTTCCCCTAGCAACCAGCCCCCTGTCCTGAGACTGTCCAAGAGCCCCAGCCATTATTCATCTGATTAGTATGGAAAAAGACACAAACAGGTTCCAGACCACTGTAGTCTATTATGTGTGTGTGTGTGCAGTAGCATTATGTCTTAAAGAAAATGTACACAGCTTAATTTAAAAATACCTCATTGCTAAAAAATGCTGATGATTATCTGAGCCTTCAGCCAGTTACAAGCTTTTTGCTGATGAAGGGCCTTGCCTCGGTGATGGCTGCTGACTTATCAGGGTGGTGATTGATGAAGGCTGGGGTGGCTGTGGCAGTTTGCAATAAGACAACAGTGAAGTTTGCCACATTGATGTGATGAACTCTTCCTTTCACGAAAGATTTCTCTGTAGCATGTGGTGGTGTTTGGTAACATTTTATTGCCAGTAGAACTTTGAAAATTGGAGTCAGTCCTCTAAAACTTTGCTGTTGCTTTATTGACTATGTTATTTAAGATTCTAATTCCTTCATTGTTATTTCAACAATATTCACAGCATCTTTACCAGAAATAGATTCTGTCTCAAGAAACCACATTCTTTGCTCATCCATTCAAGTTTTATCATGTGATTGCAGCAATGCAGTCACATCTTCAGGCCGTACCTCTAATTCTAGTTCTCTTGCTCTTTCTTTCACATCTGTAGTTACTTCCTGTACTGAAGATTTGTTCCATGTCATCCATGAGGGTTGGAATGAAACTTCTTCCAAACTCCTGTAAATGTTGATTATTTTGACCTCTTCCCATGAATCACAAATATCCTTCATGGTATCTAGAATGGCGATTCCTATCTGGAAGATTTCAGTTTACTTTGCCCTGATCCGTGAAAGGAATTGCTATCTATGGCTGCTGTAGCCTTAAGAAATGTGCTTCTTAAATAATAAGACTTGAAAATCAAAATTACTTCTTGATCCATGGGCTGCAGAGTGAATGTTGTTAGCAGGCATGAGAACAGCATTCATCTCCTTGTGCATCTCCTTCAGAGATACTGCTTCTTGTTCATCAGCAGTAATCTTTTGAAAGGAATCTTTTTTTTCCTGAAAAGTAGATCTCTACAGTGAGCTTAAAATACTCAGTAAACCATGCTGTAAATAGATATGCTGTCATCCGGGCTTTGTTATTCCATTTACAGAGTACAGACACAGATCGTGTAGATTTAGTATGATTCTTTTTTATTATTATTCCCTCCCTCCCTCCCTTTCCTTCCTTATCTGTCTTTCTTGTCTTGTCTTTTCTTTCATCTTTCTGTTCATTTTTTTTAAATAGAGACAGGGTCCTGCTCTGTTTCCCAGGCTGGAGTGCAGTGGCAAGAGATCATAGCTTGCTGCAGCATCAAAATCCTGGGCTCAAGTCATCCTCCTGCCTCAGCCTCTTGAATAGCTGGGACTATAGGCACATGCCACCGTGCCCGGATGATTTAGTGTAATTTTTAAGGACCCTAGGATTTTCAGAATGGTAAAGGAGCATTGGCTTCAACTTAAAAGTCACCAGCTGCATTAGCCCCTAATAAGAGAGTCAACCTGTCCTTGGAAGCTTTGAAACCATACATTGATACTTCTCTCTAGCTGTGAAAGTCCTTGATGGCATCTTCTTCCAATAGAAGGTAGTTTTGTCTGCACTGAAAATCTGTTGTTTAGCATAGCTACCTTTATCACTAATCTTAGCTAGATCTTCTGAATAACTTACTACAGCTTCTACACCAGCACTTGCTGCTTCATCTTGCACCTTTAAACCTTAAGAACCAACTTTTGTTGGCTTCCACCTTTTCTTCTGCAGCTTCCTCACCCCTCTCAACCTTCACAGAATTAAAGAAAGTT
This sequence comes from Propithecus coquereli, assembly GCF_000956105.1. NCBI lineage: Eukaryota > Metazoa > Chordata > Mammalia > Primates > Indriidae > Propithecus > Propithecus coquereli. The sequence goes on from NW_012148063.1 coordinate 10,917,805, forward strand.
AGAGCTGTGCTCTGGATTAGGCTTTGGTTTAAGGGAATGTGTGGCTGGTTTAATCTTTTATCCAGACCAGTAAAACTTTCTCCATCTCCTCAATAAGCCTGTTTCACTTTCTTACCATTTGTGTGTTCACTAGAGTAGCACTTTCAATTTCCTTCAAGAACTTTTCCTTTGAATTCACGGCTTGACTAACTCTTTGGCACAAGAGGCCTAGCTTTTGGCCTGTCGTTGTCTTTCGATGTGCCTTCTATGCTAAGCTTAGTCATTGCTAGCTTTTGATTTAAAGTGAGGGACATGTGACTCTTCCTTTCACTTGAAACTTAGAGGCTGTTGTAGTGTCATTAAGTAGCTTAATTTTCAGTATTTTTGTGTCTCAGGGAATAGGGAAGCCTGAGGAGAGGGAGAGAGATGGGGCAATTGCTAGTCAGTGGAAGAGTCCGAACACTACAACATTTATCAGTTCAGTTTGTTGTCTTATATGGGCACTTTTTGGTGTGCCCCACAACAATGACTATAGTAATCTCAAAGGTCAGTGATCACAGATCACCATAACAGATATAATAAGAATGAGAAAGTTTGAGATATTGTGAGAAGTACCAAAATGTGACGCTGAGACACTAATTGAGGACATGCTGTAGGAAAAATGGTGCCAGTAGACTTGCTGGACGCAGAGTTGGTACAGACCTTCAATTTATAAAAAATGCAGTATCTGCGAAGCACAATAAAGCAAAGTGCAATAAAATGAGGTATGCCTGTGTTTATTTTAGAGCTGTGTGCCGGGGAATAAACACCAACTGATACTTGAGAATCCTTCCTCTGAAGGATTTATTTACTCCCATGTTTTCTAATAGAAAACTATATACTTGAGCAGATTATGGATGTTACAGAAGTAATTTTAGGAAAAGAAAGTAATTATGTTTTTCAGTTGAGGCAGCAGAGAGCTGCAGAGGCCACGTGGAGGGCTGTGGGGAAATTGTATGCATGCTGGAAGGAATGATCCACCTTCAGAAACAAAGCAAATGAAAACGTGCAAGCCATTAAAACAGAACAGCGTTTTGTACATAATTAGGTACTTGATAAATTGTGGAGTTAAAGTTAAATGGTAAATGTAGTTCTTTTTTGGGGGGATGTATGTGAATGGTCTATGTAGGTGACACCATTTATGAAATTATTTTATCAGTCTACAATTTTTTAGCTCTTTGAGATCTCCTGTCATAAACAGGAGGGAACTAAGTAGCCATGCTCATGTGTTCCTGCTTCTCACCTTCTCCTATTTCTCTCCCACCACCCCTCAATATGTTGATGTGTGAAATGTCTGTAGTTGATCAAAGCCAGGTCAGTCAAATGTTGTGTCTCTTGGAAATTTGCAAAGACTTGGTGACTGCAGTTAGAGATCTTTGCTTAAAATGAAGGGATTTGCACTCTATTCTAGCCTTTCTAGGGATATCATGGCTGGATGGTATCAGCCTCTTTCACTATCTGTCCAATATCTTATTCAGACCATGTGACAACTTTGGAAGATAGTTATACTCTTCTAACAGCTTAATGAGGTAAAAATCACTCATCTAGTTCCTCATTTCTGACTTAACAGTTTACTACATAGAAACTTATATATCTCACTGGATAGTCAAATTCAGCTGTGCAAATCTCTCTCGTCAGAATATGGGCTTTGAATTTAAAATCAAATAAATCGGTAATAAAGCTTTGAACTTACTATTTATTTCTCAAATATATTTGACTGTAGTCTTTACTGTTTTAGAAATGTCCCTATAACTCCTTCAGGAACAACAGTGTTTTGTGGAACATGACTTATGAAATGTTATTAGAGAGGCATATTGTATAATTGCAAACATAGGTGAAATTCTTGAATTTTGTTTGGCAGAACTTGTTTGAGTAGAGCATTTCATAACATTTTTTACATGCCACTTTTCATCTAAATTACAAATTTTTCTTGAGTATCTCTTATAGCGGAGATTCCTTAGCTCTGTGACTTTATTTCTTATGCTTAAAATATATTTTGATTAGTTAATATGTGATATTTTTAGAAAAGTTAAAAAGTACCAGATGGTCTGGAAAAAAGATTCCTGAAATTCAGTCACTCTAGAGACTATCCTTGTTGACAGCTTTGGTCTTATAGATTGTTTTTCATGGATGTGTAACCATGTGGTATAGAGAGTGGATCATCTTATACATGCTGCTTTATAATCTGCATTTTCTCCTGCAGCTCTATGTCCTGTCTTATGTCAGTTCACCAATTAATTGAGCTTTATGTCTAAGACTTTGCGCTAGGTGATACGAAAACGTACTTAAAGGGAATTTCAAGGCAGTGTTGATGGCGATATGCAAAAATAAATTTCCTTTTTGGGAGGGGAGGGATTTAGAAAGTTTTTTGTTTGTATGATTTTTTCGTGAAATTAGTTCTGCTGTCTGGATAACTTTCACTGAGATCAAAGCAAGTCAGTTTCATAGATGGCATACCAAAGTGGCTTTGAGGGCCGGTGGCATAACACCAAGTATCAGTATGGTTCCAAACAGCCTATTTGATCAATCTTACTGAATACTTAGCTCTCCGACAAGCTTTAGCATGGTTATAGTTTATTTTATTTTTATTTTTTTTTAATTTTCATCATGGAAAATTTGAAACAATAGAAAGACCAGGAGTGTCCTTTACTATCATTTATCCGTCACCGGGCATCAGCATTGCCTGTCTCAGGAGTGATCTCGTCATTCCCCATTGTCCTCCCTCCCCACTTCTGCCTGCCAGATGATTTGAGGAGCACAGTCAGACATAATTTCAGCTGTAAATATTTCATTAGATAGCTCTAAAATAGAAGGACTTTTTAACGATACAGTATTTTTTTATCTTCAAAAAATTCTTTATATGAAATACACAGTCGGTGTTCATATTATAGTTTCCCTCTTGGCTCATACATGTGCTTTTTAAAAAGTTTGAGTATAAAAATGAGGGACATACACATTGTGATTGATACTTCTCTTAAGCCACTCTCACTCCCCTCAACCCTCTTGGCAATTTGTTTGCAAAGGGAAAATGTGGTTTGCCTTTTCGAAGAATTCCCATGGATTTTTTTCGTTGCATTTTCATGGTGGTTGTGAACGTTTATCTCTGTTCCCTATATTTCTTGTAAATTGAGAGTGACAGAGGTTTAATCAGATTCAGATCTCCCACCCTGTCTTATTCATTTCCATTCTTCCTTTTGAAAAAATATTTCATAATTAATGTTGTGATGGTACTATGTAAAGTCTGATTTCCTCTCTCTGATTTTAGCAATCATTGTTTACTGTGTCCTTTATCTCAATAGGAGTTGTAAAACAGCTATATTCTATTTCTTCATTAATATTAGCTAGATATGTTTTATAAGAAAGGCTGAATAAATATTCAGTTCTTTAGTCACTGGTTTTTAAATAGTGAATTGATTCCCAGGAATCCTCCAAAGGGTAAAAAGTGATATTTTTCTTTTCTTTTTAGTATCATTATGAATGCATTTAAACAGTTATGTTTCAGTTTATTGTAGTTACTGTTTTTAACTGGCACTCAATTTGTTCTGCTGGGTGTGGAGGGGCGCTCTACAAGATGACTTCTAAATCCTTTTGACACAATCCTAGTAGTTGGGGATAGTAACTTTGCTTTCTGATGTGATATGATAGTTCATATTCATCTTTGTAAGATTTCCTCCCCAGACTTGGAATCAGCCAATTTTTTAAGGAACCCTGGTTACTTTTAGTGGCAAATAGTAGAGAGACTGCAGTCTGGGCTCTAGTAATGCTCATTATTTGTAGACCTTTTCAGGGCAGAGTAATGAAATACACGTGAATATAGATGCATTTTCACAAGTTCATTCTCATTATATTCTGGAATAATGTTTTTATTTAACTTATCTTGTATCTGTATCTTTCTTTCCCCCTGAAAATTGTGGTTCCTAATGACAAAAATAATGATTTGTTTGCTTTATTCTAAAATATACAAAACAGTCTTAGAATAACAGTACAAACATTAACAACAATATAGTTAGCAAAA
>NW_012148063.1:10924867-10926152 GCF_000956105.1 Propithecus coquereli
AACTAAAAATAGGAAAAAAAAATTAGCCAGACGTCATGGCACGCACCTGTAGTCCAGCTACTCAGGAGGCTGAGACAGGAGGATCGCTTGAGCTTAGGAGTTTGAGGTTGCTGTGAGCTAGGCTGGTGCCATGGCACGCTAGCCCGGGCGACTGAGTGAGACTCTGTCTCAAAAAAAAAAAAAAAAAGTGGTTGGTTCGTTTGCTTTTAAAAATAAAGGAAGGCCTGCCTTTCTCTCAGTGCTTTTCAGATGATCTATGGTAAAAGACCGCTAAAAAAACATCCAATCCATTATAGATAGTCTTTTTGTAAAATATAATGAAATTAGTTATTAGAGATGTGGAATTTTTAAAAGACATAAATTTCATCCCTTTAAAACTTTTTTTTATGTCAACAGACATAAAATTATCCAGTCAAAGTGCTCTAAAAGTTTCTAAGGATGCTTGATTTCTGTACTTGCAGGCTGTACTTCCAGCACACCTGTTTAAATACCAGTTAAGGACCGTAGACTAGTTCCCTGGTGTCCCTCCTCCTCTACTTTTGTTCTTCTCAGCCCCTCAGTTTTTGTGCTCTGTGTTTTTAAAGTAAAATCCATTTTAGAATATTGACTGGATTATTTTTTAGTTTTACTTCTGATTACATGTTCATTATGGATTCAAATGGCTTACTTTAAGACAGAGGAGTATAAAGCAGTGCAATAAAAATTACATGTTTATTTCAGATTGGATAGTATTTCAGTACACTTTTACAGAGAGGAGTCACTGCCTTTCACACATTAATTGTTAAGAAAGATTGGGAAGATTGAAATTAAAATTTGTCATTATTAAAATTTGTAACACCCTTTTTGAGGGATAAAAAGGTGGACCCAAAGAGAATAAACCTTTGTTTCTATTAGTAAAGTAACACTTAAATAACCTGTAAAACTTAAGCTAATTACTCAACCATAGATGTAACTCCAAGATGAGTTAATTGTCCTTGTCTAATGAAATGAGACATGAGTTTCAGTGAAAAGAGGAGGGGTCCATTTTATCACTAGATGTTCTTAATGAGCCTTTTAAAATTAAGTCTTGATTGGATTGCAGTCAATTTAGTTAAGGAATATTTGAACACCTTGTGGTTGTGTTGTATGTAACAAATTTTCTTTTCATAGGATTCAGCTCTCTGTTGACAGAACTGGTAGTGGAATGTTGCTTACATGTATATCATTATGCTGCCTCAGTTGATTTTCTTTTTCAAAATCTTTTAGGGAAGAACTTCAATCGGAAAATGTTTTTTAGTCATGCAAC
>NW_012148063.1:10926202-10928987 GCF_000956105.1 Propithecus coquereli
GAATAATGTTTTTATTTAACTTATCTTGTATCTGTATCTTTCTTTCCCCCTGAAAATTGTGGTTCCTAATGACAAAAATAATGATTTGTTTGCTTCATTCTAAAATATACAAAACAGTCTTAGAATAACAGTACAAACATTAACAACAATATAGTTAGCAAAAATAATTTTACTGCATTCTTATAGTTTTTAAGGTATATTCCACTAGAGATACAAATTACTATCTTTTAAAACACTAATTTTTTTAGTGTAATAATTATGGTATCATACAGATCCACAGTTAAGTTCACTTTTTGTGCTTGGTCTTCTAGTTTTAGAATTACTTAAAATGTTTCTCTGTTTTATACTTTAAAATGTTTACATGGCTCCAAAAGTCAGATCTACAAAACAAGGATATCTGGCTTTTATCCTTGGCCTATTTACTTACCTAGTCCCTCCCTGGCTATTTTGAGTATATTTTTTTATTTTTAGTTTTCAGTTTATTTTTATCTTTTTTAAAAAAACACATAGGTATAACAATTATGCATATGGTTATGTGTAATTTCTCACTTCTTTCATAGATTGTTACATATTCAACACTTTTCTATGCTTTGCTTTTTTACTCAACAGTATGTCATTGAGATCACTCAATGGGAGTATAGAGAGAACAGTCTTTATTCCTTTTAATAACTTCATCACATTCCATTGTGTGGATATACTGTAAATTATTCAAACAGTCCCCATTAGTGAACATTTAGATTGCTTCTAGTCTTTTGCTGTTACAAATAGAAATAGTGCTGTATTGAAAAGCTTTTATATGTATATCAATTTGTGTAGTTGTTAGTTTATCTTTGGGGTAGAATTGTAGAAGGTGTATGCCAGCATGTGATTTTGCTAGTTAGTGCTAAATTCCTCTCTGGGACTTGTTCTTTGCATTACCCTCAGCACTGTATGAGAGTGCTAATTTCCTCACAGCTTCACTGCAGAGCTAAACTTTTGTATGTTACACAGGAGATTGAGCATCTGCTAAAGGCACTTTTAAACTATGCCATATGTTAATATATATTGGGGGTGTATGTATATAAAAGTCATTACTGTTATGAGCAGGGTAATCATCTTCAGTTTCCCAACTAGTCATTTGTTTGTAGTGTGTTTCTTATTTTCTGATTGAAGCAGCCTATAAACCGTGGTTAGGCTTAGTTGAAATTATATTATATGTAACTATTGTAACGGGTCTTAAGGTGCATCATAATTGTAATAAGTTCTGGATGGGCCTAAGAAATGAAATACTATTTAAAATGTTTTTAAGAGGAAATGTGCTGATTTTTCTATTAGCGTCTGAGCTTTTCTCCACTAGGTTTCCTCATCTCAACTACAGAACATAGAAATGATCTCATTTTACCAAAGATGGCTTATCAAGAGTACCATCATAGTTACATAGGACAGAAGTGAATTACGTATAATTTATGCCTTGGGGTGGACATCAAGATTTGATTATCAGGTGGAATCCTTAGTTAAGACAGGTTGTACCCAGTGAGGAATGTTTTTTTCTCTGCATCTTATATTCATAACTCACCATCAAAGTATATCTCCCCCCTCCCTTTATCTCCCTTAGTGATACCTTTTGACAAGATGGGTTAGAGAGTAGGAACTGTTAAAGATTCTCTCTTAAAATTCTCTTACAGATTGCGTACTTATAAACTTTCATTGATCTGATTGAATAGTAGAATTTAACTATGAAAACAGATGAATTGCTTTAGAAGAGTGACAATGAAATTGAAATTTATACTGTTGTATAATCTGGTTTAGAAAGAACTGTAATAAGGCATGGAATCTAACCGTCCATCCTTGTGATATTTAATTGTGTTATATTTCACTTCCTAGTACTACAAAGGGTTGTTACCCAGTTTTCATTACCTCCTAACTTCTGAGGCTGCAGTTATTTTTTTGAATGCCTGTGATTTTCGTACTCAAGGAATAACCCTGGGAGATATGTTTCGGCAGTGAACTAATACTACAACAGAGATTATACATTGTGCTACAGGAAGTCAAGAAATAATGAGTTTTTTTGGAGGTTGAAGGTTTTAAGAAGCTGGAGAGAATTCACTGGAGTAGGAGTTTACCGGGCAAATGAGTAGAGTGGTGTTCTAGACATCAGAAATAGGATAAACCAGTGCCTGTCGCTGTATGGATGCTTAATATGGCAGTACAAGGTATAGGAAACAGTGAAGAGTTGGTTTTGGAGAAAAGGCTGAGGTCTGAGGATAAAAGACCTTGAATGCTATATCAAAGGATTTTTTTTCATTTGGAAAGCAATACATTGGCACTCTTAGGTTTTTAAGGTGAGAAGTTATGATATGTTGAATGTTTTAAGAAGATAACTTGGCAGTAGAGGAAGAAATGGGTAGAAGCAGGAAGTGACCAAAGGCTGCAAACAAATGATGAAGTCTCAGACAAATCTGCTTATAAAGTTGTTCCTTGTGTCGAGATAAAATCTGTCTTTGAAACTTCAATCCTTTGATCTTAATTCTACTTTGAATTCAAAACAAATATAATTTCTTAAACCTTAGATCCTTTGACATAACTTGTTGACAGTGTTTATGTCTTAAAAGTGTCCTACTCTACCAAAGAAGTAATTACCTAGTATCTTTAGTTGTTTTTTTTGTGTTTTTTTTTTTTTAAATTAAATGTCAAGGGACATGGTGTTGAATTCAACTTCAAAAGTTGGTTTAGTGCCAGCCCGAGCAAGAGCGAGACCCCATCTCTACTAAAAACAGAAAAAAATTGGCCGGTCAACTAAAAATAG
>NW_012148063.1:10930948-10936344 GCF_000956105.1 Propithecus coquereli
ACCTTTCATGTTTAGTGAAGGAAAAAACTGGACAATACCGGTATTTATTTTTTTAAAAAAGCATAATCTTCCCCATAATTGTTTATGTGTTTAGGTGTTTTGAGACATATGCATTTGTGACCTGATATATTTTGCTTAAGAATATTTTATAATATCTACGTGCATAAAAACTCATGTATAACACTTTTTAATGGCTATACATAGTATTTAATTATACATATGTGTTTTGAGGTATATTGAAGTCTGTAAAATAATTGTTTTCACTATGCAAATGCTGTAAAGAACATCTGCACATTATTATTAAGTTTATAGAATTTGAATTGATTAATCAAAAGTACATTATCAAAAGTGCTTTTTAATGCCACTGTTTGACATTGTAAGCCCCGTTAGCAGGAAATAAAAATGTTTGTGTATATAATGAATCTTCTCTAAAATTGAGGATACCAGTTTTTTAGGAGGACAGAAATATACTGTTAATTTGCATACTTTTGGCTAATGAGATTAAATCTTTTGATAAATGTATGTGTTTGGATGTTAATGTTCACTTTTATATTGCCTGGCACTACTGCCATCCCCAAACCCCCACTTCATGTTTTCTTTTCTCATTTTGAAAAAATACTATATTTACAGAATAGTTGAAAGAGTAGTACAATGAATTCATGTCTCCCGTTAGCCCAGATTGACCATGTACCGTCATCCCTCTGTACTGCAAGTGCCACATCCTCCAGTTCGACCAACTGCAAATCAGAAATATTTGGCGGGGGAGAAAACAGTGAAAAAAAAAAATAGTAATACAAGAATAATGAATAATACAAATAAAAAATACCAAAATACAATGATATACATAGTATTAGGTATAAGTAATTGAGAGATGAGTTGAAGTATATGGGAGGATGTGAGAAGATTATATGCAAATACTGCACCATTTTTTATCAGGGACTTGAGCATCCTTGGATTTTGGTATCCAAGGGGGATCCTGGAAACAATCTCCTGAGGATGCTGAGCTATTAACATTTTGTACACAAACATATGCATGGTTGATTTTGTGTTTGGGAATTCACCTATTTGCCAAAACTTATTTGTAACCCCCAAATCGGTACTCCTGCCACTTTCACAGTCGTCACGGACATGGGCACCGTGATACCCAAATGGTCTTGTTTCCAGCTGAGATAGACCAAGTCGACACACTCACTGCCTTTTTGCTTCAGCTCTTATACTGTAAACAAGTGTTCTTTTCATTGTTTAATGCCATGTTTTTGTATTTTTGTGCTTTTTATTGGTGATTTTGCTGTTTAAAATGGCCCCCAACTACTGAGGTTCTCTCTAGGATTCCTAAGAGCAAGAAGGCTGTGATGTGCCTTATGGGTAAAATACATGTATTAAAGAAGCTTATTTCATCTATGAGTTAGAGTGCTGTTGGCTGTTCAGTGTTTACGAATCAACAGTATATGTTAAATTAGATGTCTATAAACAGAAACAACATAAAACAGTTATGTATTGATCAATCGATACATATTGGCCATGTATTTTCATTGTAAAGGGAACTTTTTTCTCTCTTAAATTCACAACTAATCCAAGGAGAAAAACTTTGTAAATACTCTTTTCCCAACAAACTTTTGCCCAATGGATTTAACATTGGTAACAACTCTTGCCCAAGTCAGTTTTCACTATTTGTTATTTTCCTATCTTTCCCTTTACATTTGTTAGTTGACATTCATTTGTAATTAAGATATTGCATTTCTGATAGATTAAAATCTCTTTCTGTGTTACATTTATTGTCCCACACTTCATCCCTTTGTTGATTTTAGAATTTATATCTCCTGACTTGATCTCACCCTGAATTTCAGACTTCCTACTTGATATCTTTACTTGGTTGGATAATGGTGGTGGTGATGGTGACAATGAAAGGTTGATGTTTTTATTGTCAAGGGCTGCACTGAGCTATGCTTTAGACACTGCTATCATCATTCCATGTGAATTAACCCATTATATTCTCAGAGGGCCCTATGATGTAACTACTATGTTGTGCTAATTTTATAGATGAGGAAATGGAGATGTAAAGAAGTAAGGTCCCTTCTCTGGCCCAGTGAGTTGCTTAGCCAGGATATAAACTCAGGTTGGCTCGAGTATATAAGTTTTAACTACTACATTGTGCCTTTTCTCAGTAGTGTTATGATTTCCTTATTTTCATTCTTCCTCTCAGCAACCAGAGTGAATTTGAAAAATAATCCTTTGTATTTTCATGCGTTAAATTAGAATCAGATCTTTACTGTGGCTACAAGACCCTACGTGTTCTCATGACTTGCTGCCTTCCTAGTCTTCTACTGTTTGCCTCCTCTTTCCCAAAAGGCCCCAACTCTTAACACTGTTGCTTTGGGAATTAAGTTTCCAACATATGAATTTTGGGGGACACAGACCGTACCAGGTAGCCACTATCCATATATGGCTATTTAAATGAGACTGAATAAAAGAAAAAAATCAGTAATTCATATGTCCTCAATAGTGACTTGTGGTTAGTGGTTACCCTTTTGTACAGCATAGATACAGACCATTCCCACTGGTAAAGCTTTATTGGACCATGCTGGCTTAGGCAGAACAATTTTATACAGAAAATTTGGAGAAATATAAGTTCAGGGACAAATACTTGTTGTTAACTTTATATTTTGAAATAATTTTAAACTTGCAGAAGAATTGCAAAAAAAGTACAAAGGACTCCCACACACCTTTCACCTCATTCACCAGTGTAGCATTTCACTACATTTGGTGCTTTCTGCATTGGTCTCTTTATTTGTTTCTCATCCCCTCCACTCTCCTTTACTCCCTCCCTTCCTCTTCTGTTCCTATCTCTAACTCCCTCTTTCCCTTCTCTCCCCCTTAATTTGGAGTAATTCCCCAGCCTTTGTTTTTTCCTCCCATTGATTGTTTTGAAGAGTATTAGGGCTAGTTGTTTTGGGAAAATATTTTTTTATGATTAAAAACTGATGCTGGATATTTGACAGGTTTATACATTTATTTTCTATTAGAATTTAAACTAGATTTTAAGGGGGCTTTTTTGTTTATTTTTTGGGGTGTGTGTGTCTCTCTCTCTTTTCTCTCATTGCCATTGATACAGTATATAGTTACACTGTTTAAGTATCTCCTATCCAAAATGCTTGGGACCCAGAAGTGTTTCAGATTTCGGTCTTTTTTTTCAATTCGCAATATTTGCATATATATAATGAGATATATTGGGGATAGGTCCATTTATTTATGTTTCACATACACCTTATATGTATAGTCTGAATGTAATTTCATATAATATTTTTAATTTTGGGCAAGAAACAAAGTGTACTTTGAACCTTCAGAAAGCAAAGGTGTCAGATGTGGAATTTTCCATTTGTGGCATCATGTTGGTGATCAAAAAGTTCTCATGTTTGGGAGCATTTCAGTTTTTCAGATTGGGGATGTTCGGCCTGTATTCACTTAGAGAGTCACTGGTATTAGTGTGTTTCCTTTTGCTGAGAAACTTTTTAAACTTATAAGTCGTGCTAAAAATAATCTAGGAATTGTGATAATTGGGCTCTTAAACTTTATTTATATTTACCTAGATATATATGGACTTATTTTGAACCATTTTGCAATATATAGGCCAGTGATAAGCCAAACCTAATGTAGACACATCGAGTTTTATTGGCAATAAAGATACCAAGACTGTGACTTGACTCATATCTTTTGAGGAACTCTCCTTTGATGATAGGATTAAATGAAAAAGAAAACACTTTATCAGGCTGACAAGGAAGACCGGGACACATTGTGACATTAAGTGCTAGGCTTTATGAAATACATGCTCAAAACACGTAAGCTTGTTTCATTAGCATCACCAACAGTGTATGTACGTTTCAATTAACAATAGTAAATGGCAAATAATTCAATCAAATCCATTGTCTCCTTTGTACAATGTTATCTTCTGGTTTGTCAACTCACTTTCTAGAATCAGACCATTCTTATTCCTCTGTCATGTTTTCTTCTCCACCTTGAGTATTCTTTCTTCTACCTTTCAAAATTTAATAAGTATTTTGTGATGGCGTACTCTGGGCCAGACAGAACTGGGAACTTCTTGCTCTCGTGTAGCATAACTTAGAGAGGAAGATAGAAGATAATCGAGAAAATGAACAGAACAATTTCAGATAGGGACAAGTGCCATGAAAGGAATAATATCAGATAATGTAAGTGTGGTCTGGGAGGAATACTTTTAACAAGGGTGGCCAAAGAAGGACTTTGTGCCATTTAAACTGAGATTCAGATGACAGAGCTTTGGTGCGGAAAGACCTGGAGGCTGAATGTTTCTGGGTGAAGGTAGAGCAAGTGCAGAGACAATCAATTGTGAATGACATTGAACTATCCAAGGAATAGCAAGGTCAGTGTCAGTGGAAAAGTGTGGGAAGAGAGGGAGTTTATGAGGTAGTTAGTCCCTGTCCACATGCTTCCCTGTAAGCATGGTAAAGAGTTTGAATTTCATTGGGAGACCACTAGGCAGTCAGTTGACGGTTTTAAGCAAATGAGTGGCGTGATATTTCTTTTTAAAAAGAGCCCTTTTGTAGCAGTTAGAGAATGGATCATAAAAGGGTAGGTATAGGGAGTTGATTAAGAATTGAAGGAAGGAGACTCATTAGTAGGCTGTTGCAGTTGTTGAGATGGGAGAGGGTGGTGTAGACTAGGAATCTTCCAAGTTCTTTTTATTTCAACGCTTCAGAGTACTTCAGCCTCTGCCAGTCTCCTTTTGCTGAATTTCCAAAGCACTTGTTCTCTAAATGTACGATGTAATGTTCACATTAATTATATTGTTTGCTCTTATTTCCTTACCCAGGCTATATTCTCCAAGAGGAGTAATTTGTATTTGTGATTTCCTCAATGAAGTGTGGACATAATTGGTACCTATTTAAAAAATTATGTTCTTCTTACCACAGAATTTTAGTCAGCACATTTCTTATTTTCTGAAGTATAGGAATATCAATTAATAATATAATAATGCAGAAGAAACACTTAAAAATTTTGCTTAGATATAAACAACTGAATATTAAATTATAAAAAGGAGAAAGAAGAAAAGAAAACCAACAAGTACTTTATAAGTTAGTTGAATAGGAGTTGAGGTTAAGAAGCAAAGTTGAAATTTAAAACCTAAAAGTAAAATTAATTGCCAAGCTAGAAGACAGTATGTAAGCACTTTTTGCAGAGAATATTGGTGGCCATATTAGTTTTTCAAGTCACACCCACACACGTAACTGAGGATCTTTGATCTTCAGGAAGTGCAAGTGTCCCCCTCCTCCAAAGTATGTGTGATTCTCCACAATAATACCTGCATATTGTTTATAACCTAAACCCATAAAGTAAGGTGAAAATGTTTTCTCAGTCAAATT
>NW_012148063.1:10937104-10952718 GCF_000956105.1 Propithecus coquereli
TTGAAAGAAGTTAGCAGCCATTGTGTATTTTGGTGATAAGGGACTGTGCCAGAATGGCTGTTAATTACCTGCTTTATTTGATAGGGAAAGCAGTGGTTCCACACTTTTCTTCCCACCAGTGACAGCACTCAATTAAAACTTACATTAAGCAGTTACAATGCCCTTATTTATCTGTTGGGAAGACATGAGGTGAAGAAAAGTTAACTTTATTTTTTCCAGCTGTTTGTTGGAAGCTTTGTTTTTGGTAAATCCTTTGAGGATAAAAAACTGTTTGCCGTAAGATGTGCCCTTTATACTTTCATAGCCTTTAAATATTTTGTTTGTTTCTTACTGCCTCACACAAAGGGTTATTAATTTAAGAGAGATTTTTTATTCTTAATATTCTTAAATGTCATTTGGAAGTTTTATAGCCAGAATATTTCAGACTAGTTGAAGTCCTCTTTTTAAAAAAGTTTACTTCTGAATCCAAGCATACCATTAAACATCATTTAAAAACCACTAATTTTTCTTGGCCTTCTGAAAACTGTTTTCTAATATTTTGAGAAAAAATGTTTTGTGTTTTAATACATTTAATTGAGGTAAAGTTATGAGAGAAATTTCAGTTATTCTTGTGAGATTTTCCCAGTTGCATTGCTATTTCAGTTATTGGTCTGTTGTATAATTAATTCACTTATTTTATAAAAACAGTTTTTAAAAAATACATTATTGAGGGATCAGTCAGTAAAATCTGAGTGTATGGGAGTTATATGATTAAGAAAAATCCCTGTACCTTGTGCAGGGCATCTGTAGCCACAGGAAGTTTTATTGTTCAAATGAGGAGGAATGCCCTTTTACATCACATGATTTGTGATCTTTGCAAAATTTCCCAAGTGCCTAATCTAGTTTCTGGATTTAATTTAGATTTTTCTTATTACTTTATAAGTCTTAGGCAATATTTTTCAGACAAATGTGGGCTCCTACTGCATTGAGTCCATAACATATGCACATTGCCATTCAAGCACTTAGTATATTTCTATGGTAGATTACAGAGTTCTTTAAGAGTAATAACTTTATCTCAGTAATCTTTGTAACACACACAATACCTGGCACACTGTAGACACTCAGGAATGCTTAATTAATATTACCCTATCTTTTGTTTAGTATCTTATATTAATCATTAGAATTTTTTATCTACTGTTGAATTACTTTACTATTTTCATAAATCATTATAGTTCTTTCCATGTTGTGTTTTAAGATTATGCTTACCCACCCACCTAACTTCATCCTCCCACTCCCCACCCCCACCTGCAAGGGGTAATGAGTGAGTGGATTTCTATCAGACTGACTTCCCTGCAGTAAGCAACTCTTAAATATACACTATGAAAAACAGTGACATCAAGGAACTGGAGAGTGAACAGAGAGTCTGGAATGGATTTAGTCCTGGGAGGAGTGAAGTTAGTACAGTGAATACTTGTTTGCCTGGCTTTTGGCCTGCTGCAAGGCACAGTAGGTGGCACTAATTCCAACCTGGAAGAATTCCTACTGATGGAGAAAGAGAAAGGGAAGGGAACGAGAGAGGGAATCCCCAAATTCTAGCCAACCCCAGGATTGCACATGTGTAGAATGGATTTAAAGATCTCAGCTAAAGATGTGAACAGAGATGAGAGCTGGAACCCAAAAAACAAAGTTTGCGGTTCTCAGTTGAACCATGATAATTGCCTATGAGAAAGCAAAACAAAACCAAAACCAGAACCTAAAACAAAATAAAACTCTCGAAAGAAAAATTAATCTAGAATCAGCATACAGTTCAAAATTAAGCACTAAAAATAAATCGCATTCTCAAAAGAAAATCAACTGATAACAACCTCCACTATTTGGAACTAAGAGACAGGTTTTTTTAGCAGCTGTTATAATGATTCTCATAAGACAAAATACTAAAAGATAAACAATCCTTGTGGAGAAAGAGAAATAGAAGCAATAAAATGAACCAAATGGAAAATTTAAAACTGAAAAATAGAATATTTGAAATTCACCTGATGGACTTAACTGCTGAGGAGGAGTATATGAATTTGAAGATAGAACAACAGAAATTTTCCATTGTAACAAAGAGATGACAAAAATTGAGAAAAAGGAGAATAGCATGTCAAAGGCTCTATTGTGTATAATTGGAATCCCAGTAAAAGAGGAGAGGGTGAACCAAGACAAAAAAAATGTGTGAAGAAATAATGGCTGAGAAGAATCACACAAATTTAATGAAAGACATAAATGTACAAATTCAAGATGCCCAACAAACAGCAGACAGAGTGAACACGAGGGCTACACTGAGGTACATCAGAGTAAAACTGTTGAAAGCCAAAGATTAAAGAATTAATCTTGAAAGGAGCAAATGAAAAAAAGACATTATATATTGAAGAACAATGATACAGTTAGTGGCTCACTTCTTATCAGGAAAAGAGACCATAATAAAATATCTTTTAAAAGCTAAATGTAAAAAATTGCCAACTCTGAATTCCATAACCAGTGAAAATATATTCAAAATGAAGGCAAAATAAAGCCATTCTGAAATAGAATATAACAGAGAGAACTATTATAATTGCCAGCAGATCTGCACACCAGGAAAGCTAAAGGGAATTTTTCAGGTTAAAGAGAAATGAGAACAGATGGAAAGTTGGTTTCTTAGAAATGGTGATGGTAAATACCTGGGTAAAGAGGAAAAAACTTCTTCTTTTTTGCTCTTTCCCCACCCTCTTAATTTCTTTATAACACATATGACTACTCAATGAAGGGGGAAAAATAGCATTGTCCTGTGAAGTTTTTAACTTATGTATATATAAACATGAACCTATATGGTTACAAAGTTTATACATATTATGTGACATGGTAAAATATTCATCTAAGTAGATCTTGAAAAGTTAAAGATTTATATTGTAACCCTCAGAGCAAACACTAAGAAAATACAAAGAGGTATAGATAAAGAGTCACTAAGGATAACTTAAAAACTAAAGTGGAATTACAAAATATATTGAAATAGTGTATATATAAATATTTTTTTAAAGTGTGGAAGTTAAGGCACAAAAAACAGACTACAAATAGAAAGCCAGTAGTACAAATGGTAGATACGTACCTGATCATATCAAAAACTACATTAAACAGCAATGGAAAAAGCACTCCAATTAAAAGGCAGAAATTTTCAGAATAGATATTTTTTTTAAACACAAGCCCAGTTGTATACTGTCTACAGAGAATATTAGAAAGACACAGGTAAGCTGAAAATAAATAGACAGGAAAGATATTTCAAGAAAACAGTAAGTAGAAGGCTGGAATAACTATTATCAACATCAGATAAAATAGATTGTAAGAGAAAAATTTTATATCAGCTAAAGTAAGTGTTTTCATAATGATAAAAGTCAATTCATCAGGAGGACATAACAATGATAACGTGTGTTTACTTACTGCAGAATGACTTAATACATGAAAGAACAGTTAACTGAAATAAAGACAGAAATAGACAGTTCCACATCAGATTGAGGTTTTAACACATCTCTTTCAGTACTTACTACAACAAAAATAATCAACAACTCAGTAGATCTAAACTTTATTATCAACCGTCTTGACCTTAATTGATTATAAAACATTATACCTCACAACTGGAGAATTCACATTCTTTTCAAGTGTATATGGTACATTCACCAGGATAGAACATATAGTAGGCCATGAAGTGAAAAGGATTAGAATTGTATAGAGTATGAGCTCTGACAACAGTGGAATTAAATTTCAAATATTTCAAAATTAAACAACACACTTTTCTATAATCCATTGGTCAAGAGACATCAAAAGAGAAATTTGAAAATATTTTGAACTGAATGATAATGAAAATACATGATACCAAAATTTGTGAGATAAAGCTAAAGCAGTGTTTAGAGGGAATTTATGAGTTTTTGTATTTAAAAAAACATAGATATCTAATTTACTGCCTAATTAAAAGTTTTAAAAAATCCAGCAAACTAAAGCCAAGGTTACAAAAAAGATGGGAAATGATACAAATAACAAATTATTGAACTAGAAGTTGGACATAGAAAATTAATGAAACTAAAAAGTGTTCTTTGAAAAAGATCAATAAAATAGATAAAATTCTAATTAGATTGATCCAGAACAAGAAGAAGACACATTCCAGTATCTGTAACAAAATAGGGAATGTCAGTGTAGATCTGCGGACATTAAAAGGTTCTTAAGGGAATTTTATCAGCAACTTTAAGCCAATAAATTAGACAACTTAGATGAAAAGAATAAATTCTTTGAAAAACCCAAATTATTACCAAGATGTAACAGAAAACGTTACTATCCCTATATTGATTAAAGGGGCTGAATTTGTAATTAAAAATTTCTTCACAAAGAAAAGGTCAAGCCTAGATGGCCACACTAGTTAATTTTATCAAACTTTAAGAAAGAAATAGCGTGACTTCTATGTAAAATCTTTCATTAAAAGTATGAGAATCCTTAACTCATTTTATTATCACAGGTAGATAATTACCATTGTTATTATGATACCAGAATTAGACAAAGATATCACCAAAACAAAGGATCAGTATTCTTCACGGACCTAGATGTAAAAATCTTCAACAAGTTTTTAGCAAATTGAATTCAGTGATAAATAAAAAGGATACTGCATCATTGCCAAATGAGTCATATCTTGAAAATGCAAGATATGTTTGTTTAACATCTGTAAATTAATCTGTGTCATTCATCGTAATAGTAGAAAAATAAAAAATCTATATGATTATGTCTATAGATGCATTAAAAATGTATTTGACAAAATTCAATAGACATGCATGATAAACATGCAAAAACTTCCCAGCAAACATAGAATGAAACTTTTTCAATTTGATAAAGTCCATCTATGAAAAAACATAGTAACAAAATCAGCAGTAAGTTACTCAATACTTCCTAAGATCACAAGCCAAGGATGTTTGATTTCAGCATTTCTATTCCAATTTGTACTGAAGGTCCTAACAATGGCAGTAAGGCAAGGAATAGAAATTTTAGAACATACAAAATGTAAAGGAAGAAATAAAACTGTTTCCAGACTTCCTGACTGTTTATATAAAAAATTCTAAGGTATATAAGAAGATCACTCCAGCAAGAAGAGTTCATGATCCTGAGTCTGTATGTATCAAATAATATAGCTTAAAAATATATGAAGCAAAAATTACCAAAACTAAAAGTAGAAATTCACAAATCCACGCTATCAGACTTTTAACATAATTCCTAACAGTTATGATAGAGCAAGCAGACAAAAACTCAGGAAGAATATAGGTGATT
Organism: Propithecus coquereli; assembly: GCF_000956105.1. Taxonomy (NCBI): domain Eukaryota; kingdom Metazoa; phylum Chordata; class Mammalia; order Primates; family Indriidae; genus Propithecus; species Propithecus coquereli. The sequence continues at coordinate 10,942,403 of NW_012148063.1, forward strand.
TGAACAACACAACGAGCAGACTTGACCTAATTATCAAAAAAAGGAACATTGCACTCAACAGTGACATAATTTACATTCCTTTTAAGTATACATGGAACATTTTGCCAAATTGACCGTGTGCTGGTCTGTAAAGAAAGCCTCAGGAAATTTCAGGAGTCTGAAATTATTCGTAGCATGTTCTTTAATCACACTTGAAATGAGCTGGAAATTAAAAACTAAGGGTTGGCCATAAAAGATGTACATGTTAATCTAGAAAGAACAGTAGAGTAGATGAAAAGCAAAGGAATAGCAGTAAAGAATGAGCAAAATTTAGTAAATAGAAAATGTACTGAATATTATACAGTAGTCCCCCCTTATCCACGGTTTTGCTTTCTGTGGTTTCAGTTACCCACAGAACAGTACAAGATACTTTGAGAGAGAGACCACATTCACAGAACTTTTATTACAGTATATTGTTATAATCGATTTTAATGTTATTTTTGTGAATCTCATAATGTGTCTAATTCATAAATTAAACTTTATCATCGGCATGTAGGAATAAACATAGTATACATAGGGTTTGGTGTTATTTGAGGTTTCAGGCATACACTGGGAGTCTTGGCATGTATTCCTTGTGGATAAGGAAGGAACTACTGTATTGAAGATTAACTAAAATAAAAGATGCTTCTTTGAAAGTTTACAAAGGTACATAAACTTTATAAAACTGATTAAGAAAAAAATAGAACTGTATTTGATGTCATTAATTACAGCTCCATTATTTTTGGTACTGAGAAAAAATAGCAACCAATTAAATTTACATAAAGCTTTTGCAGTTCACGTAGAAATTTTACTTATGAAATAGATTTTTCTAGACTTAGTCCCATCTTTTCATTATATTCTGTGATATACATTAAATGAAAAATATAAGTGAAATTGTAAGACTTTTCTCACAGAGTTCTGTATCAGTTTTTACTCAGTCATATTTTTCATGCCATATGGCAGTCTTCACTATCAGGAATGTTGATGATGTAGCATTTTTTAAAAGAGTAATCCATTATTTCCCCCTATAATTTTTTTTCCAAGCCATTGCAAATTTTAATATACATTGTCATCAAGAACTATGAAGGATCTGAAATTTTTATCTTACTTGGAAGCTAACAGGTTAGCTTGCCATCACAGTTTCTTGGATGCTGGCACCCAAGACTCCTGAACCGGAAGCCACATTTTATTATTTACAACAAGGACAGTAGCAGAGTGTTGATGTATTTGCACTGATGCCCTGAGCCCTGGTGTGCACAGGATGAGGCCAGATGATACCTGTGCATAGTGGGCTGCAGTTCAAAAGAGGAGCCCAGGGCCAAGGTCCCAGCAGTTTTATGAGCAAGCAGGAGACAAGACAGTCCCCTCTCTTGTGGTTTCCTTGACCTGCTTAGTTGCCTGTGTGACGACAGAAACTGCTCAGTTTGAGGAGGTAGATAAACCTTGCACCCTGGCATACTCAGCTAGAACAAGCAGGGATGCTCAGGGCTTATGGCAGGATTGCCTCTCTCAGCAGTGGTTAGGCAGGGACAGCTGTGTCCTATTGCTGCCTAGCTTACGGCATTAGTAACATGTCAGGTTTCAAAAATCTTAAAATATTTTTAAAGAAATGTCTTAGACTAGGTAATACGCCCTAAGTAAATGAAGTTGAGGGCTAAATGAGAAATATTGTAGATACTTTTAAAATCATGGAAAATGCAATGAATAACTTCAGAATTATAAATTTGAACTGTTAGAATTCAGAGTGTTTATTTTAAAGATCTTTTTCTGAGTCTTTATAATTAATTAAATCTAATAAATTCTAAAAAATTTTTTTGGTGGAACTAAATGAATTGATTTCAAAATTTCTAAGATAGTAAAATTGCCCCTTGGTATTTGGGACAATTTTAAAAGAAAAATAAAAACGGAAGAATGCTTTGAGAGCGTTTAATTCATATCGTTTTCATAATTGTTTTGTTACTGAGGTATAGCAGGTGGTAGACCAGTGGAATTAGTTTAAGAGTTATTTCAATAGGATATGTATGTGCATACTGTTGAAAGAAGGGGTAGATGCAGAGAAATTTACAGAAGTGGGAGACATGACGGTTCAACAAATGATGTTTGGATAGTTGGGTTTACACATGCAAAAATAAATTTTTGATGGGTTAAACACCTAAAAATGAAGACCAAAGAATCAACCATTAGAGGAAAACGTAGGCGATATATTTGTGACTTCAGGGTAAAGCAGGATTACTGACTACAAAAACCCATAAAGGAAGATTGACAGATGTTAACTACATTGAAATTAAAAAAAAAAAAATCTTATTATACAAAAGACACCATAAACCTTTAAAAGACAAGCCGAAGAGTGGGAGTACATTGCAACATATGTAACAAAGTATGTATATTCAGAATATATTAAAAATTCATTCAAAAACAATTTTAAAAGATCACAAATCCAATTTAAAAATGGGCAAAGTATTTGTGAACCAGGCAGTTTACAGAACAGGAAAGCTGAATGAACAATGAACATTTGAAAATATGCTTTACCTTATTAAATGCAGGGGAATACACGTTTTTATTTCACGAGAGTAATATACTGTTTGATGTCCACTGAGTTGTCAGAATTAAACATATGACCTACATCTAGGATGTGGAGAAATATGAATCCCATACAGTGAGATCAGTATACAGCCATGTTGGAAAACAATTTGGCAGTGTCTACTATTATAATAGTGTATTTTTTTAGACTGTCCTGTCTGTGTAAGTTCCATTATGTATCAGTTCCTTAAGAAACTTTTGCACATGTGTTTGGGAAGATGAGTATGAGGATGTTCACTGTGGCATTGTTTATAATAATACAAAATCAAAATCAATTTAAGTGGCCATAAATGGAGGGGTAGTTACATAAATTTTGGTCTCTTCATGTAAATGGAATATTATATGCCATTGAAAACGAATAAATTTGATCAAATACACTTGATTCAGCATCTACTCAATCTTCGAATCTTCTAATGTTCCAAAACACAGTTTTTAATTCTACATATTTTTTGTTCAGTGCTAAAAAATATTGATTATGTTTGGTTTACGTAAAACAGTTTGAAGAGGGAACCTTATCACATGGCAATATGATGATAGGTCATTCCATATATGAAGTGAATTTTGAAGAGCTTTTATTATTAAACTTTTAGGAGGCACTTTAAATAATAAGCTGCTGTTCTCTATGTGAAGTACAAAATAAGTCCAGCAATTGACAGTTGCTAAGTAACCAAAGCTTTCTGCTTTTCTTTCTCTCTCTCTCAAAAATGTCACCTCATTGTTATATAATCTGATTATTTATGTAGGGAATTATTTTCAAAGACAATGCTTATGGTGGAATAATAAACTAAATGCAGTTGTATTCTGTGATGTTAAAGTAAAGTAAGATTAATATCTTTCCATGTATCCTTTATTAAAGTCTTTCCTTGGGAGTGCAGACTGTTTGTAGAAAGTCAAAAGTACATGTGCATACACAACACAACACACATATATTCTACTGAGTGTATCTGTTGCTTGCAACTCAATAATATGAAGACATTTTTTAGAAAAGGTATAGAGTTTTAAAAATTCATCTTAAATTACTTTTAGTTAAATTTGAAGGCTTATGGTCTTTTCAATATACCTTTAATGTCTTGATGACTTATTTCAAGAAGACTTTATTTTCCTGCTTAACATCATGTTTTTGGATTAATCGCACATGTTTATTAAAGAAAGTGTTTTTTCACACTGAAATGAATACTACTTGCTTTCTTAGCATTGTGGATTTAGGCCAAAGTATTTGACATTCTAGAACAGATTTTAACTGATTTGGCTTAAAAATATTCCTAAACATGTTATGACTATTTTGAAACACATATTGGTTGGGGTCAGCCTCTTAGGTTCATGTCATGGGCTGTAATTATGGTGTTAATGGCTAATGGGATGTTTTGAGTTTTATTTTAGAATTTTTATGAAAGTGAAACTTTTAAGAAAAGTGCATCAGAGTTTAACCAGAGAAACATTAGGACATATACACATACAAATTTCTGATGAGGAATTGGCTTATACAGTTGTTCATGCTGACTAGTCCAGGGTCTACAAAGCAGGGAGTCAGAAAAGAAGATCCAGAGGGAAGGGAGAGTAGGTGTAAACCCAGTTGATGTTTGGAATATCTGAGCCTAGAGAGTGCCTAAGGTCTCTTTTAAAAGACTTCTAACTGAATAAATCAGGCTAACCCAGGATAATCTTCCAGTCAATTGACTTAAAGTCAGCTGATAAGTGATCTTAATTACATCTGCAGAATTCTTGCCCAGCAGCATCTAGATTAAGTGTTTGAATAGCTAGAAGATATGTGTATTTTTACCAAATGGCCACTGCCTCCCATCTGTCCTCCAACTCTTAGGAAGAAATATACCTGGTAGACTACCCTAACTGGAAACATACCACAAATGAAATCATGGCAGCTGTAGTTCTGCTTAGCTAAATTGACGTATCACAAAGCCATCATACCAGATAACTAACTTTTCTTCCTCCATAGTAGCTCCTTTTATTGTGTTGATCATTGAGGAGCAAGGGATATAAATTTAGGTGTTATCAGATGATACACAACTCTTTCTAGAAGTTTAAGATCAATCGGGACTGGGCACGGTGGCTCATGCCTGTAATCCTGGCACTCTGGGAGGCGGAGGTGGGGGGATCACTTAAGTTCAGGAGTTCAAGACCAGCCCAAGGAAGAGCAAGATCCCATCTCTACCCAAAAATAGAAAAACTGCCAAGCACTATGGCACACACCATAGTCCCAGCTGCTTGGAAGGCTAAGGCAGGAGGATCGTTTGAGCCCAGGAGTTGAAGGTTGCAGTGAGCTATGATGGCGCCATTGCATTCTAGCCAGGGTGACAGAGCAAGACTGTCTCAAAAAAAAAAAAAAAACCAAAAAAAAAACAAACAAACAAATCAGGGGTCACCTGGTACCTTTTGGCTTACATGTAGTTTATGTTTAATAGATGGGCTTACCTGCCCTGCCCTATTTGTTCTTTGTTTTCCTCCCTAGCACCAATTTTTTATGTTTAGTGTACAGACTCCTTTTAGTGTTCAATGTGAAGGAAAGTGATAATTCAGAAGGTTTTTACCTAAGCAAGATTCCAGTTTTTTATAATAGAATTCATGTAATCTAAAGAGATGTCTGAGCTATAGAAGCTAGCTAGGGAAATCGGTTTTCCAGGAAAAATAAGTCACATCATCTCAAGATAGTTTAATTCGTTTCTTGATTCTTTTATTTAACAGACATTTAAAAAATTTCTTGTGTGGTTGGCTGTGTGCTAAGTATATCCAGTCAAACATATGATACAGTGCCTGCCCCTTCTTTTTTGTAGTCAAGACGTACTCTTAGAAATTTTAACTAGAAAAAGCTCAGGTAAGCAAGGTTAGAAATATATTTTAAATAGAAATAACTTTTGTTGTTCATATGTTTTTTTCCCAGTGGTGGGTATATTTGAGGAAAGCCGCAGACTCATTTCTAAAATAGCCATCCCTGTTTGCATGTAATTTTCAAAACGATTATAAACCAGTTGAATGTTTTAAGGAAGAGAGTATTTTATACCTTATCGTGAAGGAGCCTTTATTTTGGTTGTTGATATTAAAGGATATATCATTGATTAGCAAGAGATAATAGATTTAGGTGTTATTAACTGCTAACATTAAGGTCAAATTTTATACATGTAGATAAAATTGTTTGCAATTTATGAGCTACAGACTTCTAGGTGTCATTTGTTGTGTAATAGTTTGCATTAACTACTCTTTCAACATGGTTTTAAAAGAAAATCAAGCTAATTCAATTTATAAATTACTTTTTTTCATGGAATGTCTGTTTTGTATTTTGGCAAGAATACCTGTGAGGAAAGCCTAGGAAGGCGTGTAACAACTCTGCTCTTTCTAGTTCTCCCAAAATGCATATTTTGTGGCTGTATGAATTTATTATTATACTTTCTTTTTAGAATATCATAATGACAAAAGTAGTCATTGGGCTTTCTGTTCAGTGTGATGAGGATCTGTTGGTACATGTTTTTCTCTATTCATAAAATTTGAGAGAGTAAACTCAGTGTAGAGTTGTTTGTTAAACATTGTATTTTCTCTCCCTTTTCCCAACCACATTCTTTTTATTTCACTAAATAAACATCTGATCGTCAAGGATATTTCAAGAAGTGTTGAGTAGGAATCCTAACCTTAAGTATTAAGTAGCCCATAGTACTATGAAATGAAAAGATCAGATATATATAGAAAATAGATTGCCTTGTTAATATGTTGTTAATAAGAATGATGTAAGACTGTTAAGAGAAATTCAAGACAAGGGATTTCTAAGATAGCTTGATAAAAGGGGGCCTCAGAGATCATGTCAGATCATGTCAGATGGACATGATGGACCATGTGGTCCTTAAAAAAGGATGGGTGGGATGATATTTCCAGTGTGGCACAGTGGAGAGAAAGGACATGAGATGAGTCGGATTTCAGTTCACATTTTGCGTTTTTTATTGATTGATTGAAGGATTTAAGACAAGTTACTTTTGCTGTCTAAATTTCCTCCTCTGTAAAATAAGTTAATGATACCTACCATTCAAGGTTACTAAATAGTAAAGGGATTATCTTTAGTATTTTTTATATTTGGTGTTTTAGAATATGGGTAGTTGATGGATTCTTAAGTGTCTGGTCATTTCAAAAAGATGTTTTCTCCAATTATAATTATTAATACTATATATTACATTATTTAAATTGACCGTCGGTCTCAAAATTAACCACAGTAATTATTAATGATAGCTTACTTTATAAGCTTTACAAGGATTTCATATGGTAGTTATATACTTTGTTTTATACTTCAGAGAATATTCAGGTGGTAAATAGCATGCTAGATCTGTTAGGTGGTAAATAGCATGGTGGTAGCATAGTTAGGTGGTGGATAGTAAATAGCATAGTAAATAGCATGGTGGTAGCATAGTTAGGTGGTAAATAGCATGCTAGATCTGTTCCTTAATTAAGAGGAAGTGGAGCAGAGAGACTCTAGAAGAGTGGACTTTTCTTATAGTCTTAGGAAAGATAGGTGTTTAATCACAAGCAGGCAAGTAATATACTCTTTCCTTGGTCATTGAAAATATTTCTTTCATCACCAATGAAACATATTTTAGTTATGAAGACTGTGGAGCAAATAATAACTTTTTGGTTATATAGTTAAATGGATATCTGTTGATAAAAGGGGGAGGAATTTAAGAATCTCAATTTAGTTCCATATCTCTGAAACATGAGCATACTTGAAATGATTTCTGATGAAGAAAACAAAACATGGATTCTGTGAACTTTTATATTTTCTGCTGAGAAATTACTCCTTTTTTGGCTAATGTAGTTTAATTCTTAGATAATTATAATGTATGAAATCATAAAATGATTAACATTTAACAAGCATCAGTTATAACATTGCGTGATGTATAGAATACGTACAAAGTGGCATTTTGTAGTGGTGAAAAATTCTGAGTGTAACAAGTTAGGTTTCAGTTAGTAAATAGTTGAGGAATTTTTAAAAAATAATGCTCATGGAAATTATAAATGTTGTTTACATAATCGTAATTCATGAAGGAAGACATTCATATGCTATTTTTACCTGTTAAGAACCCTACAGAATGAAAAAAATAAAAGCAGTAAGAGACTATTCTGTAAATTACCCTGTTTTAGTTTAACTGCTGCCCATTATATACGAAGCTTTAAAGCAGTGCTGTCGCCTGTGTTCACAAGTGCTTGTATCCAGACCATGTTGAAACCTATTCAAGTTGTGCTAACCATCATCACTGGAGAATGATTTTTTTTTTAATGCTTTCAGTTTATTAATGTCTTTGGATGTACATATCATTCTTACTCTGGGTAGATTATATTTTAAAAGTACCCAAAGGAGGTGACAATAATTCAGTATCTTCAAGAGAAAAGGAAAATTACATTACTTAATATACTGTGCTGCATTAACATATCACTTTTTATGATTATGTTTTGTTAATCAAATTATGATGAAGGATTATAAGATAGACATCACTTTTTATATTTTGTACCAAATTTTAATAAAAGATTAGAAGAAAAGTCTGGGATTATTATTCGTTGTGATAATAATTGTGAGATGATAGAGGTGGTGTAAGTGTAGGAGAAATGTATACTTACAGAACCTAGAGTCACCTAGTTTTTCTAATTAAGTAAAATTATCCTTGCTTTTTATCTGCTGAGAAGTATGGGTGTATCAAATACTATGTTGACACTTTGGAATTATTAGGAAAAGAAAGAACTGTGCTCGTAATACATTAAACATTTGGACTAACCACTATTAATATTTTTGATCACCATCAGACATTATGTAATCTAAATTATTAGCCGAGAAGTATAGAGGTATGTTATTCATAGTAATTATACATACTACTACCTGGCTGTGGGGGAGAAAAAGCTCTGTAGAAAAAATGTGATGCTTTGGACCCATTCCTGTGATAATCGTTAGGATGTGTTGTGGGTACCTACCTATGTATTTTTCAATTGGAATCAGAAGGATAATGTTTAACATACTTAAATATGCCAAATCCTAAATATAACAAATGTTTTAGATAAACATGTAGACTATTAACCATGGGTTCAGTTTACTTTTATTATTCTAATTGTAATTGTAAAACTTGCAAAGGTTGAAAGTCATCACCAAGAAAAGAATTATTACATCCCAAGTAATTTGGGGTGGGCACCTATATTTTTTTAATGTAGAGGAATCATTGATTAATTCCTAACTTATTTTTTACTGTGGATTTGATTTTAAGACTTTGTAATTGAGGAACTGGGACATCCTTGATTCTTGGTTACATTAACATAATGACAGCCAGAAAGTCCTGCAGTGGAATTGAGGGAAATTCCTAATTAGGTGGAAAGACATCTTTCAAGGAAGACATACGAAGGGAGCATGAATAGGAGGAGTTACACAGTACACAGTATAAGCATTAGGTATTGCAAGCTAGACATTGTCTTCACTGTCCTTTAATCCTTTGCAACCTTGTAACCTTTACAAATGAGGAAATAAGATTTTAAGAAATAGCTATTTTATTATATAACATTAGCCCTGGTATGTACTTTTATATAGCACAGTGAAATCTGGTGGCACTCCCTCAATTGCAAGTAAGTAGTTACTATCCTATAAGCTCCTCGAGGGCTTGCATGTCTGTACAGTTACCTGTCATAAACCTTGTTTGCTACCAAAGTACCTTAAATGTAGTAGAAATTCAGTTACTATTTATTAAATAAATAATACATGAGTTAGTTGTTCAAGGTTACAGGGTACTGAAGTAAGGCTGGCATTTGAGTCCGTTCTCTCCCCACTATATTATGCACCCTTGTCCACTTTTTGGGGATAGAGAATGTGGGGAGAGACCCTCTTGTGTGTTTCCTTTCTACTTAACCAGTTCGTTTTCTCCCTATTCTGCAGTGAGCAAATGATAATTTAGGATTTGGAGTAAGCTTTGGAGTAAACACTCTGGTTATCAGTCAGCAAATGTGAATACTTGATCAGTGCTTAGCACTGTGCTAAGCTCCGTGGGATAGAAAAGTTATAAATTATGTGCCTATTTCCTTAGCAAGGATCTCAAAGTTCAGTTATGCCAACATAGCTTTCCCATGTACTCATTGATATATTTTCCTCCATGTTCAATTATAAACTAAAGTCATTATTCTGCATAATTGTGTTTTTGATACTGTTTACCACCAGTGGGTTCAAGATTACATGAAGACAGTTGTCATTTAATATTTAGGCCATATGAATGCTGTAAGTATCCACAGTGGTATTAACAGGACATTGCAAAGTAACAACTACAAAAAATGGAGCTGCTCTTTATCTTCTGTCTTATTGTCCCCAAGTAAGAAACACCTTTATAACATAATGAGCTACATGCTGTTACTCTCTTACATTTTGGAAATTCTAATATATAATATTAGGTATGATCTTTTGTTTGAGGAAGTAAGGCAGATATATGTGAATCCTTCAAGATAATTCTTACTGTGCTTGTGATTGGACTGTGGTTCATCTTTGTGTGTGTGTGTGTGTGTGTGTGTGTGTGTGTGTGTGTGTTTTAATTTCAGAGAGGCAGGTAAAATACTCTCTTTTGATATGGCCTGATTGATTGATTAAAATAAATAAATCTCGTTTTTTTCCCATATTTGATTATTTTTCCTTACTCACATAGAAAAGTACACATGTAGAATGCACAAGAAAGCACCATACGGCTTAGGAGCTTAGTAATCATATA